>NC_058132.1:226160470-226219296 GCF_016433145.1 Gracilinanus agilis
GCTGTAGGTCATGTCCATATGGCAAGCCACCATCTTGATGTTTCTGGCTTTTCCCTAGTACTTGATTAATATTTAAATGTACACTGATGAAACCAATAAAATGACATTACATGAATAAATGTCATATATATACACATATATATCTCCTCTAAAACAAGATCAGCCACTCAAAACGTCCTTCGTTAAAATATTAAGTATTTTTTTTCTATTTTCCCAAATAAAGTAAACTTGCTGTTTACCAGTCACTTTAATTAGCCTTCTTTCCTTATAATCTCATAAGATTTCTAAATTCTGATGTATAACAATCATATTTATGCTAGATACATTTAAAGTAGACATTGAAATTTCAAGTAAAATAAACTGTATCCACATCTACTGGACTGAACACGTGTCTCAACACCTAGATTTTACTTTTATAAGTTATACAAATACATTTTACATTCTTAAATAATGGATGCCTACAATATTAATTTGTAAGCTTCCCCACAGAAGGAAACAACTTATACAGGAATGTGTATTTACCGATATTACTGTTCTAGATAGTGATGTTGTTCCTATCCCTCGTTCCCCCCACCCTCACCCCCACTCAGTTTCCACAGACAAATGTACCAGTCCTTAAGCTTTGGCTATGAAATCTGTTTGACTTGAATGAGGCAACATTGGTTATTAAGGCTTGTTTTTGTGTTGTAGCTTTAATCCTCAGACCCGGCGCCATTTTTTTTCCAGAGTACAGTGGGAGAATCATGGCTATCTCGTATCTTCAGGTTCTGTTTTGATGACTTTTCTTTCTAAGTTAAAAGCCGAGTGAGGGAAATCCTTTAAAATCCCAAGGCTCTCTGCATCAAAATGGAAACAAAGAAAAGTGTTATCAGTAAAGAGATCATTGAATCCTGCTTCATTTCTATTATCTTATATTAATAATATAGATATTTTATATATAATATATATGAAATAAATATAAAATATATGAAATAAATATAAAATATTATAAAAATAAAATATATTATACTATATAAAAATAAAAAAATAATCACAAATTTTAGGAAAGAATACAAACACTTATCTTTGAATTGTAATGAAAAATACAAGAACACTCTCAAATTCAAGGATGGAGGGCTGCAAGATACTTCAAACTAACATTCTGATTCTTCAGATGTGGAAACTGAGGACTGGAAAGATGAAGTGATTCTGCCCAAGGGCACCAAGGTACAAAGGAGCAGAGGTGAAATTTCACAGCAAGTTTTCTCCTGTCAAATTCTGCCTCCCTCTTCCCATTGTGGTAGCTGGTGGCCCAGGGGAGAGCGCTGGGTCTGGAGTGGGTGGGCAGGGGGAAAACTGAGATGCTGCACAGCTGTGTGACCCTATGCAAGTCCCTCATTGCTGCCTGCCCATCTCTTCCTCTAGGAAATGAGCTGGAGAAGGAAAACAGCAAACCACTCCAGAATCTTGGCCAAGAGTTGGACACGACCACACAATGATTTTCCATTGTGCCACACTGATGTTCCTATTTTATACCTACCATCCCACGGGAGCATCACCACCACCCTGCAGGAATAAGTAGCCTCACTTTATAGATGAGGAAACGGAAGCTTGGAAAGGTAAGAAATTTACCCATGGCCACAAAGGTGGTGAATGTGAGAGGTGGCATTTGAACTTAGCTCAACTTGACTCTGACTTCGATGTTCCATCCAATCCATCATACTATCTCCCTAAGCCATAGGCCCTTTCATTTATCTAACAGGATCTTTTCTTTTCTTTTTTTTTTTAAAGATGGGGGCAGCTGGGTAGCTCAGTAAGCAGTGGTCTCAATGACTGTTTTAATGATCTGTTTCTCTTCACTAAAGAGTTGATAAACTTTTAATATATAAACACTTGAGTGTACTAGCATTAATCAGCAGTTGCTAATTAAATTAATTTAGGTACTCTGAATACGAGCTTTTCATTTATCTGTTTGGGAAACTTAAATACTTCTATACTGAGTTTTCTTAATTTGAATTTCTCTAATCAGGAGTGATTTAGAGCATTTTTTCATGTGATTATATATGGTCTTGATTCTGAAATTGCCTATTTCCTACTCTTTGACTATTTATCAATTGGGGAATGACTTGGATTTTTATCATTTTGACATAGTTTTCTATACATTTGATAAATAAGGCCTTTATCCGAGATGAAATTTTCTTAACATAGGAACACCTCTGTAAGTGTCATCAATTCTACATCCCTACTATTGCCTCTAAAAAAAAAAATGAAATCAGCTATTAGTTGATCTGTGCATATAACCATTATCAGAGGCCAGCTGCACCAACACATAAAAATTGTAAATATTGTGTCCAAAATCCTGTCTCTATTATGCATATGCCCTTGGTTTGGAAAGCCAATATGCAATATTTTATTATATTTGATAAGACTTTCAGAAAAAAAAATGGCAAAAACAATCAAGTGTTATTTAGAGAAAAAATGGCAAAAACAATCAAGTATTATTTAGAGACACAATGCTGGTTGTGATTTCTTTTTTTTTTTTTTTTTTAATTAAAACCCTTACCTTCCATCTTAGAATCAGTTCTGGGTATTGGTTCTAAGGCAGAAGAGTGGTTAGGGGTAGGCAATGGGGGTTAAGTGACTTGCCCAAGGTCACACAGCTAGAAAGTGTCTGAGGCCAGATTTGAACCTAGGACCTCCCATTTCTAGGCCTGTCTCTCAATCCACTGAACTACCCAGCTGCCCCTGTATGATTTTTTTTTAAAGCAAGAACTTAGAAGTGAAGTTCTTTCTCATTATACACTGCATTCTCACCTGATGACTGAGATTTGGCCTCATTACTGGAATAAAGTCTGCTCAGCTCCCCATCCATCACAAAATGTGGAGGCTGTCTGTTTTGTAAACTGGACATTCGAAGATTCAAGGGTCTTTCTCCCACTGAAAAATAAAATAAACTACATTAAAAATAACATTAGGCAAATACCAGGATTCTTTACATTAAAAAATTTTTAAGAAAGATAAGAAATGTTTATAGCTACAAAAATTTGTCTTTTTGTTTCTTTAAGAACAAAAATAGCACTAGAAACTTTTGAATAGCAGTAGAGAAAAAAATTATAATTTTTTAAAATGAAAAGTAATGAAGTTCAGGATCATAGATAACTTAAGAGCTAGAAGGAAATTTAGAGATCACTGGTCCAAAATTACTACTACTACTACTACTACAACCACCACCACCACCACCACCCTGTAAAATGAGACCTCAGGAATTAAACAACATGCTCTTCTCTGCAGATAGTAGACCCAAAATTCAATTTCAAGTCCTCTGATTCTTTCCATTTAATCAAACTGCCTCCTCTGCATGAATTTAATACATTTTTTAAAATACCAATCTGCTCTATGTATTCCAAACTGTTAGATTTTTAAGAAAGTTCACAACAAATCAAAATTGGGATTCCTAATTTTTATTCCCATTTCATGAAAAGAAAAAAAGTTTCCTGCTTAAGGTATTCTCTGCTCCAGCTCTTCTTAGAAAGGTGTCCTAATTTTTAGTACAGTGTTGCAAGTGGCTTCAAGCCAAATGCAATTTTTAAAAATACCAGTTTGTTACAGAGAGAGACCACAAGAATGTGCAGAAGAGAATGAAAGGCCAGAGATATGGTTAAAAAATGGTACATTCCAAATTATATACTCCCATAAATCAAAACACATTTGCAATTCATAATTCATAATACTACATTTTTTCTTTGCTTTTTTTTCTTCCAGAGGTGCCAAAACGATCCATGAAAACTGAAGCTTTTTTCTAGCCTCTGAAGAGATGCTTTACATCAGCAATGAGAGTTCTTTCCCACACTATTCCTTAACCTCATTATAAAAGGGATCCTTTTCATTTGGCTACACATGACCTCCACATGCTGTTATATAGTTTCTTCTGGGATTCTCTCTATGGATAGATGAAGTTGGAAGTGAAGTATGGTTGGTTTATATCTACTGAATTTATTTTACAAGTAAATCTCTAGGTCT
Source organism: Gracilinanus agilis (assembly GCF_016433145.1). Classification (NCBI taxonomy): domain Eukaryota; kingdom Metazoa; phylum Chordata; class Mammalia; order Didelphimorphia; family Didelphidae; genus Gracilinanus; species Gracilinanus agilis. Next base: position 226,164,470 of record NC_058132.1, read on the forward strand.
AAAATGAACAGTTCTCAAGAAAAATAATTTTTGATTACAGTCACTGAAAGTGTTCAGGTCTCTGTTTTCAAACTAATTCCTAAATTTACAATTCTTCATAAACCTGCCTCTGTGACATATTTGTTCACATTAAGCCCATGACAAAAAGACAAGCACAATGAGACTTCAATAAAAACAATTTTTAATATACAAGAAATAGAAAGGAATTTCTTTCCCTCCACCTCTAATGCTCAAACTCTCTTCCTATAATATGTAGTATTTTGTTTTGAAGAATAGAAATGCAGTTAAGAAAACATAGTTTTAGACAAGAATCAGCTCCTTATAGGACTAATCAAGGTAGATGATAATTTAGCAATGATAAGACATACAAAGATATGACGATGGCTCTGCATCTTTGAGGGAAAGGACATGAAAAGGCAGTACCAAAACATAAACACAGCTATAAGATGCCTTTTTCTTTTGAACCTTTCTCTTCCAATTCCCTCTCCCACTCCATCTCCAAATCTCATACTTTAGTTTCTTTTTGAAAAAAGAAAGGGAAAGAAGAGAAGAGAAGAGAAAAGAAAAGGAAAGGAAAGCAAAGAGAAGAAAAGAGAAAAGGAAAGAAAAGAAAAGAGAAAAAAGAAAAGAAGAGGACAGGAGATGACAGAAAAAGACAAAGAGTTCTAAGTTCTATTCTGATGCCTGTGGCAGTGTGTACAGTCTCTATATTTTTAAAGGTCAACTTGGCCACAGGGTGATAATTTATTTTAGACACAGCCATGCTGATAACCATTTATCAAGTCTAAATGGAAAGGGTATCCACACAGATGAAATCATGAATCTTTAAAATATGAAATAGTATATACTTTAATCATATTTTCAGGGGACTAGTAATTTCATGAGTGTCACTGAATAAAACCTAATTTTTCCTTTCCATTTGTTCATTCTATTGGACAAGTCATACGGTGTTGGAGATAGCCACCATATTTCCTGAGAAACTAAACACTAACACCTGAAAGGTTTCTCTGTTGGTTTAAAAGACAAAAAGATCTAAGAAATATCATCTTTTGGTCCTTCTTTGAATAACATATATTGGCTCTGGACAACAAATCTTTGGGGGAAATAAGCCATCTCATTAATTTTTCCTTCATTAATTAAGTCTCCCTTTTCCACCCACACATTTTGCAAGAACGATGTCAATCACATGTGTCAGACACAGTTGGAAAATATCAAAAGAAACAAAGAAAATTTTCATATCTGTAGATGAGTGAATCTTAAACCCCTAAATGCCAAGCCTTTACTAAGCATCTTTTTCTTTGCCTTTATAAAAATGGAAAACTTATGAAAAATAATTTTAAGTAAAACCCTCAAAGACAACACTAGAAAAATAAGAGAAATATAAATTAATAATATCCCTGTCTGCTTATCTTCGAAATTCATAATGATTCCTGGCTGTAATATCATGCAGGGAAACACTTCTACCTTGTCCATCGGAATTATCTGCTATTAAGCCATTTGGACTGTGCTCTTCCGAGCTCTGCCGGTAAAGCCCTGCAGACAATCGCCTTTCCGCATGTTGTAGTCTCTCATAACCAGCTTGGGTGCAAAGGAACTCCATCTGTTTTGCCATCACCTTTTCAGGCTGCTAATAAAGCAAAAATAAAATCAGTGACTAAAACTGTCTAGTTCAGACTCTTGAAAGGTTTGAAGGTGCCAATTTAAGACTCCAAAGCAAATATATTTTGCATTCATTAAAATAAGTTCACACTTTCATATATCATACACACGCTCCATAAATATGCATGCATGCCTATAATACCATGCCACAACACCAAATGGATTTCTGGCAATCAAGATATCTTCTAAGGTCTATAAAAAGGATTCCTCTTTCGACTGAAAAGCAAAAGGTCTTGGGGACTGTGGTACGAACTACTTAGTCCCCTTTTAAAGATTCTTTTCCTAAGAAATCTAAATGAAACAGCAGCATCTGTTAGGAGCTGCTTCCAACACACAGGGCGATATCCTGGCATCTTTATTTTGGGATACTACACGGATTCTGAAAATAGAGGAGGACATTATGGCTACAGAGAGAAAAGGTGTAAAACTTCCTTGTACAAAAACCAGCCCGATTTACTTCTCACAGAAATGAAACAACCTAGAATGATACTGGAACAACTTCCACATTGCAGAGGGGGGTTAGCTTTCTTTATGGAGCAGGACAGGGCTGAAGCATTTCCCCAAAATCTAAAATAATAGTTCTGCTCTAAAGAGCATTTTGCGATTCACAAAGCGCTTGACATCCACCTCTCCCTGGATCCTCACGACAACCCTGTAAAGTAGGTGACATATGATTTCTGCAGGTGAGTGCCTAGCACAGCGCCTGGCACACAGGCACTCAACGAATGTTTATTGAATTAAATATTTTTCAGAGAGGTTCAATTATTTGCCCAAAGTCAAACAGCTTGACCCAAACACAGAACCTCTGATTGCAAATCCAGGGCACTTTCTACCTAACATCCTGTTTCCTTTATCAAGATAAAATGTGTTCTGGTTGTTAGTTGTGGTTGCTGTTTGTCCTTTGTTTTTTTAAAAAGGATCCATGACATTGTACAGTGATAGCTGGAATTGGATTTTAAAGAGGCAGAGTTGCACTAAATTGTCAGGCAAAGACCAGAGGCTAAGACAAAAGTCAAGATGACCAGTGATGGGTTAGGAGGGAGGCAGCGGATGACCGTGCTCCTTCAATGTCTGACCAAGCTCTAAACATCCCAAAGAGCCTGCTTCAACACCTTCATGGCCCTTGGAACAAATTATTCTCATCACCTCGTGGGCATGGGGTGGATGTTCCCCTCCCTCATCAATGGGTCTGAAGGCTGACAGTAAATCTGGTTTATTATCCCATCTGCCATGACAGTTGTACAAGGGGATGGCTGCCATCCAATGCCACAGTTTCTGGGCACCCCAGGTTAGAGCTGAAGGACAGGGAGACACCAAAAATCGATAAGCAGCCCCGAAAAGGGCTCAGCAAACCCTTGTACCAAACTGCTGGTCTTCCCTAAACACCCTATACGCCACGTAGGAACATTTCATACAGTGTGATACCTATTTTTTTCTCTTTTTCCTAGACTGCCAGAAATAAAAACAGGCTAAAGCTCCATGAATCATGTTCCAGGGGGCTTATCTTTGATGTTTTGCTGGGGAGGAAATAGTTCAAATGAACTCAATATGAATTTACCTAAGATATTGAAATTAAATGAAACAATGGCATATGGGATATGATGTTTATAAACGATGTGCTGAATCATCAAAGTAAAAGTCTTGGTTTTCAATATAGGAAAATACACAGTTTTCAATATAGGAAAATACACAGTGGAAAGTATGGCAGAATTCTGTGGTTTTTCCCTGTACGTTATTCAATACCTTTATCCAAGGCACTAAGAAATCTATAGAAATGAAAAGTAATAACTTCCCTTCATGTCAATATTAATTTCTAATTATGGAAGGCCACAAAGTATAAAAATATAAAAGCAAAAACTAACTCAAAGGGAAAACATACACTCCAAACACCTGGAGGTAGTATAACATGATAGGTAGAAAGCTGGCTATCGAGTCAACAAGATCTTGGTCTAAATTCTATCTCTGACACACAGTAGGTGCCAATTAAAAATTCTGAGGGGGGGAGGTAGCTGGGTAGCTCAGTGGATTGAGAGCCAGGCCTAGAGACAGGAGGTCCTAGGTTCAAATCCGGCCTCAGACACGTCCCAGCTGTGTGACCCTGGGCAAGTCACTTGACCCTCATTGCCCACCCTTACCAATCTTCTGCCTTGGAGCCAATACACAGTATTGGCTCCAAGATAGAAGGTAAGAGTTTAAAAAAAAAATTCTGAGTCTGGCTTCTGAGTAAGAAAATCAATTTATTGATTAGGCTAGCAATAACCAATAAATTAATTGATCGGTGAGTTCTCTCAGTGATCAAAGACCCAGAAATTCTGCTGCTTGGATCATTAAATATAATTTTGGAAATTTCAATATCCCAAGAAAGCTCCTAATTGGTGAATAGGCAATGAGGAAGTTGTCCAGCTTTCTCAGTTCCTTCCCAGTTCCTTGATTGATAGTGGAAAATCAACTGTGTATTTTCCTATATGGATAACCAAGACTTTCACTTTCATGACTCAGCACATCACATAAAAACATCATGTCTCATATAAGATTGTTTCCTTTAATGTCCTATGTCCTATGATTCCAATGTTCAGAAAAAGAAATCAAATTTGGCCTGGCGATGAGTGACTTTGTTCAATACATTTCAATGTGAAATTCAAGGCTCTGTCCTGTGACTCCATGAAACACCTGGCCTAAGTGGGTTTTTATCTACCAGACAAGAAAGAACCCATGATCTCCCCCCTTCATTACCCTACAATGAAAAAGACTCCAGGGTGGGGCATTCCTTGAATTTGCTGGAACAAAAGAATGTGTCAGGAGGTCAGAGGAACAAATAGGAGCCTCCATTCAAGGCTCAGAAATACAAATAATTCAATATATTAAAACTAAATCATCTCAAGTGGATGTGTTTCCCTGGGCAAGTCAATTACTTCTCAATGCTCCAGACAACTTTCTAAGACTGTAAATTGTCATGAAAGAATCTTCCTGCACTGGTAGAGGGAAATTCCACCTCTGGGAGTTCCCTTTAACCAATGTAATTCCAGTTCCCAGCCCTTCTATCCCTATCTTATTCATATTTTCCCATAATTTCCAATCAGAATCAGACCCAGAAGAGACCTCACAGACTGTCTCATTCAACTCCTACCTGAAAAAGAATCCTCTTTATAATCTAAAAATAGTCATGATAATACTATTCATTTGGAGGTTTCTAGAAAGAGGGAAATCATTATCTTCTGTGGCAGTCCATTCCATTGGTCTATAGTACTTCTAATTATTGGGAAGTTTCTCCCTAAATCAAGCTTCCTCTCTGTACCTTACACACACACATGTACCCTCTGAGACCAAGCCAAGTAAATTACCTGACACCCTTCTACATCTTGTTATTGTTCAGTCATTTTTCAATTGTATCTGTCTCTTTGTGACCCCACTCAGGGTGTTCTTGGCAAAGAGATTGGAGAGGTTTGCCATTTCTTTCTCCAGCTCATTTTCCAGCTGAAGAAACAGAAGCAAACAAAGTAAAGTGACTCGCACAAGGTCATACATTCAGAGAGTGTCTGAGGCCAGATTTGAACCCAGGAAGATGAATCTTTCTGACTCCAGGGCTGGAGCACAATTATCTACTACACCATCTAGCTGCCTCTTCTATCAGACATACCTTTAATTAAAGATGAAAATCTTGTTTCCCTCAAAGTTTTCTCTGCTACAGATCCCCAAATCCTTCCATTGAACTTCATTCAATATATCAACTAGATATTATAGTAGATATGAATGCCAGACTTAAAGTCTGAAAGATAGGAGTTCAAATCCGGTCATTTAAACTTAACTAGTTATGCAAAACCTAGGTAAGTCCCTTAAATCTCTAGCAGTCCCAATTTCCTCATGTGTTAAATAGAGATAATCATAGTACCTCCTTTATATGAGATCAAATAAGATAATATCTATAAAGTACTATGCAAACCTTAAAATTTATCTAAATGCTATCTAGATAACATTTTAAAGTCATTCACCATCTCAACAGCCCTTCTCCTTTCTAGCTTATTAACATCTTTCCTAAAATACAAAGCCCATAACTGAATATGCTATTTCAGATGTGTTCTGACCAAGGCAGAATATGACTGGGCTATTAACTCCTGTAAAAAGGAATTCTTTAATTTCTTTAATTTAATGGGGAACCTGAAGGTCCTCTTACCATAGAGATGTATAGGGATTAACCAGTCCACAGTGATGGGAAATAGGAACCAGGGAGCCAGTGTCAGTTGCAGGCTGTCAGTTGCTGACAGTTGCTGGTAGTGTGGGTTGGCATTTAGTTGCTGGAATATAAAGGTGGGCCTGAGCTTACTGAGAGGGCTTTTGGCTTTAGTATTTAAAGGTCTTTTTGCCTCTGGGATCTCTAGAGAGCAGGAGATCTATCTCATAGGCAAGGATCTGCTGTCAGTTGGCTACTGACAGTTTGGGCTGCTATAGAAAACTGATTGAGGGAGTGAGTGAAAGGGGGTTATCCATTATTTTAGGGTTAGGTAGTTAGTGAGTCATTTATAGATAGTGTAGGTTACATAGGCCTGGTGTTTGCCAGGAAGAAGCAACTGTCCTCAGAAGACAATTAGAGGTAGTTGTTAGGAATTTTAGGTATATTTATAGGGTATAAGATTAGTAATCTCTCTTTCCTCTTTTCTATTATTTCCCTCCTTTACTATATTCTTTTACTATCTCTATTTTAATTAAACTAAATTGTTCATTGTTAAAAGCTGCCAGAAGTTTTCTTTTCTCTGGCTTAAAAGGATAATATTAATTCACAATTTTACTATATTCTTATTAAAACTTAAATTATTAAAAGCTGCTCTCTTATTTTGTTAAAACCCATATTTTAACCCTTACACTCCCTAGTACTAAACACTGCAGCTCCCAAAATTCAGCCTAAGGTCACATCGGCTCTTTCACCCAACATTTCACACTGCTAACAGTTTCCTAAAGCTCCCAGATTTTTTTTTTTTCATACAGCTGACTTGTAATAATTTTCTTTAAGACACAAAGAGTATAGCAACACTAAATACGTCCCTTCACCATTTAAATGGAGGAAAAAGAACAAAGAAAAGTTAAAAGGACCTATATATACACACACATATTTAAAACAGTTCTTTTTGTGCAGGCAAAGAATTGGACATTGAAGTGATACACATCCATTGGGGAACAGCCAAACGAGTTATGGCATATGATTGTGATGAAAAACTATTGTACTATAAGAAATAAAGAACAGCATGGTTTCAGAAAAAATATAGGATGTCTTACATAAATTGACATAATGTGAAGTGAGCAGAACCAGAAGAACATTGTATAAAGTCATATCAATATTATAATGATGATTAACTGTGAAAAACTTAGCTGCTCTGATCAGTTCAAGAAACCAAGAGAATTCCAAAGGGCTGATGATGAAAAAAATGCTTTCCACCTCCAAAGAAAGAACTGATGAACTCTGCATGCAAACTGCAGTATAATTTTTCGCTTTCTCTATTTTTCTTACTTTTTTGCAATATGGCTAATATGGAAATGTTTTGCATGATTCCACATGTATAATTAATATCAGATTGCTTGCCTTCTCAGTGGGTTGGGAAATGGTGGGTGGGAGGGAGAGAATTATGACCTTGAAAAAATGTTAAAAATAAATAAAAAGCTTGTTCTAAAAAATAAAAAATTAACTGACCACAACAACAAAAAAACATTTCAATGGAGGGTGTTTATCATTGTCATAGTGATAAAGCACATTGATTTCTAAACCCATCTTGGAAAAATCATGTGAAATGTCAATTCCACTAGAAATAGCTAAGTAACTTAAGGATAAGCAAATATATGAGATGAAGTAAATAATGACTAAAATTTCCACATCTTTTGATCCAGAGATCTTTCTGCTAAGCCTGTCTCAAGAAGGTAAAAGACAGCATTTTGTCTTAAAGATCTCATAGGCTCCAAAATATTCCAATCAGTACTTTTTTTATGGCAGAACACACTAGAAACAAAAGCAAGTGCTCGATGACTTGGGACTGGCGAAACAAATTGTGGTACACAAACGTAATGAAATATTACTGAGCCACAAGAAATGATTAATATGAGAATTCCAAGAAACAAAAAGATTTCTATAAAATGTGGAAGAGTAAAAGAAAACAGACCCAAGAAATCAATATATACATTACTGTCAACAATGTCAACAGAAAGAATAACAAAACAAAATTGAATGAAATATATTTAAAATGACCGAGGTTTGCCACAGAGAAGAATTTACAAAAGATACATCCTTCCTTTCATTGGAGAGGCAGAGGCCTATGCATTTGGAATGCTGCCTGTGTTGTCAGATGTGGTCAGTGTTTAGGTTTTAATGAACTGGTTTTCCTTTCTATATATTTTTTGCAAAGAAAGGTTCTGGGCAGGGAAAGGGGAGAAGATTACATTTGCAAATAAATGTGATATCAGAACAAAAGGTATTAATTAAACAAATATCAATATAATAAAAATACAAAAAGAATCTGTGATTTTGACTTGGGGGACTCCTATTTGTGGAAACTCCATTCACCAACACAAATTGCAATCTCTATGATAATGGGAAAGTGTATTTCAGAGGAAAGAGCTTGAATTTGGAGTCAGATGTCCTGGGTTCAAATTCTGCCTCTAGCACTTAGCACTGACCTTTGGCAACTTCTCTGGTCCCCTGTAAATTGAGGAGGTTACACTAGATTACCTCAAACATCTCTTCCAGTTCCAAATCCATAATTTTGAAATCCTAAGAAATGGTCTGAGGCAGAAGTAGTTAAATAACTTGCCTAGGTCAAGGCAAGTTGTGACCTAGTTGAATCTTACTTTAAGTAGTAAGATTCAGAGTTAGGATTTGAACTCGGGTCTTCTTAACTCCAAGTCCAAAACTCCATTTACTTTGCCACACAGCCTATTAAAAAACCAGCACGGAACATATATATGTATGTATGCCATAATACTTGCTCATCAATGATCATCAGTTTAAAATTTTAAAGTATGGTTATTTACTGTATGATTTACAATATTTTAAGCAATACTATTATAGTTGGGGTTTTTTAAAAGTTTAATGCATGCAACCATTGCAAGGAAGCAACAGTTCTCTGTCTTTATGCAACTAACAGTAGCTTGACCCTTTGGGGTTTTCCTTCGGTCTTGAATCTTCAAAACGAAAAAGAATGTTTAAGTAGGACCAGATTAGATTCAGTTCATAAATTTAACCAAACTAAAAAGGATGAGATTGCTATCTTGTTTATACAGCTGTGGATAGGATAAACTTTGAAGGCAACCAGAACTTATTTCAGTCATCAAAACTTTACAACCAAAACTAAGTGACACAGTTGTTTATTTTTTACTCATCACCATTTCTGGAGAATAAAAAATCTACAGCTAACAAACTGGTGGTTTCCATTACCTGTGAATTAAGTGCTGCAAATTCTTCACCTTTAGCTTTGGCCAGTGCTAACTGGACTTTTACAGCATCCTGCTGGAAAAGAGTCTGCACAGTATCCTGGAAATCTGGGAAACCATCCTATTAACCAAAAAACAAAGAAAAGTAAGATAGCAGCAGGCTTCCACTTTTCCTTAAAAATATCTACAGGCTGGTCACAGAAATCCACACATTAACTTTTCATTTTTTGTTTTTGCTTTCTTAATCTTTATTCACGGATTGCATTACGTATGGGGCACAGAGAGCTTAAGTGAATTTCTTAAGGCTTTAAAGTTGCAGAGGTAGCTTGAAAGAAAACAAAACAGAATAAGATAATGACAGAGCTGAAGTATCAGTAAAGTATTTTAAGCTCATTTAGTGTCCAGGTTTCATCACTGGCATAATCTATCTAATCGCCTTAGATATTAGCTGCTCCTTGACTCCTTGGAGAGACCCTGTTAATCCAGAATAGTTCTAAAGAATTAATTAACTCATTTGCCTTCGCCTTCTTGGTGTTACAATGGAATATGGCTATTATGTAGGTTATATATATATATATATATATACATATATATACATATATGTATAATGTTTGAGGTTAGAGCAACATGAAGAGGAGCATCCCCATCATTTTGACTGTCACTAACTGAAAATGAGAAAAGGAAGAAACTGTACATTTCTGGATCTCATATGAGGCTATATCAAGGGTGAGGGTTTTTTTTAAGTTTCTACTGAATGAAGAGATTTAATTGTCATTACCAAAGAATTAAAGATAGAGAGCTGACCTTGGAACCAGAAGTCCTGAGTTCAAGTCCTATATCTGATTTATACTGGCTATGTGATGATCAGGAAGTCACTTGCCCTCTCAGAGATGTAAACAGTGCTATAAGCCTGTGAATTTCAAGAAAGTACCAATCTGCAAAAGCAGAGGGAGTTTCCTAAACAAATAAAAATCACAAGTCCTGTCTTAGCTCTGTTAGAACTTTCAGTGTCCAGAATTTGGTAAAGTATGCACACATCAGGGCAATTTGATGATGATAGAGAACCAGCTTACAGGCAGGAAGACTCACCTTCCTGAGTTCAAATCTAGCCTCAGACACTGTGTGATTCTACACAAGTCACTTAACTCTATTTGCCTCAATTTCCCTATCTGGAAAATGAGCTGGAGAAGTATACAGCAAACCACTCCAGGATCTTTGCCAAGAAAACTCCAAATAGGGTCACAAAGAGTCAGGCACAACTGAAATGACTGCACAACAAAAATAAAATGCACACATCAGGTACAGGATCAAAAAGAAATGACTAATAAAAAAATAAATGACTAAGAATCAGTTAAAAATAACTATATTCATATTTTTCTATGATACTTGGGGTCATTTTACAATATATCAATCACATAAATAGGGGTGTTCTAGATGGTGTTATAAATGAAAAATAACTGTTTCTGGCATGGGCAAGGTTGTTGGAGCTTTAAAAAATCCCAAAGAAAGAAGTCACTTGAGATAATCATAGTAAATAAATAGCAGAGAGGCACTGTGGTATAGTAGAATGGGGGCTAGATTGCGAGTGAGAAGAGTTGGGTCCAAATCCCACCTCTACCACTTACTAACCTTGGCTAACTCAATGAAATTCTCATCTTGAGGTTCATTATCTACAAAGCAAAGGGGTTGGACTAGATGACCTCTTTGGTTCCTTCTAGATGAAAAAGAAGTTCCTGAGTGACCCAGTGATCAGTAAGAGTTCTAAGAAAAAGGAAGCAATACACAAAATTTCCCAAAAATATCAGCACTCAAAAGATGGACATCCCAGAAAGAATAAGAATTAGCACGGAGAACTAAAATAAACCTATCAAAATTGGATGTGTCAATGACAAGAAGACTGTAAATGAAATGAACACCAGATTTAGTCACGAAGATTCAAGTCCAACCCCATGATGATACACTAAATGTGTAGAATATCTAATCCCTCTATTTGGGTTTGCAGAACTATAAAAGCCAATGATGCCAGCCTTCTTGCTGTTCCTCAGACACCATGCTATCTACGTGACTTTTCACCAGCTGTTTTCCATGATGGAATTCAATCCCTCACCTCTACCCTCCTGGCTTCCCTGATTTTTTTCAAGGTTCAGTTCAAATTCCACCTTCTGCAAGAGGCTTTTCTGGCATCTTTGCATCTCCAACTTCAGAGCCCTTTGAGATAACCCACCCTCCCTACCTCACAGGAACATCATGAGGAATGAATTAAAATTATTTTAAAAGTGTTTGGAAAGTAAAAATTGCTATCCAGATGAAATGTGATATTATCTTTATCATTACTGCCCTCTAGAACTCTGCCCTTACAAATTTTCATTATCCTCTACTTTTTTCCATCTTCTGACCCTCCTGGTGGCCTGGCTCCCCTCAGAAGATACTATATCCTTAGCCATTCTTTCTTTTATTTTTTTTAACATATTGATACAATTTTTTTTAAATGTTTCTGACATTTTTCAATCCATATTGTCTCCTTCCCTCCCACCCCTCCACCTTCCCCAAGACAGCAGATAAAATGATATTCCATGTACTATCATACAATACAGATTTTCATGTTCATCATATTGTGAAAGAAGACATATCGCTTAACACTAGAGAAAAATTCAAATAAAAAATAAAGTGAAAAATAAAGGAAAGGTTTGAAATATTGTCAGTTCCTTCTATGATAGTGGACAGCTTTTGTCGTCATGCTTAGCCTTTCTTTCAAGTACTGGAAAGACGTTTCCTCAAGCCTGCTAACACAAACCTTCCTCTACTTCCACCATTGAACAGCTTTTCCTCCTTTGACAGTCACTCTATCTATATTGATTATAATATATTATACTATATTAATATTATATAATAATTATTATGATACATAATAAAGATTCATATAACACAATATCACATGCCATAATATAACATAACACAATATCACATAACATAATATATAATATATAATTGATAGATATTGATTACCCTATTCAGCAGTTCTCAGTGACAGTTATCTACCAGTCCCTCTATTATTACATCTCCTCTAGGAGTTCAATGCCTCTTTTTCTCCACCCCAACCCTTGCCTTTCTTTACAAAAGGACTTCAACAACCAAACTTGATGCTACATCAAATATCCTGACCTCTCAGTTCCTCAATCTACTCAATACCCACAGCCCATACTTTCAATCTCCCTCAGTCTCATACAGTCATAGTCATACCTTCTCTCTTGTCATCGATGAATTTTCCATTTTCCTAACCAAGAATTCTAAAATGTATTTCTAATGTCCCATCATTCCATTTCTCCCTAAGTCCCATACAGTCATGGTCATACCCTTCTCTCTTGTCATTGATGAATTTTCCATTTTCCTAACCAAGAATTCTAAAATGTATTTCTAACATCCCATCATTCCATTTCTCCCTATGCTATCCTCCTCCAGACCTGCTCTTCATCAAAACCATAATTTCCAATGGCTCCACATGTTGGGAGAATCCAGGTGATTACCCATGAGAAAAATCTCACTTTCCTTTTATATATTGACCCAAAAGCTAAATTGTTTAATTGTAAATTGTTTTCTACTCTTGAATCCTTTGTCCCCTCGTCCAAGGGTTGCTCGTGCCACACCAAACCCAAATTCTGGACTACCTCTACCATCTGCCTCTTCTTTTTCTTCTCGTCATGCTAGTGAACCAGGCCAGATGGGTTCCATTGCATATATATTATCTAATCCCAACTGCCTCCCCCCTACACTATGGTGATTCTTTTACTCTTCTGGGTTGAGCCAGAGACAGGAGCAACATTTAGGGTGACTTCTTACTCTACCCTCTTTCACATTTCTCTACTTTCACTCTTTCTACCTCTTTGTAAATAAAGCTACTGTAAGTCAATTTGACTTGAGCTATAATATTTTTTTAATTGGTGACCACAGTATTATCTTAAAATTCTCATATATTTAGTCAAATCCTTAATTTTAATTCCTTACATTCCTTATTTTCTCTTACTCCTATCTCTGATCACGTCAAGTATTGTAGGTTCTACCTCGAAAACATTTCTTATGTCTTCTTCTTTCTACTCACATGATTGTTATTCTAATTCAAGTCTTCAAGTGAGATTTGAAATCAGGTTTTTCTGATTCTAGGTCCAATGTTCTATATGCCATAGCATACACCACATTACTATTGAAGGTAAATGTCAGGTGTACCTTGTATATATTTTTATTTGTTTATATATGCATACATTTTGTTTTCCTTGATAGAAATGTAAGCTCCTTGAGCTATTCTGTTTTTATCTTTGTGTTTCCAATACCAATGATAGTATCTACTACATAGTAAGCTAGGAAGTGTCTGAAATTAATAAGTATTTTTTTATTTATTCTTCTTAGAAGATAGGACCACTTCAAAGGGGAATGGGGATGCTACTACAGCATCCACATGTGAAATGTTTCAGGAAACAGTTTATAAATAGTTTATTGCCTCACGCTAGTGCCTCAAAAGAAAGAGAGGAAAAAACCTACGCAGAAAACGACATACACATAGTAATGGGACTGTTTGCCAAGACCACCATGAGACATATTTCTATCATTGTGTTTTTTTCTAGCTTTCTATATTATTCAAGATTCCATTGGTGGCAGAAATATGTGGGTTGGACAGCTGTCACTTTGAAATATAAAAGGTTCAAAATATCCCAAACTATGTGGCTTTAGAAATGGAAGGATGGAGATGCCACAAGAATCTAGACTCTTTTTCCAGTTTGCATCTCCAATGTTGAACATTTCTTTTATTTATCAGTTGTTGTTTCATGCTTCTCTCCGCCCCTCCTCTAACCCTTTCTACTCGGCCCCAATCATCATCTATATCAAGCTGCAGGCAATTTGTTTTGGTGCCATAATTCTGGCTCCTGCAATTAATCACTCTTCTCCCTTGCTAGCAAGACTGTAGGCCCAAACCCTGGGAAAATAAAAGCCATCGGATGGGATGCCTGTTTGTGACCTAATTACTCTTCTCCCACCGGTTTCCAATCCCATTTTTCCTCCTGTCTTTTCCCAAAACACTAGCAGAAAACCCACGTTTCTTCTAGGCTGCTGCTCAGTTGCCTCGAAAATGGCTTCTTAGAGCAGATGTTCTCAGTCCCACATGTTCTCTATCCTTTTTTCTACTCACACTTTCTATATGAATAGCAGATTGTAGTGCTTCTGTTTTTCTGATCCAGAGAGGGGGGGAAAAATCCACATCAAATTATACTGGCTTTCTTTTTCAACCAGCTTAGTAAGGGCGTAGGTGGATGCATTGCACCCTCTTCCCTCCCCCCCCACACAACTGGAACTGTTTGCAGATGTTTCCTCTGAGTCTTTCTTCTTCTGGCCCCAATTTCCCCAGGGGGTGCCCCCCCCACTCCCTGCACCCACTGAAGTTCTTTTAAAACTTCTTTGTCTCTGAATCTCTGGCACCCTGGTCTCTATGAACTAATATTACTCCTTTCTATCGAGTTATCGGATTACTTTCCATTACCAGCTTACATGGAAGCAAGGATGTTTGTTAGCATCTCCTGCCTCTCTCTTTCTAGTCTCCAGGAATTTGTGGGAAAGGAGAAAACTTACACAACATGAAATCTGAACATGAACAAGACAGTTTTTTTTTTTCCAATCCTGGAGTTAGTAGTCATTTTCTCATTCACCGAGGTACATCTTTTTCTGGTCTATAAAACTACTCATGGAGCTAATAGCAAGGCTTTCCATGGAATGAGGTGTCTTTGGAGTGAAAAGACCAGATGTCATTTCTTTCTACCTACTACTTTTAAAAAGAAAACAAGAAAATAAGCGACCAAAAAAAAAAGAAAAAACCCAACGGGAGACCTGAATGCTTTATCTCTCAATTTTTTCTTCTCCTTTAACTTATTTTCTGGATTTGTTTCACATATATTTTCTTCCCAGACTGCCTACTTACATTCTAGACAAACAAAGGGGTACAATAGATATTTGAATTTCAAAAGGCAACTTGCTAAACTTAGCGACATTTTATAATTTATTTTCACTTTGTGCTCATAAATGGAAGGGCTCCCAGTTAGCTAAGAGGTAAGCTTCCCTAGATAATAAACTATTTACTGATTCTCCCCTCCCCCTATAAACCTACCAATCCTGTTGGATTGAATTTGTCAAATTTCTCTATGTATGTTGTTTTTTTTAAAAAAAACCTTTACACCTTTTGTCTTAGAATTAACACAGTGTATTGGTTCCAAGGCAAAAGAGCCATAAAGAGGTAGACAACGGGAATTAAGTGTCCTGCCCTCAGGCTCTGAGTTTCCAATGAAAATGGACAAGAATATAATTCCTGAAACTGGTATAATTTCCATTACTTTAGTCTGGGTTTTCAGTGGCAACTGAATAGATATACAAGAGGTTGTGCCTGGGTTAGTTATTCTCCCAAATAGGACAAAGCAGTCATGCCTTACTAAAGCATACTGTTGGATCAACAACTGAAGTCAGAAAAATGGCTCATCTGATTTGAGACTTTACTCAAAAGTCTACATAATACATTTTAAGGAAAAGAAAGAAAGAAAACGTACTGGGGTACTCCCCACTCCCAGTCTGTTGGCTATTTATTTTTATGTCAACTTCCCCTAATTCTTGGCCTCGATTAGAGACATAAGTTTAAAGTTTTTTGGTGAATTTTAATAACTACCATGCCCTGCACAACAGATTTGAATATGACTAAATTAGGTTATAATCGTTATGTTTTTATACTGAGTTCAACATGTAAATACATGTAAAAACAACAGCTAACCAGTAGCAATGAAAAAACATACCTACTTAGACAGGGGAAAGGTTAAACCAAGCCATGAATACATTTATAGAGAAAAGTAGATCCAATACTTTCAAACTCAAAACTACTATAGCTCAACAGGTACTTTTATTTCACCCTCAAGAATCAGGAAAATATATCATCCATTTGCCAAGAAATATTACTACCAAGAATGCCTTAATCATTTAAAATACTTCTCCCTCTCCACATTTGTTATTTCCATTCTACACTGACATTTTATTTTGCCACTTTATTCATGCAATTTTCAATTCATGTTATTTGCAAAAGTACTGATAATGAATAAACTCTGTAACTTATCATTGTCAGCTACCAAGTATATTCAGAAATGAAAAATTCAAATTTACTATCAATAAGAAAAAACATGTTTATCAACAAACTTCTAAACCAAGAGTTCTTAACTTTTTTGTGTCAAAGCTCCCACTTTGGCAGTCTGGTAAAGTCTTTTGGACACTTCATCAGAATAATTTGTTTAAATTCATAATTGAAAGAAATGTTTGACTTCAATTAGAGGCTAGTAAAAACTAATCAATCCCAGTTCAGAGACACCATGAAATCTAAACACAGACTCCTTGGGGAGGAACAGAAAGGTCTATGAATCCCAGCTGAAGAATCCCTGAACTAGACTGAGGATATCTAGCTTTCTATCTGTCTATCTATCTGTCTGTCTGTCTGTCTCTATATCTCTCTGTTTGTCAATCTTTCTGTCTCTGTCCTTCTATCTATCTATCTATCTATCTGTCTGTCTATCTGTCTGTCTCTATATCTCTCTGTTTGTCGATCTTTCTGTCTCTGTCCTTCTGTCTAGAATTACAGTCTTAATCCCTCAAAACTAAGTAGAGTAGAAAATGCTACTATTAAATGCCACATCAACATCAATTCCTAGGTTAATGAGCTGGTGCTCCAATTTTCCAAGAAAATTATACAGTTCATCAAAGGAAACAAAAATAGATACTTTGGGGAAACTGTGTGTCAAAATATCAGTTATGAGTTGTTAAAAAAAAGTTACTTGATACTTCCATCCAAATACATTCACAGATTCTTTACCTCTAAGACTTTTGAAGGATGTAAACTTTGATTTATTTTTATTACATTGGGGCAAGAAAATGGACTGCAACATGGCAAACAGTTTATGTGACTCACAAATTTTCCATGTCAAAACTGAGCATTAAAGCCATATCAATAATGAAATAATAAAATAGGTCTTATGTAGAATCAGAAAGCAATTTGAATGGTAATGGCTGTACCAAAGGAAATGCTAATGATGAGTAAGGTTAGAACTGTTTCCCTGTTGTCTGACATGTAATTTTTTTTTTAAACCTTTACCTTCTGGTTTAGAACCAATTGGTTCTAAGGCAGAAGAGCAGTAAGGGCTAGGCAATGAGGGTTAAGTGACTTGCCCAGGGTTACACAGCTAGGAAGTGTCTGAGGCCAGATTTGAACCCAGGACCTCCCATTTCTGGGCCTGATTCTCAATCCACTGAGCCACCCTGCTGCTCCCTCTGACATATATTTTTGACTGCTTGAGCCTCCCTGTCTTCTTCAAACCTACCAATTCCTTCTTAGTCTTTTTTCTGTTTGTTGACCTTCCTTTCTTATAATCCCAGTTTTTACCATAAGAATTCAATTAATTACAATGAAAAAACAGAGTCTCTCTTATAACACTGCCTTTAGTGCACTCTCTGGTGAGAAATCTGTCTAGAAAAGGTCTTTCTGGTCAGAGTATCCACAAAGTATATCCTCAGATGGCACCTAAGATTTGACCCAATTACACTGCAGAACTAAATGTGTTAAAAATATTCCAAAATAAAACTGAGAACTTCAAACAAATTAAAATTAAACAAATAAAACTTTACTTACTCTGTGTCTGTAACAATCATTTCCCTAAAATTTTGTCTATATACTTTAAGGCAAGTGAGAATATTAAAGCAAGTAAGGAAGCAATAACTGATAAATACAATGCCATATGAATTTCCAGCAAAAATGCATAAGAAGATGGGAGGCAGTTTGGCATAGTACAAAGAGAGCTGGTCTCAATAAAAAAAAAAAAAAAAGACCTGGGTTCAAGACATATATTCAAGACATATATATCATCTGTGTATCATTTCATCTCTTGATGCCCCAAGCAACATTCTCTAAGATCATATGCATTTCATAAAAGATGCCAGTTTGCACTGATATAGGAAGTTCCTCTCTAGAGATTCCTTAAATCAAGAAAACAAAACAGAGAGATAGAGCCGGAGACACAGAAAGCAAGAAAGCCACTAGGAAATATGATCACTGTGATATATTTTGACATATTTTATGTATTCATATTAATTCCAAATATTGACTTAAATATTCCCTTATTGATTTGACTCCAAATATTCCCTTAAGCCTTTGTTTTCATTGTCTATCAGTCATTAGAGAAATAATCAAGCTTTTAACAACAAATCAGCAGACAATATGGCATTGTACAAAGAACACTGAACCATGAATGAAGACAGATCTCTGTTCTAACCCAGTTCTGCTTACTTAACTTACATCATCAACCCTTCTTTCTAAATCTGCTTTTCATGTGCAAAAAGAAGGGTTTGGACTAAATAAATGAACTCTAAGGTCTCTTCCATAATTTCAACTGAATCCTCATTGCTGCTTGATAATGCTCCTATTCTATACTTATTGCTTTCTCATCTTTTTGGCCATATAAAGTCTTCCAAACCTATTCTTTCCTGAAGCTCTTGACAGCAATCCCACCCTCTTGTGCTTCCAAGAGATAATTTAACCTGATAAATCAACGAAAAGATTAAGGCTAAATAACAGCCGCCCTCTTCTTTTCCTTCTCTCAGAGAAAGAGGTAACACTACTTCTTACTATGACTAATCCTTCTACCTAAACCTTTGATTCCTCTTAAGACTTTGAATCAACAATCTTTCTCTCTCAATCGTCTTCAATCCCTCCCTCTCCAGTCTCCTTTCCATTTGTTTATAAGTATAATCAGATGTCTCAAACCTTAACTGAACTATCCTCCTCACTTACTCTCTCCTTAAACCCTTTACAATGATCTTTTCTTACCTTTCCTCTAAAACTGCTCAAAAGTTACCAACAACCACCTAATTACTAATTTAAATGGGCTTCCCCCCCCCCCAGTACTTAGCCTCCTTGACCTTAGCTGATATTGATGACAGCTGTGGGTTTCAGATACTCTTCCACCATTTTTCTCCCTCCTTCTCTGATCTCTTGGTCCTTTGTCCTCGATCCTCTTTGAGTCTTTCTTCCTTAGCAACCTGATTTGCTCTCTATCTTAACTCTCATTTTTTGGCAGAGCATTCCTAAATAACCTTCTCTGGTCCTAAGCTCTCTCAGACCTCAAATCCAAATGACTTGTGGGACCAACTCTTACCTGGATATCTTGCCAACTCCTTAAACTCAACATATCCAAAACTGATTTATCTTTCTGCAAAAACCTGCCCTTCCTCCTGAATTCACTATTTCTGTCCGACACTCAGTCTTGATTGTTCCCTCTAAATCTCTCATCAAGGACAAAATCCTGCCAACTGTATCTCTTGGATCACTTTTGCATCTTGATTCTCACTCCCACCGCCATGGTATAGTCCTTACCAACTGTCCAAACTACTTCCTTACTATTTCTACCTTTAACGTCTCACTGCCTCTATTGTCTTCTCTTCTCTTCTCTTCTTTTCTCTTCTCCAAACTACCCTTTATACCAGTATCAGACTATCCTCATGAAGAAGCTAGGCCATGTCACTCCCATATTCAAAATCTTTCAATAGCCACCTGCTACTCAACTTGCAAAGTTCAAACTTTTTAGCTTGATATTCAAAACCTCCATAATTTAGTGTTAATTTACCCTTTCATTCTTAATCTCATCCTACACTCCAGCCCAACTGGTCTACTTTTCTTATAGCATAAAACCCAAACTTTCCCATCTCTGAGGCTCTGTTCCAACTATTTCCAAAGTCTATTCAATTCAATTCAGCTAATATTTATCACACAATTTTTCTGTGCAAGGCACAGTATGAGGTTTTAGAGGGAAAAATAACAAAATCAAGGTGGTGTTTTCTTTCAAGAAGTTTATAATCAAGTAGAATGTCTGGAATGCCTTTACTGAGCCTATGAAATTCCTACCCATCCTTGAAAACCCAACTAGAATGCCACCAAATTAAGGAGACCTTCCTGTATTAGTAATGGACATTTCCCTGTCCTCTGCTCCAGACCTGACAAGGCATCCTGTTTGCATCCCTTTAAAGAACTGGGGAACAGTGCCCAGTACCTGAGTAGTCCTAACCTAGCATTGCCAATCAAATACTCATCCTTAACTACCATGCACACTTTCTGACACCAGAGGACATTCTATGGGGATCCACCAAGCTCTCTCTGACTCTCCTCATCCTGCAACCAAATCTCCTGCAATAAATCAGGTAAGTCAAACTGACAATAACAGGGAAGAGACACTGGTAGTGCTGTAACATATGTTATTTTATTACTTAGTTCCTCCTCTGTTTTTATTCCCCCCCGCCTTCTTTCCATCAGTCCCCTCTTTGAATTACAGGATTTCACTTTCATACAATTAGACACAAAAAAATTCATGAGGCTGGTGGTCCATGTGATAAGAGCTACCTTATAAAAAGTCCTTTTCATATTTTATTAAATACAGTCTTAGTTGAGGCATTGTGAATGTGCTTTATCTCCCTACTATACTGTAGGCTCCACAAGAGGAAGGACTATGTCTTATCTACAATTTCTATCTTCCCCAGCAGCTACCACACATCTCTGTACCCAAAAGGCAATTATGAAACATTTGTTGATTTGACCTCCAACTCTCACATTCTATCATATCTCAGCATCTTCTCCTTTACATGGGACAACACAAAAAAGACCTCAAAAAATAGCACCCTTAGCCAGGTGCTGACACCAACTTCTTTGTCAAGTAGCTTGGGTTAGCCTTAAAAGAGGCAGCTTATTCAATTCATAATTTAAAAAAACAAAAAACAGTGATCTTGAAACCATTTATTTCTGGGGGCCCCTAAGAGAGGGAAGTACATTCCTCTCTATAAACTCCCACCTGACCACCTGCAGGACAAAAACCAGAAGTATACTCTGTTATTTCAGCTATACTCACCTCCAATAGAGTTCTCAGGCTCACATACTTTGGCCAAAGAATGTGGAATTGGTGCACTTAAACAAGGGCTGCATTTATTTATCTTTGTATTACCTATTAAACATGTACTAAGCTGGTAAACCGTGTAAATAAAATTTGGGAAGAAGAGTAAAACTAAACGGCTTTTCCCTCAAGCACTTTAGAAGCATCCAATCATTTATCTAGTTGAAAAATCATTCTTCTTTATGAACCTCTGGAAGATGATACTTTATTAGCCTTCATTGGTAACTTTATGTACTCATAAGTTATACAATTTATTTTTAAAGGGTTCTACAATTCATTCTCTCACTAATTTACATTGTATCCTCCCTAATAATTTAATTTGTTGTTTAGACATTTATCAGTTGTGACTGAGTCTTTGTGACCTCATTTGAAGTTTTCTTGGCAAAGATACTAGAGTGGTTTGCCATATCCTTCTCCAGCTCATTTTACAGAGGAAACTAAGGCAAATTGGGTTAAGTGACTCAGTCAGGATTGCACAGCTAGTGTCTAAGGCAGAATTGAACTCAGGAAGAAAAGACTTTCTCATCTTCTATCCACTGCACCACCTACCTGTCATCCATAACAATAATATTGGCCATTTCATCTCCTTGACCTTTGGTTTCATCTATAAAAAGAAAGTTAGGCTAAAGATACTCCAAACTTTCTTCTAGTTCTAAGATTCTTAGAAGTTGATCCTTACTGTATCATTTTTTTAGGATGACATAGCTAATATCTATTCTATAAACAAAATTCACATTCTATAACTTTTCTCAGATTTCCTTACTGATATTAAAAAATAACTTATTTTTGGCTTAACAAAATACAAAAAAATAATTAATACCTCTATTTTAATTCTCTTGGGAGATAATTCATCTCTTTCTCCACATTTAGACCTAGAAAAAAATGATAAACAAGAGATTGTGATAAAAAATTTTCTTCTTAAATTCATTTCACTCTATAATATTTCATTAAACAGATTATACCATTGAAATTTAGACATCTAAGGTTTCTTTAAGGATTGTACAAATGATAAATGTTAAGATAGTGAAAAGGCATTACCTCACCATTTTTGGGTTTACATACACAGGGTTAAATTCTAGGAAGAAATGGGTACGTAGTAGCTGCCATTTAATTATTCAGAGAGAAGATTGTCACTACCTATTTGCAGCCCCCAAAGAGAAAGCATTCAATGATATTTGTTGATTGGCTGATTCACATTATGAAAAGAAAGAGAAATCAGACAAGGCTGCATTTCTTCCCTTTAAAAGTAGCAGAGTAAGGCTAATCTGTGGTGTGATGAAAAAAACTAGCATTTTTATAGGAGTTCTGGGAACTCTACAGAAAGATAAAGCAAGATAGCCTATTTTAGGTTAAACTTTTTACTTTAACTCAGAGAACTGTAGAGCAAATGGAAGTATCAGTAAGTATGGTCCCTTCTGATTATCCATGTGCAGAAGGGACAGTCTGTACAAATAATCCTAAAATGCAAGATAATCTACTCCAGAAGCACATTTAATCCAGGGTCCTTTTCCCTGCAGCTACCATTTAAATACCTTGGCTACTTGAGTGGAAACTGCTTTAAAAACAAACAAACAAATAACAACATTAAAACAGGCATAGCAAGAATAGTGGTGGCAGGGAGAGACCCATGGGAGGAGTCTTGTAGGTGACTTAAGAATGAGGGTCTGTTTAGGAGTACTTTGGACAAAAAGAAAGTGAACCTAAACTTTTAGGGATCTAATGGGGATGAACCGTGAATGGAAATAATAATAGCCCATATTTATGAAGAGATTTAAATAAAAATGTAAATAAAATTTCTTCATGACAGTTTAATTGTTTTAGTCATATCTAACTCTCCATGACCCAAAATAGAGTCTTCTTAGCAGAGATAATGGAGTGGTTTGCCATTTCTTTCTCCAGATCATTTTACAAATGAGGAAACTGAGGTAACTAGGGTTATGTGACTTGCTCAGGGTCACACAGTTAGTAAGTGTCTAAGGCCAGATTTGAACTCAGGAAATTGAGTCTTCCTGACTCCAGGCCCAGCATTCTGTCTACTGAGTCATCTTGAGGTTATTTGATACAAATATTATTGTCTCTACTTTAAAAAAAATAAGGAGAAAAAGTTGAAGGATTTGCTTAAAGTCACATAGCTAGTAAGTGTCAGAGCTGGGACTCAAACAGAGGGATGAAACCCCAAGACTCTTTCCATTATACCATGAATTATATTATTATACCTAAATATATATTTCAAAGTGGGTTATATTTACAGGTAAAAATATGAAACTACCATCTCTAAGATTTTGAATATTATGAACTTTTCTGATTTCTTTTCCCTCAAATACAAGGCAATAAAATCTTTATCAATATCTAAATCCTAAAATAAATAAATAATGTCTATACCTAATCAATATTTAATATCCAATCTATATGCATATCTAATCATATAAATATCTAAATATTTATTTATAAGCTCCTTGCCAATAGGCAATACATCTTCTTTTGACTGAAAGAATTAAACTGCCATGAAGAAATTTTATTTAAATTTTTATTTAAACCCATAACTACAGTTTCTTGCAGTCAGTGAATGTTCAATAAATGTTAACAAATCTTATCACTATATAGAGCTGGCACTCCAGAATAGAGAGGGGCAAAGATTATGAAATTGCATTTTCTATCCATAAAATTCGAAATCTGCATCAAAGGCAGGATTTGAACCTATGTCCTTCTGGTCCTGAGGCCAGCTCTTTCTACCCATTCTGAGCTCCCTCTCTAGCTATTTCAGAATATTTGTTAAATTCAATGATTATACTTGCAACAAAAGCTTTTCCTAAGGGAGAAGAATCCTTTGAGGCGCTCCCAAAATTCTTTCTCTTGCTAAGAGGAGAGTCATAATATTTTGAAGAGCAACATTCAATAACAGAATTCATGTCAGTAAAGCTCTGAAAACTCAATGTCAAGATTTATTCCTTGTGTTTACTACAGAGTCATCCCTTTACTCCATCAGGATCCCTGCATGAAAAGGCGGGCATGCAGCAAGAGCGGAATTGTTCCTAAATATCTGACTTTTCGCCATTCATTTCCTTCCACTGAGTTGAAGCTTACTTGGTAGTTCGGTAAGTGTACTTGTAGGTGACCTCTCGAGAGATCTGCCGAGAGAGGGCAAAGAGCTCGTCTCTTCTGGTCAGAAGGGCGTTATCTTTTACGCAGAGCTGAGCGGCTGCTTCATTAACAGTCAGCTGAAAATTAAACACAAAAATGATTTTCAGACTTTTCCACTCAATCACGTAAAATATTTCACTGAGTCAATAAATTTAAATGGCATTTCACTTAAAAAAACATGGTGGTTGGGGGCAGCTGGGTAGTTCAGTGTATTTAGAACCAGGCTTAGAGAAGGGAAGTCCTAGGTTCAAATCTGACCTCAGACACTTCTCAGCTGTGTGACCCTGGGCAAGTCACTTGACCCCCATTGCCTACCCTTACCACTCTTCTGCCTTGGAGCCAATACATAGTATTGACTCCAAGTCGGAAGGTAAGGGTTTAAAAATAAAAAAATCATGGTGGTTATCTTCAATAGAGTTTTCTATAGAATTATGAATATGTGTATATTTCCAGTGTGTTCATTACTAAAAAAGTTGTCAGGTCATAGATTTAGAGCTGGAAGGGACCTCACCTTACAGGTCATACAGTCCAGTCCTCTCACTTGACATGAGAAAACTGATGCCCAAAGAATATAAAACAGGCAGATTAAGGCCACACTCAAAATAAAGAAGAGAAGTCGAATTTGAACTCAGGTCCTCTGACTATAGCTCTGATGTTCTTACATCGTATCATGATGTTTTTAATCCTGCCATACTTTCCAATTTATATTCTTAGCATTCTTCTCAAATGAACCAAGCAAAATCATCATCACAACTTAATTACTTTATTTTGGGGAAAGGGTCATAAAGATAACAAGAACATAGGCAAAAAAGTAAATGGACTTTGATTTCCTTATCTCTAAAAGGAAAGGGTTAAATTAAATGGATCTCCTAGTGATAATACATGTATAACCCAATGGAATTGCTTGTTGGCTCTGGAAGGGGGAGGGAAGAAAAAAAATGAATCATGTAACTGTGAAAAAATATTTAAAAAAAAAAGAATTCTGCAGGAAAAAATGTTAATAAAGAAGAGATAAAAATAAATAAATGGATCCCCTGGGAGGCTTTTTAGCACTAAATTTCATTGATCTTGTCAATTATTTTTGCTATCTCAAAAATATGATAAGTTAGTCAAAAGATTTCATTGTAAAATTCAGTGTGTCAAAATGATATTCCAAGCAAGAAACATACAGGTGGTTTTATTAAAACGTTGCTAGGTAAGTCAATAAAAATAGGGACTGGTAATATATGGTATCTGAAAAGCACTCAGCACATACTCAATAGGCAATAGTCTATTAGAGCAAGGTTGGATAGGCCTTTTAATCAGAATCCCACAGAGATCTCCTGGTTGTTTAAACAGTTTTCTTCTAAGCTAAGAAATCTCCATATTGACTTTTGTGATTATAAAGAGCCTAATTCTGCTACCTTGGGACCAAAAGCTCTATACCATAAATGTAGCTGGGAAAATTTCCCTTCAAATCTATTCCTTCCCCCAAAAGGACGCTAGTGGAAGATGTATTTTTGTTGGGTATTACAATTATACCCACTGGACCTGAAGCAAAAGATTAATTTTTTTAAAGTATTTCCTAAATAAGTTAGCAACTTCAAGTGGGCTATATCCCATTAACCACTAACCTTTTCAGGATCCAATTTTATATTTTATTTAGTTATTCTTTATATGAGCTCAAAAGTCTAAATTACTATGATAAAGTTTGACTGATCAATTAAAATTCTGAAGAACTTAGAAGAAACTAGCTTGCTATAGTCATAGAAAAATAACTCATATGTAAACAGAAAATAAGATGTGTCTATCATCACATAGCAAGCCA
Organism: Gracilinanus agilis; assembly: GCF_016433145.1. Lineage (NCBI taxonomy): Eukaryota > Metazoa > Chordata > Mammalia > Didelphimorphia > Didelphidae > Gracilinanus > Gracilinanus agilis. The sequence continues at coordinate 226,190,486 of NC_058132.1, forward strand.
AAAACTAAACAAAGAAAAACATGCCTCAGATTCTCTGATTCTGAATTCAGGCTCCAAAAGCCAAAAAAAGTTTATTAAATTCTTAAGGACTTCAAGGACCATCTATGGGGAAAGACTATTGCTAGTCCTCTGAACACAGATCTGAAGACTTTTAAAGAGTGAATTCTAGATGAGCTACAATGACAAAAAAAAAAAATTCTATCATAAATATAGAGCTAAAGAACCCTAGAGTGCCAGCCCTGAAGTCAGTCAGCAGACCAAACCCTCTCATTTTATGGATGAGGCCAGAGTGGTTAAGGTCACTAAGGCTATTAAACAATACAACTGGAATTGGAACTCAGGTCTTCTGACACCAATGCAGCTTTTCACTCTACTATCTGAATTCCACATTCATGCCCCAAAATACCAAAAAGAAATCAATGCAATAAATCCCAACAGAGATGCACTCATTTATAATTTTGTTGTTGTTCAGTCATTTTCAGTCATATCCAACTCTCTGTGCCCCCATTTGGGATTTTCTTGGCAAAGATACAGGAGTGGTTTGCCATTTCTTTCTCCAGTTCATTTTATAGATGAAGAAACTGAGGCAAATGGAGTTGAGTAATTGCACAGGATCATGTGGCTAGTAAGTTTCTGAAGCCAGATTTGAACTCAGAAAGAATGAGTCTTCCTAACTCCAGGCCTGGCACAATGTAACGCCTAGCTGCACTTGCAGAGAGAGAACTGTAATCCACAGACAGAGTTTTCCCATCTGGGAGCTCTCTACAAGAGAACTCATAAGTCCAGTTCCCTTTCTTCCTAGTTTCCAAAATATTCAAAATCTATTTTTATAATTAACAAAATAAAATTTCCTAATCCATACTCAATTCCATTTTTCTCCTTTCTTCTCTTTACTGGACTTTATTGACCAAAACATCAATATTCCATCCATACCTCCAGGTAAATTATTTCTGAAATCGGCTTTCTCTTTCCTCATCAATCTTAAACTGAGCTAAATCAAACATCTTTATCATCAAAAACCATGGATACATCTAAGAAAATTTCATGATGGGTAGAGAAAATCATTAACATTTAAGATTTGTAGCATCAATGATCATTTGGTATTCATCTGTAATCACGTGCTCCTGCCACATCAAGACATGGCCTACAGGTGGATCCTCATCTGAATCTCAAAATGACAATAGCAATAACCACAAATATTTCAAGAACTTAGCTTTAGAGTATTTGAAAGTTACATTAATATTTGTTTTACATGTTCATGTTTTTCCCCTATTAGATTACAAATTCCCTCAGGGCAGGGACTATGTCTTAGTATTTTTTTTATATCTCCTATTGCTTTGCATATTGCAAACCTCAGTAAATCTTTGTTAAATACAAAATAAAAGCTGATCTGAACCAATGAAGTCTTTTTTGTTTGCCTCTCCAACTTTTCATTAAATATTTTGATCCAAGAATGCCATTTGAAATTATATGAAGGAGGGCAAAAAAAAAGTAAGGCAGTCATCAGTAGTGACAATTAACATTCAATGTCTCTTCTGTGTGATTCCTGGCAAGTCATTTAATACTGTTTGCCTCAGTTTCTTCATCTGTAAAATGAGCTGAAGAAGGAAATGGCAAAGCACTCCAGTATCTTTGCCAAGAAAATCCCAAATGGTTTTCCAACAAAGAGTTGGAAACTACTGAAAAAACAAGTGAAAAACAAATGTCTCTTCTAACTTGCTAGGCTTTGAAAATTCTCCTTGGCTCCAGTAGAAAACTCAGAATAACATGTCTATGCTAATTTATGAGATCAAAAGGTTAAAAACGATCACTGGTACTTTAGCTAAAAGGTTTTATTTCTTCTATAATTAGTTATTTTGTTTTCTATGTGCCATAAAATCTTGTTTCCTGTGTGCATGGGCAAGAATCAATCGATGAGGCAAAAGTTTTTCCAAACCTTAAAGACATGAAAAATATAGCATAGAGAACATCGAACCTATTATATCTTTGTTTTGAAAGCCAAAAATGGCACTCTGAAGAGTTCACATTCAGAAATCTCTCAGAAATACTTCCATCTGGAAGTTATTCCTAACTCAAGTTTTCCTTGTTTAAAAGGTAAACACATAATATTCTTGGTCATTAGCCTTAAAATTTGATTATTTTGAAATATAAGGCCAACAACTTTTAACTGTCATACACATAAAGAAATAGAGAATTAAGCATATTGTTAATTACTTTTTTCTTTAATTAACCCAGGATGTGCTAATCCCTTACTATCAAGTAGCTCTGATTAAGAGCTAAAGAAATTTTAGAAGCAGTAAATTTTAAAATTGGTAATTAGTAGCTCAGTGACTTCATGGTTTCGGTATTACAGGATGATATTTATGAATGCCAGTTAAGTATGAGTTTGAATTTACAGATCTGAGCAAAGTCTTGTCAAGACCTCCCCTCCAGTCTTTTAGCCATGGAGCTTGAGAACATCCTTATTTTGATAAGCCCTAGAAAAAGACTGAAGCTGCTTAGGCAACCGTTTCCCTGTGGATTTACTCACTAGCTTGGAAAATACCCCTTTTCAGCCATCAAGAGACACATCTCCAATTCTCCTTAATTTTTAAACTGAGAGGTCAAGTGGATTTGCAAAATGAATTCATTCCCACTCAGTACTCTCTGACATTTCCAAAAATATAGGCCTTTCCTCTTGACTTTGTGTTCCATTTACATTACTAAAATAGATTTAAACAGGGCCAAAACAGCAGATTTTAGATCTTACTGAAAACATAGTTGTCTTTTGTTAAAAATATACCTGTTCTTAAGAAGATTCCTACCATATTTAAAAGTAGTAAAGGGAGCTATAGGATTATACTGGAAAGCATGCATCCCCATATCTGCTCTAAATCACCAAGAGTTCTTTCTCATCCTTGGGCTGTTAAGTCCTTTCCAAAAGAGTTCACAGTATAAATGGATGCCTTTATTTCCCCAAAGAAGTTGTTTACCATTTCACTGTAACTCACTCTCTACTAGTACCCAAGAACCTAATACTAATTACAAATCTAAAAATTCAGAATACTTTTGTTAGGCACTAAGTTTTGTTATAAACTTTTAAAAAATCAATTCAAATATACATAGTAAATGCACAATTCATGTGTTGAGTGCATATTTGTCTTACTCCTTAAAAAAAGAAATGACATGATCATCTATACATTTTTTTCTTAATGAAGCAAAAAATATATATAAATGCAAGCCAGAAAAATCTGACTGGTACTCTTTGTATTTAATCAGAATAATTTTGGATATAAAGAACTACAAGGCTATAAAGCTAAGAATTTTTATGCCAAAGTCAACCTAAAACCATTTTTTAAAAACCCATTGAAATTCTTGAAACAGAAATCTAATGTGAATTTTTTTGTCAGTACAATCTGAAACTGGTTAATGATCTATTTATTTTCCCATAATTTTTTTAAAAAGTGGTTAGTTATGAAAATCATTTAGAATTATGTATCTATTCAAAATAATCACATATAAATTATATTATAAATACAACAGTTCTAGGTTTTCAAGAGCCCGTGAGTTCTGAGATTTCTCATAAAAGTATCTTAGAACTCTACCTCAAAAGCTGTCATCTTTGCATTCAATACAAATAATGAAAGTGTGTTAAATACTTTAACATGCTATACAGCTTTTATATTCTGCCAGCTCCTTCCCCTAAAGATAGTAATTAATACCAATAAAAATAAGTAACATTTTTTATGTAGCACTTTCTATGTGCCAGAAACTATGTTAAATGCTTAATAATTATTATCTCATTTGATCCTGGAAGGCAGGTGCTATTATTAGCCTCATTTTACATATAAGAAAACTAAGGCAAGTAGAGATTAAATATCTTCCTCAGGGTCACACAGCTAGAGAACGTTTGAGGCCAGATTTGAACTCTGGTCTTCCTGACTCCAGGCCTATCATTCTATCCCCTGTACCACCTAATTCCCTCTGTCATTAAAGTCTAAAAAAAAATTTTTAAACCCTTACCTTCTAACTTGGGGCAATCAATACTTTATATTGGTTCCAATATAGAAGGGCAGTAAGGGCGAAGCAATGGGGGTTAAGAACTGTCTGGGGGGGTTGGGGGGGCAGCTGGGTAGCTCAGTGGAGTGAGAGTCAGGCCTAGAGACAGGAGGTCCTAGGTTCAAACCCGGCCTCAGCCACTTCCCAGCTGTGTGACCCTGGGCAAGTCACTTGACCCCCATTGCCCACCCTTACCAATCTTCCACCTATGAGACAATACACCGAAGTACAAGGGTTTAAAAAAAAAAAACTGTCTGGGGGTCATACTTGAACCCAGAACTTCCCATCTCAGGGCCTAGCTCTCAAACTCTTGAGCCACCTAGCTGCCCCTAAAAATTCTAAACTTTTTTTTATTGTCATGCAAAGCACAAAAAGTCTAAACTTCTAAGAGCATATTCTTTGAGAGCATTTCCAATGTGCATTTTCAAAATCATAAATTGGAATATTTAATATATATAATATGTAAAGTATATAAATAAATATATTTTCCTCTTAAAATGTTTCTAAAATTATTCTTTCTAAAGTGGTCCAGGTATTCTGGAAAGCACTCTGAGACTATATCTCAAAAGCTATTAAACTGTGCATGCCCTTTCACCCAGCAATATTGCTACTATTATTATTATTTTTAAAACCCTTACCTTTTATTCTAGAATCAATATTCTATTGCTTCCAAGGCAGAACAGTGTTAAGGGCTAGGGCAATGATGGAAAACCTTTTAGAGATGGAGTGCTGTACTCCACAACCCACTTCCCCACACAGGGGAGGAAGCGCTCCCACTGGAGTGCTGGGCAGAGGGGCGGGAGAAGTGAGGGATGTCTTCAGTGAGTATAAAGAGGGGGAGGGGAGTGGCCCGAGCCCTCCTCTCCCCTCCAGCTCTGCTGCCTGTGAGCCGCCCACATAACTCTCTGTGTACTCCTATTGGCTACTGGGCAGAGGGGTGGGGCATGTGAAAAAATGTCATCAGGCTCAGTGGAGAGGGGAAAGGAGTTGCTCTGCCTTTCTAGTAAGGAACTCTGGGGTGGGGAGGGGAAGGGTGGTGCACATGTCCATAGAAAACACTCTGCGTGCCATCTTTGGCACTTGTGCTATAGGTTCGCCATCATTGGGTTAGGGTGACTTTGCCTAAGGTCCCACTGCTAGAATTATTGTCACTACTATTACCTACTCTATAAACTTAATACCCAGGTTTCTTGAATATGGGAGAGAAAGTGGAAAAAAAATAAAGGAAGATAGAAAAGCCCCTCATTCACCCTTCCTCTGTTTTTACCTCGTGAAGGGTGAGATGTTTGCCGTCTTTCCTTTTTGAGTCAAATCTCCCATATATTGCACTATATTTCCGAATCTCCTCCTCTTTATGCGGGTCATCATCGTTCATCTCAAAGATGTGACCGATCATTTTAGCCAACTTCTTGTTGGTTTTCAGTAATTCTTTCACTTCATTCAAGTCACTTTTGGGGAGAGTGGGGGCCATCCGTTCCACGCACTCAGCCACAGACAGAGCAGCAGCGGCATCCAGCGCCTCGGTGCTCTCCTTCGGGGAGGCTGGGGAGCCCAGGTCTGCCGGGGAGAGGCTGTGCTCGCTCTCGGTGGTGTGGTGGCCTTGCCAGAGTCTGGAGTCGCCGGCGCTCTGGAGCGCCAAGGTCCCCACCACGTCCGGCTTGGCCGGGCCCAGGCTCTGCACGCACGTGGTGGCCGCACACTTTGGAATCTTCAAGTGAGGCTCCCTAGCACCGCTGCTCCTCTCGTAAGAACTGCAGGACATTCCCAACCACGTGGGAGAACCCTCGGGTAATTTATAAATGGGGATGCTACTGACGGGCAAGGATGTCAGAGGCTGGTTAAAGAGGCCAGGGTTTGTAACCCAGTCCCTCAAAGCCTTCTGTAATCTCCTCACGTGAAGAGGCTTGCTGGCCATGCCCACTAGGGCCATGATTTCCAAAAATTCCTCTTCGCCGGCTTCACAGAGCTGCTGGACGTCATCGCCGCCTTGTTGGATGAAGGCATCGAAATAAGAAAGAAGGTTGGCTTTTTGTAATATTCGGTACAACTGCAACTCCCCCAGGGTCCTAGGTAGAGCTGATGCCATTACTGAGAAGTCCAACCTGCAAAAAAGCAAAGCAGAGAAATAATTCTGATTCTGAGATGGAAGGTAATGGTTAAGAAAAATTCTAGTTTTGATTTAGCATTTTTGGTTTTCAATGAAATTTATAGGTATCTTCTCATTTGCCTTTATTCCTTCAACAAACTAGACATCAACAAAGCCAATGCCATTACTGAGAAGTCCAACCTGCAAAAAGCAAAGCAGAGAAATAATTCTGATTCGAAGATGAGAGGTAAAGAATAAGCAAAAGATTAGTATTTATAGAGCATTTTTGGTTTTCAATAATATTTATAGACATCATCTCATTTGCCTTTATTCCTTCAACAAACTAGACATCAAAGGTTTTAAGAATCAAGTACAGTACTATCAAAAAAGGGTGGAGAAAAAAGTGGAGAGTAATCTAAATTTGAAAGATTCTGGGACGTTTCTATGTTTTTATGAGCATTGGTACAAAAATATTATATAAAAAGTTTAAAAATTCAAGTTTTTAAAATGTAAAACTCAATTTTAACTAAGTTGACAAAAACATTATCTGATCATAAAGTTCTCTTTTAAAAGCCTCCTTCATAAGAAACTGGGGAAAAAATCTTTCTAGTGAAATTCTTTGAAAAAGTTCTCATTTCTAAAATATGTATGGAATTATTTCAAATTTACAAGAACAAGAGCTATTCCCCAAATGATAAATGTCTAAAAGATATGAATTTGCAGAGGGAGAAATCCAAATTCTCAATAGCAATATGAAAATATGCTCTAAATGACTAGTAATTAAAGAAATTAAAATTAAAGCAACTTTTAAGATCTACCTCACACCCATCATTTTGACAAAACTAACAAAAAAAGGAAAATTACAAATTCTAGGAGTTGTGTAAAAATGCATACCTTAATACACTACGGGTGGAAATGTGAACTGAACCAGCTATTCTGGAAAGCAATTTGAAACTATGCCCCCAAAATATTAAACTTTGACCTAGCAATATTGCTACTAAGTTTGCAGCCCAAAGAGATGAAGGAAAGAAAAAAGATCCATGTGTACAAAAAATTTTATAGTAACTTTTTGTGATGGCAGAGAATTAGAAACAAAGGGAGTATCCATCAATTGGGGAATGGTTGAACAAATTATGATACATGAAGGAGATAGAATATTCTTGTGATGTAAGAAATGAAGGGGGTTGTAGAAACCTGGGAAAAATCTGTATGATTTAATGCATAGTGAGTGAGCATACCTAGAAGAACAGTTTATACAATAACAAAATACTGCAAAGGTAAACAATTTTGAAAAACTTAGGAACTGACCAGCACAATAACCAAACACAATTCCAAAGAATTCTTAATGAAACATGCTACCCAAATCCCAGATAGAGGGGATGGTCCCTATTTAACATGGCCAGTGTAGAAATTTGTTTTGCTTGACTAGGCATGGTTGTAGTACATTTTGTTTTTCTTGCTTTCTAAATATTAGAGTTGATGAGATTAGGAGAAAGTATAAAGGAGATAATGTAAACCTGAAAATAAAAATGTTAAGTATTTAAAATTTTAATTTTTAAAAAAGCTACCTTCAAAATAACTCTAACAGTGCTTCTGGGATCTGTAGACCTCCCTTGGTACAATCACATAAGTGATTATGTACATAATATACATAAGTGATATAGACTACCCATCAGAATGGATAAGTGGATGATTTTTACTTGATGAATATATTATACTTGTTATGTCCATATGGTGATTTTTACATGGAGGAAGCTGGGTTTTTTTTCTCCAAAGACAATCAATCATCTATGTAGGTAAATGCCAAAATTCAATGAACTCCATTAAATGCTGTAGAAAATATGATCATTAATTTTTTTTGGTAGCAGCTCTTCGGATGGGATGATAAATCAAACTTAATATCATATAATCTGGAACTGGAAAAGACCTTGGAGGCCCAATGAGTCCAATCCCCCCATTTTGTAAGTGAGAAAAATGAAGCCCAGGAAAATAAAGTGACTTGTCAAAGGTTACACAGGTAGAAGATACAAGAGGTGGGATTTGACTCTTAGCAGATGACTAGATTTTCTACGTGCTGAGAGGAATAGAAAGATATATCATCATATCTGAATTACATGTGCTTTTCGATCTATAGTATATGAAGAGTAGTCCCACCCAGATACTCGTTCTTTCTGCAGAGACCCAAAAAAGAAGTTTCTTCTTACCTCCCACTCTTCTTCCATTGCTATTGTGGTTTTCCTCTCCTTTGTCCTCAACCTTCCCATCACTACAGTGTCTTTCTTCTGGTTTCTCTCTTCCTCTCCCTCAACACTATGCAATCTCTGCGCTCCTGGGACGTTCTAGCCCTATGACAATCAATCTCTCTCTCTCTCTCTCTCTCTCTCTCTCTCTCTCTCTCTCTCTCTCTCTCTCTCTCTCTCTCTCTCTCTGTCCATTCCAGTTGAACCCAAGTTCCCTGCACACCTGTGACTTTTGCTTTGGCTCCCACTTACCTGACTAACTTAGCTAGTCACTGGTCCTAAATACCCCTGTCCACTCCCACTCTTCACTCTCCTCCTCTTCCCCTTCACAGAAGGGTCATTGTGTTGGTTTTCAGAGAAATACCAACGTATTGGGTCTCTGTGAGGTGCCTTTGGTTTTCTTCTCATTTTAAGGCCCATATCTCTTCCTTCCTATCTCCACAGAGGCATTACGGACAAGGTCAGTCAATGAGTCTTTATCCACCAAAAGTGGTAGGGCTTAAAACAAGAACAATCATGCCAAGAGCAGTGTGGGTATTCTGTTTTGAAAAGCATTTTTCTGCATGGATAGTTTCTTCATCCAGTAGTTCTCCATATCAATAAAATCAAAGGTTTAGTCCCTATATTTGATATACCTAATCCCCTGTTTTTGCTATCTTTCAATGTATTTTATGTTTTTTAAAGATAAATTTGACTTTTAAACTATAAATTTATTTCAATAACATATTTTAATATTTCATTTACTATTTCAATAACATATAATATAGTAAGTCAACTTTTGCAGGGTGACCTAGTAATCTAATCACTATTCATTGGTGGGTTTAAAAAAAATGGGTATACAGCACTGACAGGCAAGGAAGTTAGGGACTCATTTTAAAAAAAGGTCCAGGCTTATAATCCAGACCCTTAAAGCTTTTTGCAACCTTCTGACATGAAGGGACTTGAAAGCTGTACTTGGAACTCCAAAGAAATGACCTACAAATTAATTTTTGGAACAATTTGTAACTTGGGGACTGCCTGCACAATGAATGAGCCTTGCCCACAAACAGCTTCGAATCTAGCTGGTGAAATGGGTCGTATGAACATGCAACAATAATGAACATTTAAATGCTAAACGACATGGAAGAGATTATAATCAGAACTGAAAATCAGAGAAATTAAAGGCCAGGGTGGGCTCAAGTAGTTGGTGGAGATTTTAGAGAGAAATTAGGACAATGTGGGTGTTAAAGGGCAGGTAGGATGTAGCTAAGTGAAAAGGAGAAGAAAGAAGAGCATTCCAGATAATAATAATGACAGATAACATTTATATAGTGTTTACTATGTGCCAGGCTCTGTGCAAGATGCTTTACAATTATTACCTTATATGATTATCATAACAAGCCTAATTATTATTAATTATCAGTTTATAGATTGTTTTATTTTTATTTATTTTATTTATAGATTTTAATAAAATTTCTTATTTTTGATAATCTAATACATTTAATGATTTTAATAAAATTTCTTATTTTTATAATAAAATTTTATAATAAAAATTTTGTAAATTTTTATTTATAGATTATTTTATAGATCCATTTTATAGACGAGAACATTGAAGCAAGTAGCAGTTAAGTGATTTGCCCAGAGTCCCCCAGTTAGTGTCTGGGGCCAGGTCTTAGGGGTGGATAGTATTAGCAAATTTCTAGAATAAGGGTTTTAGCATGCTTGTTGGTGGACAATTAAAAAAAAGCTAGACTGGATAAATAGAAGATTTATTTTAGTGAGCAGTTACAAGTAAGGCATGATCCCATTCTGAGGAACCCTGAAATCTAAGCAGAGGAGTTTTGTCTGATTTAAGTGCTGAAGTTTTTAAGTATTTAAGAAGTTACTACATGCAAAGAACTATGTTAGGTGTTGAGGGTATGTAGGAAAAAAACAAAACAATTCTTGCCCTCCAAGTGCTTACATACTATTGGACATCTACAAGTGGTACAGAGAGCAGTAACATGAGGTCTGTACAAATACATTCAATTTGGGGACAAGGAGACGAATATTAACAATGAAAGAGACCAAAGAAGGTCTGTGTGGCCTCCAAGTTGGAACCTGAAGGGAGCAGGGGATTCAAAGAGGCACCGGTGATTGGCGAATGACCACCACTAACACCACTGGCTATCTCTACAGCACTGATTCCCAAAGTGGGTGCCACCGCCCCCTGGTGGGTGCTGCAGTGATCCAAGAGAGCGGTGATGGCCACAGGTGCATTTATCTTTCCTATTAATTGCTATTAAATTTTTAAAAAAATTAATTACCAGGGGGCTAAGTAATATTTTTTCTGGAAAGGGGGCGGTAGGCCAAAAATATTTGGGAACCACTGCTCGAGAGAGACAGGGGATGCCTGTGTGGTATGATGGAGGGACAGGATGGTATCTATTTTTCACAGTATTTGGCCTAAGAAGAAACAATGAGGAAGAGAAAGGGCATTTCCTTTCCTTATTACAGATTAGGAAAGTGAAACGCAAGGAGGACTAGAACCTGTCCTAAGCCACACAAGTGAGAAAGAAGCTGAGCGGGCTCCAACTCATGGAAGGTTTTTCTGTCCTTGGGTCTCCTTTCCCTTCCTTTCCCCTGGGGCTCTGTCTTGGACTAATTCATCCTGGCAGGGGAAAGTTCTGCCAAGGACCCAGAATGTTAAAGCTTTAGAATGGACCTCAGAGATCACAGGGGGACGGGGGAGAAGGGGGAATTCTCTGCCATCTCATGTTAAATCAAGAACGTGTAAATAACATACAAAGGAACACTAGATGTAATGCCGTCAGATTTCAGTTTCGAACATCCTCCCTTTGAGAAGAGAGTGGGGCACTTGAAGTAGAAATGTCAGACGGATGATTGGAAAAACTGGCTTAAAGGTCTAAGTCAGAGCTGAAGTCTACACATTCAGATATCACCTGGACAGCAGTGATAACTGCAGCCAGGAGAGTACACAGAGAACAAAGCATCTAATTCAGGGGCAGAAGGAGGAAGATCGGGATTCTGGGATGGATTAGAAAAATAACAAATAAATTGGAATCTATAGAAATGGGTGGGCAAAGTCAAAAGTTAGAGCATGGGCTAGGAGTTATAAGGACTGAGAAAAGGCCACAGATTAACTTTTCAAAAGAGCTGTTTTAGTAGAATGGTAGGAGCATAAACCAGATCTGGATAAGTTTTGGGGGGTTGCCAAACTTTGGTCAAAATGAGTTGCCCTTAATGGTATCCTGTAACTGATGTAAGAATTGGCGAATGGATGAGTTGGAATAGAAATCTTAACATTTTTTGACCAGCAAATACTATCCTGATCTTTATATTTCATTTTCTATTATCTATAAAATAAGGGGCAAGCCAGGTCAACAAATATTTATTAAGTATCAACTATGTGTATGAAACTGTTCTATATACTGGTAATATAAATGCAAAAATGAAAAATATTCCCTACTTTCAAGAAGTTTACTGTCTATTGAGCTGGCCTGGATAAATTCTAGGGGTTCTAACTACTAAAAAATGTTATGATTTGTGACTTCTGTATTTAATAGAATAAAAACCAGTTTAAAATTTTTCAACATCTCTACCAAAATTTACTGTCAAAATGACAAGGATTTAAATATACTATGAGGAAGTTTCTTATCCCAAACTATAAAAAAGACTACTAAATTGTCTAATTCTGCCTACCTAATACTCAGTGACACTAGTGGAGTCAAGAAAAAGAAATCCAATATGGGAAGAGCAGAATACAGAAAGATATATGTTTGAAGTAGTAAGAACATTGGTAGTTAAGTTTTATAGATCACATATTGGGGAAGAATCTTTACAGTAAAAATGATACTTAAAATATGTAAGAAACTTTTTTTTAGTCATATTGGCAACTCCTAGCCAAAATAGATAATGGTTAAAATAGGTGAGTAGAAAAATTACGAAAAAAGAAGTACAAATAGCTAATAATCAATTAAAAGGAATAATCTATTTAACAATAATCAAAGAGAAGGAAGCTAAAACAATTTTGTGGTACCACTGCTTCATACCCATGGAACTGGCAAAAATAATCAGATAAAAACAATGAAAGCCAATACTAACAAGGTTGTGGAGAAACAAATACATGTTGCCTATGGAATTGAAAATTTGGAAAATCATTTTTGTAGAGGAATCTAGCATTATACAGTAAAAGTTATAAGAATAATCATACCCTTTAACCCTTAATTCTATTGTCGGGAATATAAACTAAAAATACAATTTTTTCAGAATTTTACATTGTTTCCACTTTTTTGTAATTACACATAAAACTATCAAGAGTGTGATTCATCAATGTAATAGAATACTACAATGAATTAAAGCTAAGAATTAGAAGAGGATTAAAAAAAGATGTATGAAATAGTACAAAGCAAAACTAAAATAAAAGACTTTTAGAAAAGATCCAGAAGAATGGAATATATACTATAACTACACAGGAGGAAAAAATGAAGAGCAAATAGACAAAGATTATCAATGAACTGAAAAAATTATGATACTGTATGTATTACAATTATGTTAACAGTAATAAAATAAATTTAGTTGGCTGCAGTGATGTTCAATGTTAAATTTTTAATAAAATGTTAAATTAAAAAAAACCTTTATGGATCACTGAAGTGTCAGGCAGTTGAGAAACATTACTTTAAGAAGTAAAAATCCTTAATTCTGTAAAATATTAGATTATTTAAACAAAGTTTAGAAGAGAAAAAAATTAAATATCTAGATTCTGAAAGGTCTGGATACCAATAGAAGAGACAAGAGAAGCCTTAAACACCAAAACCACCATTTACAGACTTTGACAATACCAATTCTAGTCAAAATACTATTGTTATCCCTATTAGAACATGAGCTCCTTAAAGGTGAGTATGGACAATGTTTTGCTTGTCTTTGTATCCCAGGTGCTTGACATACATTAGACACATAATAAAAGCTTGCTGAAGAGTGATTAACCAGCAGACCAGCAGAAATTAAGCACACAAATCACAAGAAACCTTTAATAAATAAAAGAATTATGGAGAATTTTTCATTAAACCTTAGTGTTTTTTGTTTATTTTGAACTTTTTATTCTCGCTTTACCCAAAGATACACAATCTGAATGATATCTTCCAGAATGTTAATATGTATGTTCTATATATTATGAAATATATCATTCTATTAGTCTCAGAATATATTATTAATATCTCCCATTCATACCACAACCGGTCATCTAACCCTGCTTTCAGTTGCAAATAACAATCTGCAATTGCCTATGGGTCAAAGTACAGAATTATCTTCAGGTCGTAAAAAAACAGGGCAGAAGGGCAAAAAAGTCCATGGGCTTTTGCCATGATTCTCTTTACTTCTGGTGTCATCTGATCAGCTAGAGACTCCTTGGAATTCCTGGACTCTGGATTTGGCCTGCCTATAAATAAACAATTGACACATTTTTCTTCCCTGCCTTAGCTGACTTCCAAAAACCTGACCTCTTCTTGACAGGCTGGGTCTATAAAACACCTGCCAAATTCTTGTCTAGCCAGACCCCTGGACAAAAATTTGGGGGATTTGGGGAACCTAGAGAGGTCCCATTGCTGCCTTTGTAGCAAGAATGATTCTCAGGGCCCTGAGAGCAACATGAACTTGCTTAGCCAATGTGAACTGCAGTGAAAATGCATCTCTTGGGCTGCCTACTCATGGTGGTCCTGAAAACTAGCATTTGAGTAATGGAAAAAGCATCAGGATGGGATGAGGAAGATAGGAGTCAGCATCTGTCTGAAACTGTTAGTCTGTCTGTAAAAAAAAGGGGGGATGATTGGAACCCTGGAGAGTTCACAGGGCAGCTGTTCTAGAAAGTGCTATAAAAATCCAAACTTCACCATTCGTTTCTGTTTCAAGGCAGGGACTGTTTTTGTTTGATTTGGTTTTTAAACCCTTACCAAGTATCAGTTCCAAAGCAGAAGAGCAGTAAGGGCTAGGCAATGGGGGTTAAATAACTTGGTAGGCAGTGTGTGAGGTCAAATTTGCACACACACACCCCGAGACCTCCCATCTCCAGGGCTGACTCTCCATCCACTGAGTCATCAAGCTGCCCCACAGGGACTGTTTTTTTTTTTCAAATTTGTATTTGCATCCCCAGCAATCACTTGTGCAGTCAGTCATCAAGCAATTATTAAGCATTTACAATGCACCAGACTCTGTGTTAAGCTCTGAGGAGACAAAAGAAAGGCAAAAAACAAAAAAACCTCTAATGGGGAAAGATGAACATGAAACTAACTAGGTACATGCAAGGAAAATGCAGTGTAGATGAAAGGTAAACTCAGAAGGAACTCATTGCAGGTAAGACTAGGAAAAACACCTCCTGTCAAGGGGAGACTTGAGGCACACATTGAAAGAAGTCAAGGTTAGGTGGGAGAACAGTTCAGGCGCAGAGGACAGCCAATGAAAAGGCACGGAGGGTTCAGAGATGGTGCATTGTGGGTAAGAAACTAGTAAATTTGTATTGCTTTGTTGTTCTGTGTATGTATCTCTCTTCACATACACAAATGTTTTATATATACATATATAATATTTATAAACACACTTGATACATAAATATATCATCTTTATATATCAGATTCACATTTTAATTTATATTATAATCAATACATGTGTTTATTAAATATATTTTATATATTATATACATATATACATGTTTATAGGTTTAACATATTGTAATATATTATACACAGATATACAATATATTTATATATTTAATATATTATAAGTTAAATGTATTAAATGTATTTATTATATTTTATATCATATATTATATACTATATTACATTATTAATGCAAATTATATTATGTAAACACACATTGTACACATATTATACACATATTTTACACAATGCATTACATATATATAACAAACACACATGCACATATGCATACGGATGCACAGATACATTGATATAGATGTAAGGCCCTCTGCTATGCACTTTCCAATTACTACCTCCTTTGATCCACACGATAACCCTGGGAGCCAGGCACTATTATTATCCTCATTTTACAGATGATGAAGCTGAGACAAATAGAGGTTAAGGGTCTAGGTCAAGGGTACATAGCTAAGTGTTTGAGGCCAGATCTGAACTCAATTCCTTGAGAGCAGCCAGGTGGCACAGTGGATAGAGTGTCAAGCCTAAGACTTAGTTTCCTGAGTTCAATCTGGTCTCAAGACAATTACTAGTTGTGTGGCCCTGAGCAAGTCATTAACTCCTTTATGCCTCAGTTTCCTCTTCTATAAAATGAGTCAGAGAAGGAAATGATAAAGTATCCTGGTATCTCTGCCAAGAAAACCCCAAATGAGGTCACAAAGATTTGGGCACAACTGAAATGAATGAACAACAACAACTTACTGACTCCAGACCCAGGACTCTATCTACTTCACTCCCTAGTGGGAGTCTGGTTATCAAAGGTTTTTTTTTTTTCATATTTAAAAGTCTATTTGTTACATTTAAGTTCCCATCCTCCCTTCCCTCCACTCCTCTCCCCACACTGGGGAAGACACCATTATGATAAATTTTAAATGTGAGTAAAGGATTTTATATTTCATTCTGAATTTAACGAGTGGGAGGATGACATAGTCAGACGTGAGATTTAAGAAAATTACCTGGGCAGAAGAATGGAAGATGAATAGACTGGAAGCAGGCAGACCCACCAGGAGGCTTTGCAAGATCTGCACCAAGGTGGTGGATTTGTAAGAGGAGAAACATATACAGGGATATATAAACAAGATGCTATGAAAGAAGAAGCAACACACAACCTGTCAAGAGATTGTATACAAGAGATGCCTTCCAGTGAGGATTTAAGGATGAAACCAAGGCTGCAAGCCTGGGTCCCCAAGAAAATGGTGATAACCTCAATAATCTAAAGAAAGAGGAGTTTGGGGGCGGGGGAAGAGTAAGAGTTCTGTTTGAAATGTCTGCAAGACAAACAATTTAAGATATCTAAAAATCATCTGGTAATGTGGGCCTGGAGCTCCAAAGAAAGATGAGGACTGATACAAAAATCTGGTAATCAGCTACATAAAGATGATCATTGAATCCAAGGGAGTTGACAAGATTATCAAATGAGACAGTGTAGGAGGGCATGGAGAAAAGGGGGCTACAGGGACACCCACAGTTAGTGAATATGAATTGGATGAGGAATGAGCAAAAGGGACTGAGTCGTCAAACGAGAAGATCTAGGAGAGAAATAGAACAGAAACCTAGAGTGGAGAGGCTATTCAGGAGAAGAAGTCTATCAATAGCATCAAAGGCTACAGAGAGGTCAAAAAAGAATGAAGATGGAAAAAAGGCTGTTAGATTTGGCAATGAAGAGATCACTGGTAATTTGGGAGAGAGCAGTTTCATTTAAATAGTGAGGTTGGAAGCCAGACTGCTGGTAATTTTGGAGAGAACCGTTTTTGTTAAATGGTAGGTTGAAAACCAGGGCTTAGAAGCAAATGAGAGAAGCAGGAACAGAGGCTCCTAGTTTAGATATCTTTCTCAAGCAATATAGCACAAATGGGAAGAAGGAGAGCTAGTGAGAGATGATGATCCAGAGTGGTTTTTTTTTAAAGGACAGGGGAGACATAGGTGTTTGTAAGCAACAAAAAAAGGAGATTGTAGAGAGGGGAAGAAAGACCTCCCAGAATTACAGCTGGGGCAATCTGCAAAAGAAGGCAGAATGGAATAAAATTCTACACCCTTGACAATAATAATTTCATTAGATCCTCACAACAATCCTGGGAACTGGGTACTATTCTTATCCTGATTTTGCAGGTGAGGAAATTGAGGCATACAGAGAGGCTAAGTAAATTTGCCCAGGGTCACACAGGCAATGAGTATCTAAGACTGGATTTGAACTGGGTTCCAGATCTGACATTCTAACCATTCAGCCATCTCACTGCCTAATAGAGGGGTTTGCCTTGGTCAGGAAGGTTACCTCTTCATATAAGACAAGGAAAAAGCAGGAAATAAGGGAGAGAAGGCATGTGAGTGATGTGAAATAAAGAGGCAGGATATCAGTGAATGGCCTCAAATTTTTTAGGGAAGTATAAAATGAGGTTCTCAGCAGAGAGGAGGGGGGCAATGAGATGCTCCAAGATGAAAAGGTTTGGAACAGCTGCTGTGATGACTGGGGGAGTGAAACAATTTAGAGGTATAAAAGGATTACTTTGTTGCAGGGAGAGCCCAACTGAGATTATGTAGCATAAATTTGTACTGAGCCCAGTCAACTTTTAGGTGACTTTCTCCAGCTCTATTCAGAACCAAGTGAATAGGAATGAAGGAGGAAGATGGTAGAAGGAACCCCAGGTTGGGATCTGTCACAGTTTGACAGGCAACAGGACAAGGAGGTAGAGGACTCAAATGTAGAGAAAAGTGTTGAACCAGCTCACCAAAGAGTCAAGATAGGAATAGGGAGAAGAGAATGGCCAGTACAGGAGATAATGGCCTATGAAAGAATTGAAAAAAAAATTGGTAGGGAGAGAGATTAAAGATCAAAATGAAAACAAAGAACATGGTTAAGGGTTCTAAGAGATTGGGAAAAAATGGAATGATAAAATATGACCAGAAAAGAAATTTCATAGTTCATGAACATGGAAAGAGACTATTTATGGATGACTTCAAGATCAAGAGTATGGCGGCAGCTAGGTGGCTCAGTAGATAAGAGTACCAGGTCAGGAGTAAGGAGGACCTAAGTTCAAATCTGGTATCAGACATTTCCTAACTATATGACTCTAGGCAAGTCACTTAACTCCAATTACTCAAAATTTACCACTCTTCTGTCTTGGAACTGATATTCAGTATCAATTCTAAAACAGAAGGTAAGAAGTTTTAAAAAGAAATATCAAGACTATGACCATTTTTTATGTGTAGCTGGAGTGAAGAGTAGGTTGTAGAAACTGGAGTCAAGAAATTGGGAAATCATGATGTTTAGGGGAACATCAAAGGAACATCAAGATGTATGTTGAAGACACTATGAGGGCAAGAAGCGGTGGTGGACAGGAATCTTATAAGCCAGAAACTAAACAGGAAAGAAAGATAATGTCCTGGAGAGGGTCAAGATAATAACCACCAGGATCTAAAAAGGACAATAATCTAAAACAGAATGATCTTTAAAGGAGGGGAAAACTGCTTACTGAGGGCAGTAGAGAGAGAATCTGTAAGTCATAGTGTGGTGTTGATTTATTAACTCTTTTTTGCCACCAAAATACCTGCCCTGGAAGACTTCTATTCCCTTGAACTCTTGTCCTGCCTAGATTTAAAAGGGTATTTTCCTCCCAAAATTATGATGTAGATAATATAGTTAATACCATTTCTAGAGTGAAAATAATTAGCCCAAGGAGCAAAAGTAGCATTAGATAGTAGAGATATAGAGCTGGGATTTGAACCCAGAACTCCCCACTCCAAAATTTCCTGGCAGGTCTACCTGCGTTAACTGTAATGCTAGCATCATCATTCTTTGGATATGGATATTCGAAGATACAGTTATATCCATCCATACATACAGATATGACACAATTTGAGTCTAAAAAAATAATCTATGCAAAGTTAAAAAAAAAACAACTAGGGGGGGCAGCTGGGTAGCTCAGTGGATTGAGAGCCAGGCCTAGAGACGGGAGGTCCTAGGTTCAAATCCGGCCTCAGACACTTCCCAGCTGTGTGACCCTGGGCAAGTCACTTGACCCCCGTTGCCTACCCTTACCACTCTTCCACCTATAAGTCAATACACAGAAGTTAAGGGTTTAAAATTAAAAAAAAAAAAACAAAAAAAAAAACTAGGGATGTTTTTCAGAACAAGAAAATAAAATGTCTAATTGGATAAGAAAAAACCTAAAACAAACTGAATATCATTAAGTAACCCTCAAGTTATTAAATATCATCTAAACTTTGTGATATTTTAGTCTATAAAGAAAAAAAAATTCTACCTTGATGATAACCTTTGCTATATTATTAGGAATGAAATTTGGTTTAAGAAAGTTAGTTTAGGCTATCTGGGGAAAATAGAGCATGTCTACCAAGCAAATTTTAAGACAGAATTAAAGAATGATGATGCTGGACTGCCTACCAAAACAAAGCTTCTGAGTCTTCATTTTAAAGAGAAAATAGTGACTAAACTAGAGATTAATATAATCTGGAAGGCAAAAGAAAATGCTAAAAATCAAATCAGTTTCTAACAGCTTCCCGATTTTCTTATTATTGCTTCTTAAAAGACTTCCTTCCTATGTAAGGCATATTTATATTCAAAGAGAAGGGCATTCACCCAGGAGAAAATTTTTATGAGTTGGAAAAAGGAAGTGAATATACTCCTCTCTCACATAAAGCCAGGATCAGGCTTTCAATTTCAAGGCAAATATGGTAACTGAAAGATAAACCAGTAAAGGTTAATGGATTTCATACAAAGGAAAGTAGGATGGCAACACCCATGTTTATTTGAAGGAAAAGGTTCCTCTTACCTCCCTATCCCACCTCTCCAGCCCTCTGCTCTGTTGTTTGTAGGAATGCCTGTTTCATAAAGCCCATTGTGATCCCTTATATACCTACCACTTATATATTAATAGATGATTTAAAAGAAAATTCTAAGGGACAGTATTTCTTTTTCATGAAGCCTAGAGCACAATGATTCTAATGAGGAGCCAATTAGGCCAAGAGAAAGCATCGATTTGGCATTCCTCCTGAATAGAGCAAATATCAAAAGCCTCTTTACACAACTGCTGAAGCCTATGCTTCTACTGTAACTAACAGCTACCTTGTACTTTGCTTTTAAGGGTATCCTAGAACATGCATGCTGTGCAACCTTTTCATGAATTCCATGAGTATAAGAGAAACCATTCACCAAGATTTATTGCCTTCAAAAGCTAAACCAGGCCCAGAGCAACTATACACTAAAATCTTTCTTTGCTCTCCAATCTGGCCTTTCTTTAAAAATAAAAAATAAAATTAATAATAATAATAATAATAATAACACTGGTGGTTCCAGTAGAGTTATAGCTAAGTGGTTCAGTGGATAGAGAGTGCCAAACCTAGAATCTGGGAGACTCACCCTTCTAAGTTCAAATCCTGCCTCAGACAGACATGGGCAAGCCACTAAACCCTGTTTGCCTCAGTTTCCTTGTCTGTAAAATGAGGTGGAAAAGGAAATGGCAAATCACTGCAGTATTGCCAAGAAAATCCTAAATGGGGTCATGTAGAGTCAAACTCAAACAACTAAACAAGAAGTAGTTAAAAGTTTTCCCCATTAAGGATAGATTAAAATTATTCCTTTGTCTCCTCAAAATGAATTACTCTTAAATGCTAATTAATTATACTTTGGTTATTTGGATTAAGAAACTTGAAGGACCATTAAGATGTTTGCCAAATCCCAGAGGAAGGAAAAGTCCATTTTAGTCCATAAAATCCCCAGGGGCCAAACCCTGTTTGATCCTAGGGCCAAGATAAAACTCTAAATTAGTCCAGGTTCAACCAAACTTCCTACAAGTCCTTTATACTTGGGGTAATCTGGGACTAGGCTGGAGAAGCTTTGGCTATGCACTCTAAAAGGTTCTTCCAATCCATTCTCAATAGATATGAAATTCCTTGCAAACTGGACCCTGTCCCTACTATTCTATTAAAACCATTCTAAGAAAACACTAATAACCTCTTAATTACCAAATCCTTTGGTGATTTCTTTCTTCTTCCTCATTCCTCATTCTTCTTGAAACTCTCTTCTCTTGGCCTCTAATAATTATACTATCCTGTTCTGTTTCCTTCTCTCCCTGACTGCTTTTTTCCTGGCTTTTTGATCTAGCACCCTCTACACCTAGTCACCTCCTCTTCTCTCTTGACACCTTCTCCCTTTACCATTTAACTCGCTCACATCTCTTCATCTATCATTTTTACTCAACTTACCAAATATCTCCCCCAAGCTACAGTCTCTCATTTCATCCTGCCTGATGGTAATCTCAACCCGGACACCTCGTCAACATTTCAAACTCTTTACACACAAAACCAAACTCAGGGGGGCAGCTGGGTAGCTCAGTGGATTGAGAGTCAGGCCTAGAGATGGGAGGTCCTACATTCAAATCTGACCTCAGACACTTCCCAGCTGGGTGACCCTGGGCAAGTCACTTGACCCCCATTGTCCACCCTTACCACTCTTCCACCTAGGAGCCAATACTCAGAAGTTAAGGGTTTAAAAATGTAAAAAACAAAAACAAAACCAAACCCAGCATTTCCCCTTCCTGTCAATGTCTCAAAAGGATACTCTTGGATTCCCTTTTGTGTGTGTGTGTTAATGGCACCATTATTCTCTCTCAATCATCAAGGTTCAAACTCTTAAACTTATTTTTGACTTCTTCATCATTCTCCCCCAAAACCAATCAATTATTAAATTCTATCAATTCTATCCATGAAATCCCATTTAAATCAGATCAATCCTTTTGGTTCCTATTGGCCACCATTCTAGTTCAGACTCTAATTATCTCTACTTACCTGGTCTACTTTAGAATATCCTCCTAACTGGTCTCCCCACTTCTAGTTCCTAATCTATCCTACACACCTTTCAGATGAATTTTCTAAAAAGTAAAGTTTTGATCATGTGAATCTACTACTTAAAAACAACAAACAACCAAAAAAAAACCCAACTCATTGCCCAGGACTTTCCACTCTTCTGCCTTCAAACCAAAAAGATAGAAGGTGAGGGTTTAAAAGAAGAGTGTCCTTCCCACATACATGGTCTATAATATAAAATCCAAATTCTGTATTTCAGCATTTGAAGTCCTCTATGATCTGCCCAAAAGCTACCTTATCTCCTACTACCTTAAGTTCCAATCCTGCCATTCCCCAAATAAGCCACGGGCCTTCCTTGATGTTCACCTTTATTCATGTTGCTCCTTCTGCCTAAAATAATAATAGCTGAAATTGATAAAGCACTTTAAAGTTGGCCAAAAACTTTGCATCTATCCACTACTCATTTGAACTACAAAAACAACCATCCTGTGAAGCAGATCTGGGATTAAATTCTGCCTCCAACACTTACTGTGACCCTGGGAGAGTCGCTTTAACTTCACTTTGCCTCAGTATCTTCATCTGTAAAACAAAGGAGGTAGAATCATAACCAGCTATAAGCTCTTTCCAGCTCTAAATCTATGATCCAAATCAGGAGGTCAGGTACTATTATCCTAATTTTACAAATGAGTTCATTGAGAGGTTAAGTGACTTGCTTGGGATAACGGGGCTAAGTAAAGTGGCAGAGATAAGAGCCAGATCTTTCTAACTCCAAGTAAGGCCCTAAAAACAAACAAACAAAAAACAAAAACAAAAACAAAAACAAAAAAACGACACCAATCTGTCTCTTTTTTATCTATTCCACCTGTCAAATTCCTATCCCTCTTTCAAGGCCCAGCTTCTGTGTCACTGCTTTCATAATATCTTCCCTGATCCTCCCGTCCAAAACAAAAAAGATTTCTTCCTTCTCTTAACTTCCAGTTTTCTTTGTTCTCCTCTTATGGCATCTACTACTTGCTTGCACTGTAATACATACATATATATAAATATATATACACCCTAGTTCCCTTATTAGTTTATATGTTGCTTAATTAAGACCAATGAACCTTACTCATGTTTGTATTCCCCAGAAGCCTCTAGCACAGAATTCTCAACACAGTTGGAGATAAAAATATTTATTGAGTGAAAGAAGGTTGAATGACCCCACCTCCAACCCTTCCCCCCCCAATCATGACTGGGCCAAAAATCAATATGGCTCCAGGAAGGTGATGTCCTTTGCTGGAGTTTCAATAAATCATTAGCTTAAAGTAGATTAAGCCTGTTTTCTTACTCATACCCTTTGCGTCTTTCTACCTTCAACATATCCTCTTCCCCAAAAGAATATTCTATAAGTCTTCATAATGATATTACAACAGATCCAATCACATTTTCCTAAATATAACAACAGCATATAGCTAAAATCTGATAAAAAAAAAAGACAAAACAAAACATGTTAGCCTTCAATTCAGGTGATAATAATATCCCAGCATACAAATAATAAAAAGGAGCTAAAAGTAGTAATAAGTGATCCTCAATGTTCTTCATTTTATAGCTTCAGACTTGCCATCCAGTCCAGGGTATTCTCAATTTACAAATACCCAGTTTAAAAATGGCCCATCTACACAAAACAGACCCTGTGGTCAGAGCCCCTGTGGCTGCTGCCTCTGTAGTGACTGTAAAAATAAACACAATGCAGTGTGGAGGTTTTGCTGAATAGATGGAATTTTCTTAAAGTGGGGGAAGGGGAGAAATTTTGAAAAGTCAAAAACAGTGTCAGGAGCTGACCCTGAAGACAGACCTAACTCAACAAGAACCAAAAATAACTCCCCATGTGACACTGCTCAAAATTCCACCAATTATAGATTAATTTGGGTTCGTGAGCATCTTTTTTTTTTTGAAAACTGTAATCAGACTACTTATCCAGGGTGAAGATGCTCTCACTTATATACCAGTAAGAATTTGTTTGAACAAAGTGTTTTCCAGCTAACCCCCAGCTTCTGTGGACTTCTTCCCAAAATGAATGGGCATTTTTCAGGGCAGGTCAAGAGAAGCAAATTTATTCTGGAGACTGGAGCACAACAGTGAAGTGGAAGAAGGGAATGAGGCAGCTGTGAATGGACTTCTTCAGTGGGGAGCTAGAAAAACTAAAGAAATGGGTACAAAAGGTCCTTAGAAACATAAAGATAAGTACTATCTAGCTTGGAATTTGGTCTAACACATCCTCTATTCCCTCCACTTGGCAAATACTATTCCTTCTACTACCAAACCAAACTATCATTTGATAGCATTCATCCTATTGGAAAATATATTTCAAGGTTCAATCAACTAATTTACACAAGTGAATTTCTGTTACTCATCCTAAACTGGAAGCTACTTACATTTATTAATTGACAGGTTCTATGAAACAGAAAAATAGCCCTCAAAATTTCAAGGTTCATTATTATTTTAACCCTCCAAGGAATAAAGTTACCAGGAAAAAGACTGGTAAAAGGGAGTGGTTCTGACACTGTTAGTGTTCATTATAAAAACAAGTTAGTACAGTGTTTAACATTCCAGGAAAAATTAAACATGCATCTCTAATGAAATAAATAATAAAATTCTATAGAAGGAACTCTCATTTTCTAGTGGTTCCAAAGAAAAAGGCTTGAATTTTAAAATGACTTCTTCCACATCCCTTTAAAAAACTCTATGTATTAATATGTGCAATAAGATGTTAAATTGTTACCTAAAATAAGAAAAATAACACAATTAGTTTAACTAGATGAACACAATTACTTTGCACAGACTAATTATTATGTCCAAAATAGTGGACTGAGAGGCAATGGTGGATGGAGATCCAGCCTCCTAATCAGAAAAAACTGGGTTCGAATCTTACCACTAACAACTGCGTATGTGAACTTAGGCAAGTCATTTAACCTATCAATGTTCTCATGCAAGTTTCTGAGACTACAAATTGAAGAACAAGGACCAACCTGCACTGATACAGATAGTCCCCTCAATGGAAACAACTCATACCAAGAAAATAACAAGTCTGATTACACACACACACACACACACACACACACACACACACACACACACACACACAATCTTTTTTTATGATATGGCTAAAAATTCTTTTACTGTACCAAACACTATTTAAAAATATGTGCCACTTCCAATACTGAAAGAAAATCCAAATCACATTGTAAAGACACTGAAAATTC
Source organism: Gracilinanus agilis (assembly GCF_016433145.1). Classification (NCBI taxonomy): domain Eukaryota; kingdom Metazoa; phylum Chordata; class Mammalia; order Didelphimorphia; family Didelphidae; genus Gracilinanus; species Gracilinanus agilis. The sequence continues at coordinate 226,215,594 of NC_058132.1, forward strand.
TGTCCAAATAAAGGACAAGAAAATGCACCAAAAAATAGCAAGCAATTTAGGCGTTTCTGATTAGCTAAACACAACAGAACAGTATTAAGTGAAAATGAACTACAGAATAAGGTTTTCTACTCCCTTTTTTTACACACACCAATTTCTCAACTTTCTTATTTGATCCATTATTATATTCATATTAAATTCTAGTACTTCACTAAGGGTAGGAGGAACTGAATATGTCATATCAAGAAGGGAATTTGCATTTAATACAATACTTGTACTATTCCTAACTCTACTACTCAAGAGAATGAAAGAAGTAGTTAAGATAAAAATAAATCCAAATAGACTAGCATTCCTTATATGCTTGAGTGGGTGCTGACTGAGTATTTATTATGTAACATATATGTGTGTATGTGTGTGTATAATATATAAACTTCCCCCAGCAAATATAAAGTCCAATGAGCAGAAGGCCTAAACTTTCTAAGATTTTCAATATGCTAATTTTCATAAAAATAACCAATCCAAACTGTGTCACTATACTAGAGTATATATAGTAAATCTTTTCTTTTAAGCATCTTTTAAAAGTCTTTATTTTAAATATATAAATACAGTTATAATAATCAGTATAATGGAAGATAAAAGGCCCATGCCTTAGGACACTGTCTGGGTCAGCAGGCACAAAAATCTGACCTACTTTCTTTTTCCCTCCCTCCATATTCTTTCTTTACATATTTAAAGACATACAACAAATTCTTTAAGCTGTTTTTTCCTTACTAGAGATAAATAACTTCTTCCTCTAAAACATTCAAAGTATAAACCCAGAGAGTCTCTACTAATAAACTAATATGTTCATGGCTAAAGCATAGTTTTTAAAATGCTCCATTAGTATTCTTTAAATAGCATCTCAAGAAGAATAACATCTAGTGAGGATTTCTTTCTTTAAAAAAAATAAGGCTTATCTAAAAAGTAATGGCTTCTATTTAATAGGCAAAGGAGAAGAGGATTAAAAACTGAAGTGCAAGTGACTACTCAATTATTCTAATAATTTTGAGCATTTCGAAGTAAAACTAAAAGCAAATTATGTCTTTAGATTAAGATGCTCATTATATTCCTTTACCTCAGTAGTACTAGAAAGGATTTTTGGCATATGAGTCCCTTCTGCAGTTAATAGGCAAAATAAGAGGACTCAAGAAGCCTTCAATTCAAAATAATGCTTCAAATATATTGGTTTTGATTTGGATTCATCATTCTTGATACAGTGACATACAACAAAAGGTCACCAAGGCTGAATGATGACATTTAACAAAGATAACTATTACCTTGACCTGGAAGGTAGTACAAAGAATAAGAAATCAAACAGGAAATCTTCCAAAAGTTCTTTGAAATTATTTCCTTTTAGAATCCTGTACACTAAGTGCAAATACAAAAGGAAAGAATGCTGACCTTGCCAGCAAACTATAAAGGCATAAGAGAAGCAATCTAATTATATGGTAATAAACCTAAAGGAACAAATTAGAAATATACTTTTTCCACTTATACAAACACACCTAGGAAATGAGACACAATTCTGTTCATAAAGTACAGAAAAAAGAGATGCCCTGGAATTCAAAATCCACTTCTACCAGCCCTTCTATTTTACCAGAAGCAGTTCTCTTAGTGTTGGTGAAGACAATAGCTTCCACCCACAAATAGTAGAAGCAACTCCCTTTCTTCAAATATTTCTATTTAAAATGAACAGGCACAAAGGGGAAAGTTGACAGGTAGGTAATCAGCAGGTTTTTAGAAATCTGTTATACAAAGAAAAAAAATCTATAAATTGTCAGGAGACTTAAGATCTAATCAGGTAATTTTGTATATGTACACTTCTTTAACCAACAAAGCAATTAACCATTTACTACCAGCGAACCATTTGTAATTCTGTAATCTAATACTATCTCTTGAGGGGCTGCCAAAAATTTTCAGAATAAAGTCCTGAGAATTTCTCTGACACTGTCCTTCCTAAGTTTGCAGACTGTAAACTGGGTAAGCCTGTTGATAATGCCAGACTCCCCCCAAAATGAGTTTGGGGGTAGAAAAATTTTAATTGGCAACTATCCAAAATTTTTACAGGACCCTCTTATTTGGTAAGGTAAAAGAAGGGTCCTGAGTTGAAAATGCACAGTTATCATCTGCTTCAAAATCTGCTCTATATTGGTGTTTAAAAATAGCTAAAAGTTAGGCTTTCTTTGCCTTTTTTCCAAATTGACTGATTAAAGTACATCCAAATGTGCTTCACATCTAAAAACTTGCTCGGTAAAGAGTCCTACAGGACATTGCATTTATGTTCCTAAAGATACATAAAATCACACACAATTTCACGTCCATAAAGTCCTACTTGTATTTGCATATATATGCATGGCTTCAGCAAGTGCAGATGAGTTTAGAATTTTTTTCAACCAAAACTATCATTTCCCCCCATAGAGTCGACAAAGGGAAAAATCCAAAAGAAGTTTGGGAAATTTTTTAAAAAAGGTAAGGCTTTCTTACACTTGCAGAAAGTTTAGGGTTTTTTAAAAACACAGCCAGGTTATATCTAGAACTGCAAATCATTAGCTATGCAGCGCTCTGGGGCAGATTCACAGAGAAAGACATACACATTTACACGGGATTCTCCCTGGCTAGAAACCGCGCACGGAGTTCAGAGCTCCACATTCCCGACTCTCCAAGGGCAGAAAGAGACAATGCGGGGACCTCTCAGTACATGCCGCCTCTTCCCTTGTCCCTTTCTGCTCTGGATTTTCTCTGGGAATCACCCACACAGGCAAGATTCCGCCCTCTTCTTCCGGCAATCTGCAGCAGCAGCAGCAGCAGAAATCAACTTAGCCTAGGCTGCAAACTGAACTGAGAGGGGTGGGGGGCAGAGTTTGAGGAGACCATCTTTCCTCAACTGTCCACTTTCTCTTCTTCTGCTTCTTCCCTTTCCTCCAGATCCCCACTACCTCCCCAGAGCAACCCCAAAGCCACAAACTTAACTCCGGCGCACGGTCAAGTAAGTCCCCGACTCCTCCCGGGCCAAACTAGTGGCTCAGACTGCAAACACTTTGCCACCAAGTAGCTAAGAGCGGATCTGGGAGGTGGAAGGTTGGGGGGATAGGGGGTGGAATGTTTGGGAATCTTTTATCTTGGAGGGGGATGGAGGGGATCATGGCTTGCACACACATGCTCTGCAGAGGAGGGTGAGATACATACTTTGCAAGAGGATGCAGCTGTCTCTTTTCTCTCTCCCCGAGCTTGCCCCAACTCCGAAGTTAGTGCCAATCGCTTTCCCCCCAGCGCTCTCCAGGCAGCGGCAACAGCGGAGACTCCTCCTCTCCCATCAAGGGAGGGAAGGTGGTGGGAGCCTCTCTCCTCTCCCCCCCCACCTCTTTAATGCACCCCCATTATCTCCTCCTCCTCCCCGGCTCCCTCGGGCCCGGGGCGCGCGCTCTGTTCTCCGTGCACAGGGCGCAGAGACTCCCTAGCTTCCCGGCTCCCCGCGCGCGCCCCGACGGCTCTAAGGGACCGCTGGCGCTGGGCTGGCGGTGGAGTGCGCGGAGGAGCGGAGCGGAGCTGGCGGCAGCAGCAGCGGTGGCGGCGGCGGCAGCGGCAGCAGCAGCAGAGGCAGCTGCGCCTCCCTCCTTGCCTGCCTGCCAGCCACAACCCACCCCCTCCCCCACACCCCGCTACCCCCCTCCCCCAC
>NC_058132.1:226223271-226327215 GCF_016433145.1 Gracilinanus agilis
AAATAATAAAATTTATCTCGAAGAAGAGAAATTCAAGAATATCAAATAAATTACTGGAAAAATGTGAAGGAAATTGGTTTAGCCATACCATTTCTCAACCTGAATTACAAAGTGGTAATGATGAAAAACAATCTGATACTAAGAAACACAATGATAGATCAATGGAATAGATTATTTATACCAAACATAGTGGTAAATTACCAGAGTATATGGTGTATGTTAAACCTAAATATCCAACCTTTTGGGACAGAAACTCACTATTTGACAAAAAAAATTCTGGGAAAACTAGAAAATATCTGTCAGAAATTAGGTATAGAGCAACGTCTAATACTATATGCCAGTGATGGCAAACCTTTTAGAGATGGAGTGATGGGCCCTACCCCCACCCTATTGCCTAGACCAAGTGCCTTGCCCCCCCACCCAGAGACCAAGTGCCATGCTCTTCACCCACACCAAGTGCCATGTGGGCACCCACACACACACTTTACCCCATATAGGCAAGAAAGAAAAATCTCCCATTGAGCTGCTAGGCAAAAGGGCAGGTGATGTGAAAAAATGTCAGAAGTGATGGAGGAGAAGGGAGCAGCTGCACCAAATCTCTCTGCCTTTCTAGTAACAAACTCTGGAGAGAAGTGGGGACATCAGCCATATGCCCAAAGAGAGTGCTTTACATGTCATAAGTTCACCATTACTCCTATATACCAAGATAAGATCACGAGTGCATTTGGTTTAGACATATAGGGTGATACCATAGCAAATTAGGGGGATATGGAATACTTTAACTCTCAAATCTATGAAAAAGGCAAGAATTTATAATCAAATAAAAGACAGAGAGCATTATGGAAATCACAATGAATGTCCTACTAATAAAACTACTAAAATTGAGAACTAGAAAAATAATAACATTTATTTTGAAGAACAGATTTATTTTAATGATTACATTAAATCAAACCATTTTTACACACACACACACACACACACACACACACACACACACACACACACACATCACTAACCCTCCGGAATGGAATCTCCCTCCCAAGTAGAGAGGTGAGCCTCACAAAGGGAGTCGGGCCAAGTTCTAGGACAAAACTGTGCTCTCTCTTTGCAAACTGTCAAAGTGAACCCTTCCAGCCAGGAAATAGGCTTTGATGAAAAAGAAAGGGGGAGAGCAGAATGGGAAGTGATGGGTTGGCAGGTGTAGGGCAATGAAGCTGGTGAAGGTTGATCATCAGTGCTGGAAAGAGCAGGCAGTTCATTTGATCCGCCTGTTATATTGTAAACACTAACCCTTTGATTCTCAAGAGTGACATATACTCTTTTGGAGAAAAACAAACTCCTGTTTGGAGTCGAAGATAACTGGGTAGAATTTCAGCCTTTTTACCCGTAATGAAAATCCTGCCTTTCACTTTCCTTGTTAATGTTTCTGCATTCATAGTTTAAAAATCGAATGGCACCAGCAAGGTATGTGGGAAGTGTTAAAGATAGAATTTCCTATGCCCCTCCGCAGAATTTTTTGTTTTGATTTGATTTTTGTAAACTTTATAACCAAAGACAAGATTAAAATACCACTGGCTGCATATTTCTGGTACTTAAAAAAAAAAAGATTGAAGACAGTATCTATGATATTTTCCTTCTCTGACAAAATAGGAAAATGAAATAGTCCCCGGACTCCATGGTTTTAAGTGCTCCTTAAGCTAAAAAGGCATTGTTCAAATATCAAACCACTGTACTTACAGGTAGAATCCTGTTTTAACAAATACCATTAAAACATCCATTTTTATATGAGACCATTTCCACATCCTGGCTGACAGCCCATACTAAACCTGCTTTGTTGATGTGGATAAAAGGAATTCTTTTGAAGGAGAAATTCTGCATAAGGGATTTTAATGTTGAAGCTGTGCCTCTTGATAACTAGGAAAAAGCCATCATTAAAAGCAGTTTTTTTGTTGTTGCAAAAACAAAACAAAGCAAAACTGACTGGAGGACAAGATAATACAGCAGTGGAGTAACCATAACTAGATTTTAGCTTCTTTTCCCAATGTTTGTGGAAGGTTCCAGGAATGGCAGCTTTTGCCTGAAGTAATTGAATTGATAACTGCACAGGGAACAAGATTTTATATTTTCTGACATCCTTCTTCAGCTGGAGAAACCCCTCCTAGTAGTTGGTGAGCAAGTCAGACTCTAGGACTTCATCTCCATGGTTTCCTTTGGCCTCCCTAATTAGGCACTTAATTACAAAAGTGATCATCTTGCTAAGAACAAAGTTGATTTTTGTCACTTTCATTCCATATACTCTACTGTATGGATTTATTTTAAAATAAAGAAGACATCAAAAATTTCTTGGGTTGATTGGAAAGTTATAGGCTAACATCTCTGTTACCAGAAAAATTGCAAAGAAATAGACATGTGATTTAATTTTTCCAATCCCCTGGAAGCCTCAGGTTTAGTTATTTCAGATCACTAAGGAAAAAACAATAACCTTGTTTTCTATCAGAATATTCAATCAAGGATTCATGAACCAAAACCTGAGTAGTTTTACTGGACTATTCTAGTTTTCTACATTGGAGGATTACTTGCCACACTCAGAGGAAGCTACATGAAATTTTCTTTTTAGGTATAAATATGCCTGGTCAGCACAGTATATATGATCTCTGAGTGCAAATGTGTCTGGGCAAGTTCTTTTTCTTCTATTTGTTTTTTTTTTCCCTTATGATGTGTTATAAGTTGCTTCTAAAAGTAAATGGCGCAATCTCTAGTAGTTACTCCTAGTATTCATACATGCTATATTCCCCTCACATTAATGGGCATACATGGATGTCACATTGTTTTGCCTTCTGTGCACTATGAGGCTTGAAGGAAAATTGAAGGAATGATGATAGACCTGAAAATTTTTTGGCAATTATACTTCCCTTATAATAAAGCTGCCAAGAAAAAAAAAAGTGTTAATTAGAACATATAGATATGGCATCTAGCACTCAGTGGCCAAAGCAGAAAGAGAGGCAATTAAAGAGATTATTCAGATAAAGAATCTTCATTTCCTCTTATTGATTAAGCATCTGGAAGACATCACCATATATAAAGAATGCCTTTTCCTTTTGGATTTTATTCTGAATCTCCTCCATGATGGTGACTTACAATTTTAGTGATCATCAAATGAGATTTTATATATATATATATATAGTATTTTATAAACCTTAAAGTGCTATATAAATGTGAGCTATTACTATTGTTTCATGGCTAACTTGAAATTAATAATCAAAAAGTCCTTGAGCAAATTTATCTCCATGGTTACATCTTTCAAGTAATCTCATATGATGTTAACATGTATATTTCCTTGTCCCAAAAGAACTTTTAAGGTGCTATTTTGCTCTCCTGAATCAAATGATTTTTTTCTAATTAAAAGCAATAAATACAGTGGGATCTTCTATACTCTACAGTCCATACCCTTCAGTAAGGTCTATAACAGTAAAGTTGCAATTTGCCAGAGAATATCATTAGCAAAAATCTGATTCTTCTTTTCTCATAACTTCCTCAAGAATATCCTCGACAAGAATATGGATTATTCTTGTATGGGTTTTATAGCAATGGGAAAGTAAACATACATGTTGGTAGTTATTGATTTCTCTTGATTATATCAAATGTTTTAAATTTTGTGATATCTTTTTTGTTTTTATCACCTTTATTTCCTAATTTATCTTTCTTTTTTTCTTCACACAGAGAGCCATCCTTCTAACAATAAAAAAAAAAGACCAAACCTGTTTGACAAAACTAAACAACACATGAAGCAAGTTTGACAATTAATGCAAAAAATAGAGGAAGAGATTATCCCTTTTTAATAGTAATAATATCTATGTCTTTTTTTAAGTATTTAGTTTCCTTCTCTTTTGCAAATATCTTTGAGAATCAATCAATCCCTCAACACCTTCAAAACTATTTTAGTTCCAACATAAATATCCTGGTTTAGTTTAGTCCACCAGCCCTTCTAATTTTTGTTTTCTTTAGTGCCATTTCTATTTTATTATATAGAACATCAAGGTCTATGAAATTAAAGTTCAAACTTGGAGACTCTAGAATCATGGATGATCTTTTCCAGTTTTCTTAACCCTGTATAGATAGAGAAGTCTTCCTGATCCTTCTGTTTGCAGATGACTTGGGGGTGATTTCATCAAGCCCTAAAATATTTGCCCCTAAATAAGATCCATAATCACTTTGAAGATTACAGCCTAACTACAGCACTTACTTACACAGAAAAAATCAAATGATAGAAGGAAATAAACATTTATTGAGTGCCTACAAAATGCCAAGCACTTTACAAATATATCTCATTTGACCCTCACAACAACCCTGGGAGGTAGGTGCTAGTATTATTCCCAATTTAGAGTTTAGAAGACTGAGGCAAATAGAGATTAAGTGACTTGCCTAAAATCACACAGTTAGCAAATTTCTGAAGTGAGATTTGAACTGAGATCCTCTTGACACCAGGCCAAGCATTCTATTCACTGTACCAATCTATTTTCCTCTGGACATTAGAGGAATTAGAATTTATTGGTAAATATGAATAATATGGGAAAAGGTTTTGAATAATGACACATGTATAACCCAGTGGAATTGCTTTTTAGCTCCTAGAGTGGGGAGAGAAGAAGGGAGGGAAAGAACATGAATCTTATAACCATGGAAAAGTATTCTAAATAAATAAATATTTTTTTAAAAAAAGAATTCATTGGTAAATAATATCTTACCATGTGAATGAAATATTAACCATGTGAGGTCTATGACAAATAAGGATACTTCAAGTTTGTAAATTCCCTACTTGACATTTTCCCATGACCTTTCTCTGTCTTATGCTTCACATTGAACTTTATTTTGTATGTCTCTAAATAACATGATTTTTTAATACTCTCTGGGTTGATACTGTATGTTCACCTACTAAACTACATGCTCAATGACATTCTCATCGTTTTCCCTTTCCTAGTGCCTAACACAGTACTGTATACACAGCAGGTGCTTAATTTCTTTAGGATATGACCTATCATTTCATTTGGGAAGGAAACTACCACTGCGAGTCATCCCCACCTCTACATCTTATTATATAGTCTTGGAGTTTTGCTTAATATATTGATAAATTTGAGTGATTTGACCAGGGTCACACTGTGTGTCAAAACTGGGATTTGGACCCAGATCTTCTTGGATATAAAGTCATCTCTATATCTGTTACTCCTTGTTGCATCCTAAATAAATATTTGATGAAGTACTAGACTGAATAAATTATTTCATATTTTGAAGAAATAGTTGTTTTCTCATATCCAACTCTTTGTGATCCCATTTTTTTTCTGGCAAAGATACTACAGTGGTTTGCCATTTCCTTCTCCACTTCATTTTATAGATGATGAGGAAACTGAGGCAATCAAGGATAAGTGACTTGTCCAGAGTCACAATGTCTGAGTATCTAAGACCAGATTTGAATTCTGAAAGAGGATTCTTCCTGACCCCAGGTTGAGCACTCTGTCCTCAGCTAGGTAATAAAGTGGATAGAGTGTCCAGTCTAGAGTCAAGAACAATCCTCTTTCAGAGTTCAAATCTGGTCTCAGATACTTACTTAGCTTCCCCTGGGCAAGTCACTTCACTCTGTTTGCCTCAGTTCCTCATCTGTAAAATTAACTAGAGAAGGAAATGGCAGACTACTCCAGTACCTTCTCTAAGAACACCCAAAGGGGTCATGAAGAGTGGAACACCACTAAACAATAACAACATTTTGAATAAACTTTGCAATATTCATTTAACTGTAAAGCCATAGATTTGTATCACCTTATTTTCCCAAATAGTTAAAAAGCTGAACTTTGAGGGGGAGAGACACAAATTCAGATACTACTTCAGACGTGCTTAAATTGTGGCACAAGTGACTTAACCTCTCTAAGGTGAAGTTTCCACATCTGTAATATGGGGAGGTTCCTAGACTTTAATAAATAATATTTGTAAGTGAGAGTATTAAGAACATATAAAAATTAGTAACAGAAGAATATTGAATTAGTGGTGTTTCTCAGGTCCCTAAGCCTCATTGCTTCCAAGAAGCAGTTATGTTTTCTCCCTAACACGAACCTATCTGAGGTGTGAGACAGAATTCTTAATGGAGAAAAAAAAGAGACTAAAAAGTCATAAAGACAAGAAATCGGGGCTATCATATAAAAACTAGCCCATCTGACAACCAGATCAGAGCTAAGTAGAACCAACAAGATTAGATTTTCCTATAAAAAGTTACCCTGGTTTCCTTGACTTACATTTTCTCAATCTAATTGATAAACTTTTTTTAGGATTTAGAGATGGAATTTATTTTTTCTTCCTATGGTGCTTGTGGGAGAGGCAATTCACAGCTGGTAAATATTCACATAAATATACACAAAGATACACATAAGCGCATAAACTCTGTTTTGTATTTATAGTCATATTTTTAAGTGGTCCTCTGGATGAATTCATGAATAGTGTGTTGCCAAGTCTAATGTTGACCTTGACTTCCCTTTTGTATTGCCATGGGAAACTGTATTCCCTCTCTATTCCGTATCAAGACCCAGATTCAAAATAGAATTGTTTTGTTGCAAAATGAGTAGAAATTTACACATAATCGGGTATAATATACATTTCTCCCTTGTATCAGAGATTCTTGTGACTCGAGAACCTAGTTAGCAACAATTTGGAAATTTCTCACTGTCTTTGTCAATAGCACTGTCAAGAAAACTCAGGGAAAATAGGCAGAGTACAAGTCCTATTTGTTCACCACCAGTATACTGAAACAAGCCCCTACTTTCAAGTAAACAATTCACATTGCAAAATAAAATTTCATTACTGCAGAAAAATAAAAACAAATCTTTAAGTGAGCTTTTGAAAAATAAAGACCTTCTCTACTGAGGAGCCTTCTACCAAAGATCTATTTAGGGTCTCTATCACTTTCAGGCAAGACTCCAAAAAGGCATTATTTCCTAGAATTCCTCAACTGCTATAGCAGAATCAGGTCTCACTCCAAGACTGATGTTTCTCCATCATGGCTTCTCTTATAGTATTCTACATGGCATCAGTATTGTTATCAAGCCCAGAAAAAGAAAAAAAAAAAAAAAAAAAAAAACAAAGACAAAACACAATAGCCTCTATAGGAATAAACTGAATAAAACTGCTTGATTCTACAAGAACCAGCATAGTAACTAGTAGAGAGCTGGCTAGCCTGAGTCAGGTGGATGTAAGTTCAAGTTCTTCCTCTGACACACACTGGCTGTGCAGGTCTAAGCTAATGACTTAACCTCTCCAGGGAATCTCCTATGACTATTAAGTTAATTTAAAATCACAATAATGAAGATCTGCATTGATAAAGGAAATTCTTCATTGGGAGCTCATTTCCACCAAGGAAATCACAGTTCCAGTCTCTAACTCCAGGTGATGGGTGCAATCTTCACCCACTTACAAATGGAAGACTTCCAAGATTTGCCCATCTGAGAGAAGATACCCTCTCCTCCTGTATCATAGCTTTAGTGATATAGTGCCAGGAACCTCCTAGCAATCTATTTTTCATTTCCACTTTTCTTGCCAACCTCTGATGGCACAAAAACCTACTCAGAAAAACTGATTGGTTCCTTAAAACCTCCATTTTAAGGAGGAAACCCAGGTCAATCATGCCTTCATTCCTCCAAAGGCTGAACTGCTGAATCCTCTCCATGGGACCATGCACAAAGTGGGGGTTGAGGGGGGGGGGGTTCAGTACCTTTTAATATCATCCTCTTTTCTGCTCCCTTTTATGTAGTATCTTCCACCATTAGTTACATAAGCTTCTTGAGGGTAGGGACTTTTCTCATTTATACTCATATTTATATTTGTAGTGCTTAGCACAGTGCCTGCTTCTTAGTAAGCATTTAATTAATCGTTGTTGACTTGATTTATATATTATATGTATAAAGAGAGACTAAAATCTAAATGCCCTTTCTTCCCTCATATACACAAGGAATTGTATATTTTTTGTGCTTTTGTATGTATTTTTATTTCTGTATTTTATCAGGATTTGGAAAAAATCCATCCAATTGTCTCCTAAATTATTTCTCTTAAATTTCAAGGAATTGAGAGTACTGAGTAGGATCATTCAAATCAGCCAAGGCCATGACTAGCCATGCTAAGGTAAAGGGTGTAGGTAGAAGCAAGATGTGTATTCCATCTGGGCACCCTAGTCCTTGGGTCAGAAGAAGAAACAATTTCTCTACTGGCTACATTTATATTTTTTATTTGAAATTCATTCACATAAAATTTTATTTTTGTAGGAAAGGGCTAATCAATAATAAACAAACAATGCCACCCACCTTCAAAAGGCAATGCTAGATAAATCATAAATCTTGTAGATGTCTAAAATTCCAACTGAGAAAAAAATTCCATAAGCATCTAGTTAATATGTCCTACTCTTACTTTACTCTAAGAAGCCATTCTTGGCTGCTCTGACTCAGCCCTCTCTAATTTAAACTATTACATTGTCTATACCAGGGGTCAGCAACGTATGGAGCCATATCTGGCTCTTTTGAGGGCCAGATATGGCTCTTTCTGCAGGAAAGATAAAGTTAATTTTTTTTCAGGCACTGTTTTACAGGAGCGCGCACTGTGAGCACTGTATGGCTTTCACGAAATTACATTTTAAAAAATGTGGCGTTTATGGCTCTCACGGCCAAAAAGGTTGCCGACCCCTAGTCTATACTGTTCTATTGCCATTTTTCTCATTAAAATTTTCAGGTATGTTAGTATTGACTCTCCAGATAAACTTAGGGAAAACACAGGATCAGAAGATGATAGCATTTAAAATAATTCTGGGGGAGAAATGAAAATGTCCTATGTGAACATCAAGGATGATTCTTCCATAAAACTATATTTATGGGCAAATTTAGGATTTCAAAAGCCTTGGTTTAAGTGTATACTAAGCAGCTGGCTCCAATTAGGCAGTACATTAAAATTTTTTTGATTTAAAAATATATATATTTGCACTATATTACATTAAATATATGTAATATATTATATGTGATATTGCATATGAAATAAAAGCAATAAACCACATATGTTAAAATTCTAGACAATCATTAGACATCATATATTTAATTTCTCCACACACATATTTATCCTCCATGTATATCTGTTTTGCTAAATATACATATTTATAATATATTGTATAATTTCTGTACATACATATGTATGTCTAACATAACAGATACATGTGTATATCTGGGTTATGTGTAAAACACAGGTATACAGTTATATGTTATTTATATAAATAGATACATGCATACATGCATAAATAAACAGCTATATTTTCCATATAGATGTATACAGAGGATATATCTGGGTGAAATAAAATATATAGCATCTACTAATTATCCAGGATTTTAATCTGTATATACAAATATATATATTAACAGATGCATCATATATTATAAATATATTTATACTATACTATATAGAGATATATAATATATAGTATATATGATATCTTAGATATATAGCAGTGTATATATAATGTACCTGTGTATATCTGTTTTTATATGTAACTGATTTACATACGTATGTGTTTATATATTGTATATATGTTTATAAAACACAAGTATAAATATATACATCTATATAAATATGGATATTATACATATTGCTAGAAGTAACCAACTTTTAAAAAGCTGTGTTTCAAAAGTCCACAGGATGTCAAAGTTGGAAAAGACTTCAACAATCATCTAATCAAAACTCTATGTAAGGGGCAGCTGGGTAGCTCAGTGGATTGAGAGCCAGGCCTAGAGATGGGAGGTCCTAGGTTCAAATCCGGCCTCAGACACTTCCCAGCTGTGTGACCCTGGGCAAGTCACTTGACCCCCATTGCCTACCCTTACCACTCTTCCACCTATAAGTTAATACACAGAAGTTAAGGGTTTAAAATGAAAAAAAAAAAAAAAAAAAAAAACTCTATGTAAATAGGAATCTCCTCAAAAATGTTACCCCTCACAAATTTCATCCAGCCTCTTCTGGATGAGCTTCAGTGAAAGGGAACTCACCATTTCTTGAAGTACTCCATTTCACCTGTAGGTAACCATATATTACATATATTTCACCTGTAGGTAGCCATATATTACATATATTATATGTGTAATGTACTATGTATGATATTGAACATGAAATATGTCATAATGTACTTACATATATTTAAATCCTAGATAATCATTAAGTATTGTATATTTATTTCTCCACACAGATATCTGTCCTCTGCATCTATCTATGTGTATGCATATATGTGTGTGTGTTTCCTAACTCCCAGCCTCTTCTATTTTTACCTAGTTCTCCCTTCCCTTCTCCAATCTTCTGTATTTCTTTCAAGGATCCTACAGTTCTTTCAGTCACTCAGGGGTGTACCAGAGGAGTCCTTAAGAAGGACTTTTTGATCACAATCATCCCCATGTATTTGATTGGATGCTAAGCCTTTTTCTACTTCCATACCTTTCCTATTCATCCCCATCTCTCTGCTCACCTCAGTTGAGTTACTTCATATAGCCGAAATGATCTTTCTACATGCAGCCTCTTTCCTCTCTGACCCACCTACCCAAATGATTATTACCAAAGTGAAGATCTGACTGTCACTGCCCTACTCAAAGAACTTCAATGGTTCCCTACTTCCAATAGGATATGAACTCTTCTCTTTGGCATTTAAAGCCCCTTTCAGTCTGGCTCTAGCCTATCTGTCCAAGCTGAGTAATTACTCATTATTCCCTCTTTATCACTCTATGTTCCAGTCAAAATGACCTGCTTGCTACTCCTTGTTCATGACATTCCTCTCAAATCTCTGACTTGGCCAAGCTGTTCTCCATTCCAGGAAACCCTTTCCTTTTTCTCTCCTCTTGGAAGCCCCAGTTTCCTTCAAGATTCAGTTCAAGTGCCACCTCCTGTGAGAAATCTTTCCTGATTCTCCAAGTTACTACTGCACTTCCCCACCTCCAACCATGACACTATATTTACCTCGTATATATGACTTGTGTTTACTCGTGTGAGAACAAATCATTCACATTTCTCTAGTAGAGTGTAAACTCCTTGAAGACAGAAACTGTCTTATTTTTGAATTTGTGTTTCTGGGTCTTAGAACAGCACCTGTCGTATACTTGTCATTTTCTAGTTCCTACATTATAGCCCTGCAAATATATTTAAACATAGTTATCATGGTCTTGCTAAATATTCTCTCCTAAGACTAAGACATGTCCAGTTCAGCACCAGGACTTATCCAATATAAATACTGTGCTCTGTACCCCTCTACTATTCTCTCCCCTTGCTTTCATTTGTTCTAGGGATAGTAATTATATCAGTTGTTTGTTCATTTTTTTCAGTCCAACTCCGTGATCTCATTTGGGTTTTTCTTGGCAAAAATACTGAAGTAGTTTGCCATTTCCTTCTCCAGCTCATTTTACAGGTGAGGAAATTGAGGCAAACAGTGTTAAGTGCCTAGCTGCCCTAATTATAGCAGTACTCCCATTGTAGCTAAAAAGGGCATGTCAGTCTACTCATAAGTCCTTTCTCTGGCTATCATTTCTCGACATGTGTTGTATCCTACTATTAGAATGTAAGCTTTTTAAGGGTAGAGAAGGCACCAGTTTTATGTTTGTTGTGCTAATTTCTTTTTAAGGAGAGATGGTTCTAGAGGTTGGTTGGTCAAAGGGACTACAGCTTGAGCTCTCATTGCTCTCTGAGATGTAAAAGGCACTGTCTCAGGTCAATGGATGTCCTGGAAGTTTTAGCAAATGTCCTGTTGACCTGCTTCACAGAACTCTGATAAAGGAAGAAGCAGAAGGAAGTAGGTTTTAATTTGAATTTAATTAGGGATCTTATCCTTTTTAATCTTACCACAAGGAAAGTTGCTTTAATTGCATTGGATGCTTCACCAGGGCCTCATCACATTCTGCTCCTAAAATGGAATCACTGGACTGAACTGAGCTAGACCTAGCCCAGAATCAACATAGAACAGAAAAATAGTAGAAAACAACACTATTACAATATCAGTTATTAAATATAGCACAAGTTCCGAATCTGTTATTCCAGTTTGAACTTGGATTAGTAGGTTGGATTGCCAGACTTTTATTAGCTATTCTCCTTAGGATTCTAAGGATAACCCTGAGATGCTGGAACATCCAATGGAAGGAGAGAAAAAGGAAGAAGGAAGGAAGGAAGGAAGGAAGGAAGGAAGGAAGGAAGGAAGGAAGGAAGGAAGGAAGGAAGGAAGAAAACAGAATACTAAAATTGGAAGAGATCTTAGAAGACAGGAAAATCAGAGCTAGAAGAGATATTAGAATAAAGATTCTTAAAAATTAGATCCAACTCAAGCAATGCCTTACAACAGAGCTTTTTCTGATTCCTCTAATGCTGTTAGCTGATCCCAACTTTGACCAAATTAATCTTTGTATCTATTCTCTCTCTCTCTCTCTCTCAAAAAATATATATATATATAAACAGGTACATATACATATATATATATATGTACCTGTTTTTTCCCCAACTAAATGTGCATTACCTGAAGGCAGATACTGTCCATTTTCTTCTTTGTATTCTTANAGGAAGGAAAAGAGGGAGGGAGGAAGGAAGGAAAAGAGGGAGGGAGGGAGAAAGAAAGGGAGGGAGGAAAAAAGACTTTCTTAGAGTAACTAAGAGTGAGAAAACAAAAAGGAAAAGCAAAGGCTTTTAAAATTTGTCTTGAACAAAAAAAAATTTTAACTGTTTTGTGAATAGTGACAGAAAGTAGAAAAGGGAAAACCTGGCATGTGTACAATCCCTCTGAGAGAGAAGAAAGCTGGGGGTAGTGAAGAGATAAGCAGACAGTGCCCTAAGCCCATGACAGCTTATTAAATACCTGGAGCAGAAAGAATAGGGAATGGGAACAAGCAGAAAGAAAATAGAGAGGGAAAAGGTATACAACCAGCTTCTGCCTAATTCAAAATGGTCATAAGCCAATTACATATTAGGTTTATTCATCTCTTGTAGATTGCTCCTATTGTAGTGGGAACAGATGCAAGGAATTTCCATCCCTTCATAATGCTCCTGCTATTCTACCAGCAAACTGGTACAAATATAATCTTGGTCCATCTCAACTATATCAAATTAATATTGAGAATTTGTGCTTAGTGTCATACCAGATAACTGACACCATAGTTTTCCTAAATCCTAAAGGATAGATGTTTTTAAGAGGATAAGATGGATAAATATATTGTATGAGGACATTTAATAAAACAACCGAAATAAAATAATTTTTAAAAACCAAATACAGAATAACTACAGCTATGGGTACATGCTTTACAGTTTGGATTCTATTTTTATTTTTATCAAGATTTTGTTTCATGGAATACATTATTATCAGTCCTGGATAACTCGATGACTCATAACTTTTAAATCTGGAAGGCTACTGGATAGATCAAAGTATCCATCCCATAGTTAAAAAGAATGACTCATCAGCCTACCGGGGACTGATGAGAATACATACTAAGGAAAAAGTTCACAATACTGATTTCTTAACTTTAGTTTTTTATATATGTGGTTGTGGATATGTATATACATATGTATATATATATATATAGTTATGTATGTATATCTATATAGATTCATATACATATGTATATAACAATAATGTTTTTTCCTTTTCCTCCATTGTAACAAGAACTTAGGATGGCTGAGTTAGTCAGGTAGTCAGTATAACATTTATTAAGTGCCTACTATGTGACAAGCATTATGCTGAGTGCTAGGGATACAAAAAGAGGCAAAAGATAGTCCCTGCCCTCAAAGATCTTACCATCTAATGGGAGAGACAAGCAAACAGATAAGGACAAGCAAATTCTATACAGGATAAATAGGAAATAAATAAGAGGAAAGGCACTGGAATTAAGAGGGGTTAAGCTATGTGCCAAACTCTTAAGAGCTAGAAGATTCAAAGAAAGGCAAAACAAACAAAAATAATTCCTGCCCTCAAAGAATACATGTTCTAACCGGGGAGAGAACATATGAATAACTAAATATATTCTTGTTCTAAAAGTCATGTGCAAAATAGTTAAAACAGGAGGCATTAGAAATGGAGGGTTCTGGTTTTAAGCCAGTTTCATAGATTTAGAGCTAGGAAGGGCTTTCCAGGGTCATCTAGTCCAAACTCCTCACCCCATCCTTTTTTATTATACATTTAGGAAATAGTCACAGAGACATCAGAGTCACACAGGTAGAAAGCAATAATGCCAGGGTTCCAATCAAGGTTCTGACCCTAAATTAAGCATTCTTGCCATTTGGAGTTCTTTTTTTCCTTTCCCCTTTCTCTGCCAAAGGGGATGGGGTGGGAGGAGGGAATGTAACTTATTTAATGTCTTTACCTTAGTTTGGAAAGCAATAATGATAGAGCCAATAGAGAGCTGGCTTGGAGTCAGGAAGATTTAGATTCCAAGCTGACACTAACTGGTTACCTTAGGCAAGTCATTTAACTTCTAAATATTCCCCAGCAACTTTCTAAGACTATGACTATGACTTACAAAATGGTTGTTCATTTACACCAGTGATTCCCAAAGTGGGCGCCACAGCACCCTGGTGGATGCTGCAGCGATCCAGGAGGGTGGTGATGGCCACAGGTGCATTTATCTTTCCTATTAATTGCTATTAAAATTTTTTAAAAATTAATTTCCAGGGGGCTAAGTAATATTTTTTCTGGAAAGGGGGCGGTAGGCCAAAAAAGTTTGGGAACCACTGCTCTACACTGACAGAGGAGTTCCCCTGCAACAGTGAAATCCCAGATCTAAACCCAAAAGGCAAATACTTGCTGCAGGGTTAATGAAAAAAAAAATTATAATAACAAATTCATGTTGCATATATCCATATCCATTTGGGGAAATTAAATATGTCAGAAAAAGATAAAGCCAGCTAAATCGGATCGATTTGAGTTTTACTTTATAATGACTTTCTTTGCTTTTCCTCCCACACTTGTTCTATTCCTCTCATCTCTGCTCTCCTAACTTCTTGGTGTGCTTTGCTGTCTGCCTCGGTTTGCATAAGGACTATTCACAGTGCTGCAAAGGTTCTGGTGACAGGCTGCCCAAGTGCTTCTGATAGAGATCCTCTGGGAGCCAGGGTAATTAGTTACACAAGGCTCCTCTGTTTTCCTCATTGTCTCTCTGCACTCCTACATGCACATGCTATGAATGGGTAGGAGTTTAGAAGTACTCAAAGTCCATTTTCCTTCTGTTCTCCAAGGTCAAAAAATAAGCAGGTTATTCATAAGGTAATGTTTCTCCAGACATCAGGGATGCACACACTCCAAGAAGCCGATAGGAAATGGGGGGACAGAAGATGCCAGAGCAGTGGCTACCCCCAAACGGGATAAGCCACTTAAAGGGAAAAGTTCATCTGACAGCTAGATGTCCTCCAGGGTCTATGGGTTGGCTGGATGACAGCATCATCCATGAAGGGGTTCAATGCTCTAAAGATGCTCCTAGTGCCATCTGATCACATCCCTGGCCAGAACTGACCTGGGGGAACTGGTGACATCAAATAAATTCAACTCTGGTATTCCTATCCTCGTTTCTCTTCTCTTTCCAAACCCTGCTGCCTGTGAGGTTCTTTCAGATGAAGTAGGAAGGGATTTGATGAATGAATTCAAAGTACTGTCTGAGGTTCCTTCTGAGGACGAGGATGTTTGCATTTTAAGAGTTCTAAGAGAGGGCAATCCTTAAAGGCTCAAATCTCTGTTAGGTGGAATTTGAAGCATCTGAGCCCAGGAAATATATTGAGTAGGAGGAGGACTCTCTTAAATCTATTCAAATTTTATCAGTTCTTGAAGGCATATAACAAACCCCTCATTCTAGCTCCCTCCTTAATACACACTGATTTCTCCCCTTTCCATAACACTTGTCAGCAACATACATTTTAGCATTTCATTGCAGTCTGTTTTGTGGTACCCAATTGTATTTATATATAATTTATATACAATAATAATACTAACACAGCATGGATTTTTATCAAGTTTTAAAGTTTGAAAAATGCTTTTAAAAGATCTCATTTTATTCTAACAACAATCCTGGGAGGTATTTTAGTACCTGTTTTATAGATGAGGAAACGTAGAAATTAAGGGACTTGCTCAGGGTCACAAAGCTAGTAAATATAAAGGACTAACCTACTCCTCACTTCCCATACTAGAGCTAAGTGGCTCTGAGCAAGTCTTCTGCTTATCTCTTTCACCAGTCCACCAAGGTTGGAGCAAAAATTCCCATATTAATAGACTCTTAATAAGCAGATTTAAAGATAAGGGACATTGTCTTACTGGAGGCTATAATGCTTATTGTACCTATTGAATACTTGTATTGCCCTGGGCAAGTCATTTAACCCCGTTTGCCTCAGTTTCCTCATTTAGAAAATGAACTGGAGAAGGAACTGACAAACCACTCCAATATCTTTGCCAAGATCTCAGATGGGATTATGAAGAGTTGGACATGACTGAAATGATTGAACAATACTTACATAGCCCGGGGAAGGACTGGGGACTTAGGTGTTTCTTGTTCCTAAAGATCATAGCAGCCTTTAACACACGGGCATTTCCCTAGATGATCCAGTCTACTCATTATCTTCTTCCTGTTCAAATAAGGACTAAGTTTATTATTGATAATATTTGTCCAAGATATATATGCTGACAGCTTTATAGATTATTCATCCAATTTTATAGTATAGACTTGGCAGGAGGTATTCTTCATATGGATATTATGGATATTATATTTTGTAAGTATTCATCCATTTTATCTAAGTGACTGATTTTGTTGACATAATTGGAAAAAAGAGTTGTTTGTTTTAAAATTTCATCTTCATTTACTGATTTTTTTTGCTTTTTTTCATTTTTGACATAGGCAATTTGTTTTTTCTTTCTTTTAAAATAAGATTTGCTAACTTTTTATCTACTTAATTTTGTTCAGAAGACCAGGTTTTAGCTTTATTTATTAATTCAATAGGCTTTTTTATTTTAATTTTATTAATCTTTAGATTTTTGGAAATACTATGTTGGTGTTTACTTGAGGTTTTTTTATTTATTGTTTTCCTAATTTTTTTAATAAATTGTCCAGCCCATTTAAATGATCTGTCCTATCTCTCTTTTGCTAATAAAAATATTTTAAGATAAACTTTTTTTCTATACTGCTGCCTCTCAAAATTTTCATGTGGTCCTTAGGGAAATTATATATTTATCTTATTTGTTCTTTCACCCACCAGTACTTTAGGGTTAAATTATTATCCAATTAATTTCAATCATTTCGTTAGAGATCTTTTATTTAACATAATTCTTATTGCATTTTGATCAGCATGTTTTTAATATTTCTGCCTTTCTGCGTCTGTCAGGTTTTTGTGCTCTAATATATGGTCAATTTTTGTAAAGATTTTATGCTCAGCTGAGAAATACACATACATACATATACACAATTTTATTTAGGTATTTAACATCTATCTTTTTTTTTAGCTTTCTCTGGATCTTAAAGAGGTACATTGAAATATCCTATTATTATTATAGTTTCCTATATATATATATATATCTCCATATAATTTGATTAACTTTTCATTTAAATGTTTGGCTGCTCTGACATACAGTGCTTACACATCAAGTATCGATAAATGATTCATTATGGTTTCTTTAAGCATAGTGTAGTTTCCCAGTTTTTCTCTTTTCAACATGTCTACTTTTACTGTTATTCTAAGATCATTATTACTATCCCAGTTTTTAAAATAATGGATTTTATTCCCCTATCTTCACTCTATGTAAATCTATGATTCAAGTGACCTTATAGATAATAAATTGTTGTTAAAGTATATTTTCTAATCCATTCTTCACTCCTCTTTTACTTTATGAGTATATTCATCTTATTCATATTCATGGTTATAATTGTTATTTAGGTATTTGTTTCCATTCTATCTTTTTTATGTCTTTTCTCTCTCTTTGTCTCATACTCCTCAAAGAAGGTAGCAAAAGAAAACAAGTATGCTAAACACCAGTGATCCAAATTTGAAGCATTGGGTCTTCACTCTACAGTTCCCTATTCTTTTCCCCTTACTCAAACCCCAATCACATGGCTTTATCTTTATTCCCCCCCCACACACACATTTTTTTTTAAACCCTTACCTTCCATCTTGGAGTCAATACTGTGTATTGGCTCCAAGGCAGAAGAGTGGTAAGGGCTAGGCAATGGGGGTCAAGTGACTTGCCCAGGGTCACACAGCTAGGCAGTGTCTGAGGTCAAATTTGAACTCAGGACGTCCGGTCTCTGAGCCTGGTTCTCAATCCATTGAGCCACCCAGCTGCCCCCTCTTTGGGATTTTGTGTCAGGATAAGGCTCTGCCCTTTCTTGCATTTTTCCATAGATGGTGGTCCCTTGGTTGGGCTGACCTGTATTGTTTGGGAGAGAGTGGGAGTGACAGTCCTTTATAGGCTCTCCTCAGGTTATGCAGGTTTTTTATTCTCCAATACCCTTAGGGAAAGATAGAGCTTGCCTGAAAACTGCTGATATCTCTAGGGCTGGCAGACAGATATCTGCCCTCCCACTTGGAACTTCTCTGGCTCCAGACCCCAGAGCACAACTTTAGGCTTCAAGTGACCATGCTTTGCCCTTGGTCCAGGCTTCCATCTTTTTGCTCTTCCCCTCCCTCCCATCAATGTAGTTGTTGGCTCCAGGTATCTCTGGCTCATCCCTGATGTATGCTGAAAGGCTTCTCTGTGTGCCCTATGCTCTTGGCACTGTCTTTTTTAGTCACACCCTTTGGGGAGTGCTCACAGACTTCTGCTATGGTTTTGGGAAGACCTGGGCTGGCTGCAAGTCCTTAACTTTAGTTTCTCCTTTGATGTCTTGATCATTATTGGGTTTGACGCTTTTTAAAAAAAAATCCTTGCTAGGGGGCAGCTGGGTAGCTCAGTGGATTGAGAGCCAGGCCTAGAGACAGGAGGTCCTAGGTTCAAATTCGGCCTCAGACACTTCCCAGCTGTGTGACCCTGGGCAAGTCACTTGACCCCCATTGCCTACCCTTACCACTCTTCTGCCTTGGAGCCAATACACAATATTGACCCCAAGATGGAAGGTAAGGGTTTAAAAAAAAAATCCTTGCTGAAGTATTTGAAAGAGACTTGAACTTTTCTGATCTCATTCTTTAGCTGGAGTTTTTCATCTGAGTGGCTTTTTCTTCATGGACATTTAAGTCAAAGATGGAGGACAACTGTCTCTTTAGAATTAAAATTAAAGGGCACTGAAGGCACAAAGGGCACTGAAGAAGTACATAGTGGGCACAAGTAGTCACATTACTAATGAAGAATTGAGTAGAAGTAAAGAATGTCTTGAGAGAGAAGGCAATGATGGAGGGGAAAAATAGATAGGCTAGCTTAAAATGTGAGTGAAGGACAAATAAATGGGGTTCTACCTACTTGACTAGTGTCCAGACAATGTTAAACGGTTTAGAAAAAGTCCCATGGGAAGTGGGAGGAAATTTGTGGAATAATAAGGAAAACAATATAATAGACAAAAAGCCAGTGTTGATGCAGGAAACCTGGGTTCAAATTTTGCCTATGATAAATGTTCATCCCTTGTTTCGAAGAGGACGTTTTCTCTGGGATAATACTTTATATGATTGAATCCAACTACTATTCCACTTTAAGTTCTTCTCCAGGCTAAAAACGACCTGTTTCTCCTACTAATCCTTGCATAGCATAAAGTTGAGATTCATTAATATCTTAGTTACACTTATTTGAAGGCTTTCAGGCTTTTCTGTTCTCCTTCCTCCTGAACAAAATTACCTTTGACTGCTGTCTGACATTTCAAAATATCACAGGCTGTAGAGTAGAAAGAACCTTTGAGTTCATTTAACTAACCTTCTCATTTTACAAATGCAGAAAACTAAGGGTCAGAGAGACAGTGATTTACCCAAGATCACATAAATGGTAGAACTGATAGGGAGAGCTGAAAGAGATCAGGTGCATAGTATTCATTATTACTAATATTTAATAAATTTACCTCTTCAGGGTATTTCAGAAATTTAACAAAGTTTCTTAGAGATACAAGTAACCCAAAGAAATGAATCTCTAACATTTTAATTTTGACTTTGTACAAGTCTAATCAATGTTACTAATCCAGCTAGCTTTGTTGCTTAACCAACATCAAGAAGGCATGGAGGAATTGATGAGAGTTGAACTTTTGCAACCCACTCTTTTTCTTCCCAGTCCCCATTATGGTCAATGACATAGTATTGAAATATCAAACAACCATCATGCTGTTCATCCATGCTAGAAGTCTTAAAGGGGGAAATATAATCACAAATCAGAGTACAAAACTGGTTCAAATTCTTTAGCACAGATTTTATGGGGAGAAGAAGAAGATCAGCATTTTTCCCCCTTCATATTTGAAATGATGAAAAAATTACATTCTTTAAGAATAAAATGCCTAAGGGGCAGCAAGGTGGCTAAATGTCCTAGGTTCAAATCTGGCCTCAAACATTTCTTAGCTGTTTGACCCTGGGCAAGTCACCTAACCCCAATTGTCTAGCCCTTACAACTCTACTGTCCTAGAACTGATAATATCTATTCTAAGACAGAAGGTAAGGGTTTAAATTTAAAAAAAAAAAAAAAAAAAGAGCAAAATGCCTAGTATCCTGGACTAGCAGGCACTTAAAATATTTATTAATTCAATTTGAAATAAAAAGAAGAAATGATGGTTATTAGCTCTAGTTGTATCTGAGTGTCTATAGTCGGTTGGAAACAAGGAACTTTACTTCAGCACTTTCTGTGGCTTATTAAATTGTCTGCTACAGTCTGGGGGGGTAGTTGAATAGCTATAATTCTTGCTCCTGGGGGAGGTTGAATGGATGGTTGGAGTTCAGGGATTCTGAGCTGCTGCAGGGCTAAAGTCAACTGGATGTTTACACTAAGTCCAACACCAATATGGTGGGCCCTGGGAAGCAAAGGGCCATGAGACTGCTTACAGATAGGCAAACAGAGCAAGTTAAAACCTTTATACTAATCTCTTCCTCTCCTCCTAACAGACAGGGAGACAAAGGCTAAGGAAAAAAGTCAGCTAAAGTCTTTCCAGACTACAACTGCCCAAACTTTAGGCACAACCTTGTCCAATCAAGGTAGAATAATTGAAGAAAGCAGCATCCAGATTTCTATTTTTTTTACTGACCTCATAAAGAGCATCTTTCACTCTTTTTTTTTTAAACCCTTACCTTCTGTCTTAGAATCAATACTGGGTATTGGTTCTAAGGTAGAAAAGCAGTAAAGAGTAGGCAATGGGGGTTAGGCAGAAAAGCAGTAAGGACTAGGCAATGGGGGTTAAGTGACTTGCCCAGGGTCACACAGCTAGGAAGTGTCTGAGGCTAGATTTGAACCCAGGACCTCCCATCTCTGGGTTTGACTCTTAATCCACTGAGCCACCCAGCTTCCCCCTTCTTTCACTCTTAAGTAGACCTAGACCCCCTGATTGCTAAGCAAGTTGGGCAATTTGAGAAGTTCACTAAAAAACTATAAGACATAGTCCCCCATTTCTTCTCATCTCATCTCATCGTATTGTTATAGTTTTCTAACTGATTCTTGTTTCAAGTAGATCTCCTCTCCAATCTATTTATCATATTGCTTCCAAACTGATCTTCCTAACTTACCACTCTAATTATGTCACTTTTCTACTCAAAGACCATCCCATAATTCCCTATTACCTACCAACTAAAGTATAAACTCCTCAACTTGACATTTAAGATCCACAGCAATCTGACTCCGATTCTTTGTTCCAGCCAAAGTGTCCTCTCTTCTTATCCTGCCTTTTTTTTTTTTTTAATCTCTGCCTTTGCACACACCATATTTTACTCCGAGAATGGAGCTCCTTTCCCTCAGATCTGTTCAAATCCTTTCCTTCCTTCAAAGCCCAAGTTAAATGGTGCCTCCTCCAGGCTTCTTTTCTGATGTCTAGTAACAATGTTCCATACCTTTAAAAAAAAAAAAAAGAAGCTCCAAAACTACATTCAGGCACAAGTATATAGACGAAGCTACAGTCTCTGATAGTAACCACCAACTCTTGGAAACTTGGCTAACTCAGGGCTTTTTGGTTTTGTTCATCTCCACAGAAATACATGCAGCAAGCAAAGACATGCGGGGAAAAAACCCTCTATTCTCCTAAGGATCCTGGACCCAGAGATAAAAACTTATAGCATAAGGGGAAATGAGGTCTGGTCACCAGTAAATTTAGGATGGAACTCTGCAGTGAATGGGTACAAATACAAACTTTACTAGTGATTTATCACTTAAAGATGCAGATGCAATCTCCCTCCCTTGGAAGAAGAGGTAGAGCTAGGTTTCAAAAAATTGTCACCAAAGGCATCTAATGGTGGGGGTTTTTAGGGATCGTGGCACCACATTTCCAAGACGGCTTTCCATTATATATTATATAATATATGTCCCTTGGGCGTAGCTATGAGTGGATTCTGTGTGCCAAGCCTCAAAGAGTTCTGACGCTATGAAGTTGTTCACTATCGTATCTATCTCCTCTGCCACTGCACAAGACGAGTACTAGAGTATCTTCCATCTTTCTTAGACCTTCAGCCAAGAGAGATTAAATAATACTGCCTGTTACATAATTCAACTTTATTCCATTGACGATGGAGAATGGAGCAAAGAATTATGGTATCAGTTCTCATAAAATGAACCATACTACCGCATGCCATATACAAGGTGCCCCTAAGGGTACCATATCATTAAGACTTGAGACATCTTGTAGACTAACACAAAACAGATATACCTTGATAGAATACTTCATTTGAAAAATATTTTCTAGATCCATTCTTGGTGTGAGTTAGTTTCTTGGTCAAATGAAACCACCGATGACACCATCCTTGTAGATAAGAACATCAATCTAATGTAGGGAAAGATAAATGCATAAATAATTATCATAAAAGGTGAGATAAGAAATTTCAGAAATCAAAGACAATTTTCACCCAGAGTCAGAGTAAATGAAATAACATCTAGACCTTTGTTTATAAACTCTATTTGTGATGGGGCAGCTAGGTAGTACAGTGGATAGAACATTAGGCTTAGAGTTAGGAGGATCTGGGTTCAAATATGGCCTCAGATACTTTCTAGCTTTATCCACTTAACCCCAGTTGCTGAGTCCTTACTGCTCTTCTGCCTTGAAATCAATACTTAGTAGTGATTCCAAGACAGAAAGTAATGTGGTGTGTTTTTGGTTTTTTTTTTGAAACCAATTTATTGACATCCTTGGGTAAAGGTTTGACTGTCCAGAAAGATCCTGGGACTTGTGGTTCTTCCCATTTTGGGAAGAGATGAAACTCATGTGAGATGAAGACTAAAAGGAGTGGGTTTTTCAGGTGCAGGGGACAGTAGTGGGCTTGAAGGGCTCTTGAACAACAAGGAGAAGAGAAGAGGGTCAGTGTGCAGAAGGAGCATAGTGACTATAGTCACTGATATCCATAACATCTGCAGTCCTCTTCCTCAAGACCAGTAGGAATGTCTTTTAAACATATAAACAGAGAAATACATGATTATATTTGTCTTTGTTTTGTATTGTTTTTATACTAGGCATTTATTCTAATAGCTAGAGTGGAGATAAACAAACATAAGGAACTGGCAGTCCTTACCTTGTCCCCTGACTTATTTCTGTTTAATTATGCTTTTTTTCTCCCATTAAAGACTATGTTTGACTAATTTAATATGATTTCTCATAAACACCTATGGTTAACGCTGTCTTTAAGTTACCTAGGGTCTCCTTGTTTTGGTCATGATTGCTGAGGCAGCTCTGGGAACTATAAGATTTAAACAGAAGCAAGAATGTTTTTTCCTAGCACAAGGCTGGGATTTCAACCCCCAGTCCATTGCTCTTTAATTATGGGCATAAACATAAGTCATGGCCTAACTAGCCTTCCAAATGCAGATTTACTATGGATTCAGCCTATTTTGAAACCTTGTCCCATTAGACACAAGTTTAACCTGGTGACCAATGGTTACATTATGATCAATTATACAATACCATGCCTTCACACAAATGTCTTTTGCCCTATATGATAATTGTTTAAAGAAGTTATATGTGTAAAACTCTGGTGTTTTTGTAGTTCCTGTGGGCTCATATTGACCTCTTAACACAATCAAAATATAGCCACCTATGGGCCTGTGGGTATTAATTAATAGTAGATCTTCATCTCAGTCTAGACCTTAAAAGGCAGCTAGTTGTCATTCATCCACTGGCTCTCCCTGCTTTATGAGGGGATGTAGGTTCTGATGGCAATCTAGAGATATGTATATAACCACCAATCATATCTCTGGACTTTGTCTCTTCCTTCATGGTTGTTGATCAATTGCTCCATCATCAGCATCATTATCTTAGTAATAATAATATCATAATAAAAATAATAATCTTAGTAATCATCTTAGTAATAAGAAGTTAATTTGGATTATTTAAAAAATAATACATTTTGAAAGCATTATTTACATGTCACATAACTTGTATATTCTACAGGAGGAAGAAAAAAAAAGAGAAATGTGACCTTATTCAAGTTAGCCTCCAAGCTGTAGCTTCTTCTCCTAAGATCTGGGTCACTGGACTTTAGGAATCAATATCTAGTTATAAACATCAAAACTCCCCGTGAAATTGGAGCTGGGCAAAGAGAGCTCTCATGACTCTACTAGTGTCCAAACCAGACTTTGAAAATGATGCAGAGAAGCCTTCATTGATTCTCCTGGTCCCAGCAGTATGGAACAAGAAAGCTGTATGCTAGTTCTGGAATCCAAGGAGCAGGACTACCCTAGATCTGGGACTTTGTCCTGCTTTGATCTAGCTGTGTTATGCCCACACTGAAATGGCAGGAGTGGGGAGAAGCAGGAAGGATTCAGGAAGGGCGAGGGAAGAGAGAAATAAAAATGTCCCAAAGGCTGAAGACCATGTAAACTAATAAATTTATTGCACAGATAAATGCCTAAGAGAAGATGTAAGTGGGCTCTCTCTAGATTGCCATGCTTCTTTTTCCTTTCAAAAATATCAAAACACATTCCTGACTTTAATGTCCCTGAGCTACATTTGTCATCAAACTAGGAACCCAAAGAATGAAAGAAACATCAGAGGACTGGCAAAGAAAGAGAAGGAAATAAGGATTTATAAGGGCCCACTCTGCTTTATAAGAAGGATTTCATTTGATCCTTACAACTCTGTGAAGTAGGTGCTATTATTATTCCCATTTGACAATTGAAGAAACTGAGGCACATGAGTTGAGTGACTTGCCCAGCCAAGTGATGCAGTAAAAAGAGCTCCAGACCTAAAATCGGGGGTAGACGTGAGCTCAAATCCAGTCCCAGACACTGGCTAGATTTGTGATGCCTTAGATAAGTCATTTAACCTTGTTTGCCTCAATTCTTCATGTAGAAAATGAGTCAGAGGAGAAAATAGCAAACCACTCCAGTATCCTTGCAAAGAAAACCCTAGATGAGGATCATAATCATCATTTATGTCAGACATAAATAAAAAATGATTGAATCAATTACTAAGTGTCTGAGGATAGATTTGAACTCAATGTTTCATGACTTCAGCTCCTGCATTCTATCCACTGTACCACCTCTCTGCCTCTAAAGAAGATAAAATGCCCTGGCCCAAAAGAAAGAAGATCTGAAATAGTTACTAATCATTAAAAAATCAGATTCAGAAATGGTAACCCCACTAAAGTCCTACTCCATTACATTATCATGAAATGCGGTGACCCTGAGCTCTCAACAGTTTTTCAGAGGAAGATAATCATGGCAGATCTTCTCAAACTGGCACACCTTTGAGGGCAGGCAGGTTAAGCAAAATACTTGTGAATTTTGTCCAAGGACTGGCCCAGCTTTGTATAAAGAAGCTTATTGCCAGAAGACTTGTCTTCAATAATGAATTTTTTGGCTATAGCAACTCATCAAACAGAGCAGCTAGAGTTCCAGGCCTAGAGTCAGAAAGATTTATCTTCCAGAATTCAAATCTGACCTCAGACACTTACTAGCTCTGTGACCCTAGACAAGTCACTTACTCCTGTTTGTCTCATCTGTAAAATGAGCTGGAATAAAATGGCAAACAAGTCTAGTATCTTTGCCCAGAAAAACCTCAAATGGGGTCGAGAAAAGGCAGAGATGACTGAAAACAGTTGAACAAACTCATAAACCACATACTAAATCATAGAGGGGACTTATCTGTGTCAGTAGGGGAAGAAACCACATGAATCAAATGATAGATCCTTGAAGCAATGAAGAAGTAGAGCAGTGCAGATGGAGAATGAACTTTAAGATAATTGAGTTTACTGGTCCTCCTGACTTAGGAAAATTCTATACACAGAAAAGAATTTTCATCAGCAAGTCAGAATTTTAAATAAATAAATAAAGGATAATAAAGATAAAACTCAGTAAAAAATATGTCTTTTTTTAAAAGATAGAACGTTACTAACTAGGCAATATACCAATTAATAAAGAAACAGAAAATAAAATCAAGGAAGCTAGTGGTTCCTTTGGGAAACTAGGTTGTAAAAAATGGCATCAATGGACATAGTACCCTACTTGAGTTTCCTTCTAAGGATCCTGGGATGCTTAGCTTCAAATATTAGAAGCCTGGATACTTCTTCTTGGGATCTTAGAAATCTCAGTTAGAGAATATAGTAGGGCTTAATGACCTGAAACTTCCCTTTTTACATTTGGAAATCAATTCAATTCAGCCTTACTATATTTGCTAAGCTCCTGATATATGCAAGACACCGTATTAAGTGATAAAAGATGCAGAAATGTAACCTTGGAGTCAAAAGTGGCATTTATATAGAATTCCCCTCAATAGTGGAAAGAACTATTATTTGATGTGATTTCTGGATGTTCAGTGGCTTTTTAAGGGTCAGAGCTGGTGAGAAATTAGGTAGAAGAGAATCATTTTTTTCTGGTTTCTGACTTTGAGAGAGGACACATATAGTTCCAGATTCCCTTTTGGAGAGAGGTCTTTGGAGGAAGAGAAAGACTTCATGAAGAAGTGCCATTAATGACTTCAAGGAATTTCCCCTTGGGTAAGGGATAAGATTTCTCTTATGGTCGAACTGAGCTATCTTTCTTTCTGGGAAAAACTCATTCATGCTGTGTATTGTCTCGTATGTTTTCATTTGTGTAACTTCTCTTATTTCTGTTTGCTATTGGCTTGGAAAATTGAATTTGCTATTCACTTTCTTTGATGGCGTTTTGTAACTTGGCATTTAGATAAGTCTTTGAATATAGCTTAGGGAATCCCTTCTGTGTGTGTGTGTGTGTGTGTGTGTGTGTGTGTGTTTTAACCCTTACCTTCTGTCTGAGAATCAATTTTAAGTGTCAGTTCCAAGGCAGAAGAGTGATAAGGGCTAGCCAATTGGGATTAAATGTCTTGGTCAGGGTCACACAGCTCTGAGGCTAGAGATGAATCCAATACCTCCCATCTCCAGGCCTGGTGCTCTATCCATTGAGCCATCTAGCTTCCCTGAATCTCTTCCCTGTTAAATGACAGTGATCAGCATGAAGATGGGATTAACTCTCCCCTTGCCTACTTCTAAATTTAATCAACAAAAGCGAATACACCCCTAAAGTAGGGGAAATCCACAAACTACTTACTAAAAGGGTTTGCACCTCCAGGAAGCAACTGACTGCCCTCTGGGCAGTCCTAAGCAAAACTTAAAGACTACAATTGGTCCCATAAAGTAGAGGAAGGAACAGGAAGTGAAGCAAAGAAGGGTCTTTAAAAGTTGTTGAAACTTCCTGTCATGGATTTTTCGAGATCTTTTAAGGCTTTGGAGGCTGGTGGAAGACCTTCTTCAGCTTGAGCCTGGGACTATATCATTTGGTAAGACTGCTCTTGGATTTTCCCCTTTGGACTACATACAACCTGAGTGAGTGAAAAACTGATTCCTTTCCTGGCTTCTGGAGAGATTAGTTTCCAGAGGAAGCCACATGGTCATTCACCACCAGTCCTCCAGCCAAATGGCCCTCTGGCTTAGGGTACTCTGGTGGAAGGCTAATTGGCCCTGCCTGAGTTGAGCCAGGCACAGAAGAAACATTTAGGGTGATTAGCTAGACTGCTTACTCTGGCCTCTTTCACATTTCTCTACTTTACTCTTTCCCACTCTTTTGTAAGCAAAGCTGCTAAATAAAAAGTTATTTTGACTTGAGTTATAATGTGACCACATTCTCTTATATTTAGTCAAACTATATTAATTTCATCCCTACATCAGTGGTTCCCAAACTTTTTTGGCCTACCACCCCCTTTCCAGAAAAAATATTACTTAGCGCCCCTGGAAATTAATTTTTTAAAAATTCTAATAGTAATTAATAGGAAAGATAAATGCACCTGTGGCCATTACTGCCCCCTGAATCATTACAGCACCCACCAGGGGATGGTGGCGCCCACTTTGGGAATCACTGCCCTATATCAAGAAGAGTGGCCTGAACCTAAATAAATTTTTTACCTTAGACTAAAAATATTAGTAGGAAAAATAGATATAATTCTAGTCTAGTGCTCGCTCTCTGAGGAGAATAGAGTGACCAGCTTGTGGCCTCAATCTCCCACTCACCTCCTGGCAGAAATTAAAATCTTCCTTGGACAATAGTGGGCAGAGGAGGATAGAGCTTTGTATCCATTTGTGCTTCCCTGTAAACCACATCTATACAAACCAATGAGGACATTGTTACGATTATAACTATTTCAAGAGACTGGTTTGGGGTAAGAATATCAATTTATTATTTAGGCTACCCTTATAACCAATAAAGTGATAGGTCAGAGGCACTCTTGAATGACCAAAGACCCCCAAATTCCATCAGGCATATCTATAAATACAATTTGGAAGCTCATTATTCAAACCCACCTTTGAACATCCCACAACATCTCTAACTGAAACACCTAATTAGGAGGTGGTCTATCAAACCATCCACACTTCCTCAGCCCTTTATGATAGAGGTCACTTAAGCAGGAAGAGAATCCTTGTCTCACTTTTTCTATTAGCCAAATTTTATTAAAAGGTTATTCATTACATTGTACACAGAGACCAATACACTGTGGTAAAATCGAATGTAATGGACTTCTGTACTAGCAGCAATGCAATGACACAGGACAATTCTGAGGGACTTATGGAAAAGAACGATACCCACATTCAGAGGAAGAACTGCAGGAGTGGAAACAGAAGAAAAACAATTGCTTGAACACATGGGTTGAGGCAGACATGACTGGGGATGTAGACTCGAAACTACCACATCAATGCAACTATCAACAATTTGGAAATAGGTCTTGATCAATGACACATGTTAAAACCAGTGAAAATATGCATCAGCCATGGTGGGGGAGGGAGCTTGGGGGGTGAAGGGGAAAGTAAGAGCATGAATTATGTAACCATGTTAACTTTCCTAAAAAATAAATATTAATAAATGTTTAAAAAAAATAAAAGGTTATTCATTGGGATTCTTGAGGACAAAGAAAATGTGAAAAACAGAGTCTCTGATGCAGAATCCAAACATAGGAATACACAAAAATTCTCTCTAATCCACAACCCCTAAATAGAAATTATTATAGTATATGAAAAAGAAATTCTTACAATATACTTGGAAACACACACACACTTTACGCATAGACTAAACAAGACAGTTCCTGTGCTCAAGGAGTTTCAATTCTACTGGAGAAATCTAGAAAGCACTCTCTCCTGCCCACCTTAAAAAGCAGTAAGCAGGTTGTTTCTCATGTAGGAGATTTTAGATATTTGAAATAATCCAGAGAAGAAAGTTTTAGGGAACAAAATCAAGAATTCAGAATTTTGCTTCACAGCAAGATGCCGTACTGCTATGGATAATTCATTGAAAACAAGGCAATCTACATTTTGTCAGTCAGCATTTCCCAAAACTTGACTATGAGTTGGAGCTGTCACAGATATCTACTGCCAGTCTCTGCATGGCTAGAGACAAGACTCCAGCAGACAGGAATCCTGGGATTAGCTGCTTTTTTATCATATTCCATACTTGCAGCCATACCTTAGGGAAGCTGTCCTTCCTTCTAGAACCAGCTATCAATGGTCTTTGTAAAATGGCTGTTTGGCACCTGTATATTGTCCATTTTCCTGCAATGCTACACCTTTGAGGGATAAAGCATTAAGGAAGTTTGTGTTTGAACCCAATCTGCCAAGAAACTTTCCTTCACTTCCCTCCCTTCTTAAGTCTGGTATTCAACATTAGATGTCATAAAATAATTCACATGGAGAGAAGATGACAAGTCAAATCAACAAGAAATTATGAAGTAATTCTGAGGTGCCAGCACAATGCTGAGGATATAAAGGAAGGAGAAGGGGGGGGGCACAAATCAGGACCAGAGATAAAAATTGGAGGATCAATTGTCATTGATGTAAGACAACAGAGAAAGAACAGAAGGAAAGGACTGAATTTTGGAGGAGGAGTTTAAGGGTGGAAGCAAGAGGCAAGAGAGAATATCAGAGATAAAAGAAGAAAACTAGGAGAAAACAGCATAATGGAAACTAAGGAAAGAAATTGTTTTGAGAAGGAGAATATGGTATGTTGTGGCAAATGTAACCAGGAGGATGAAGGAGGATATGACAGCTGTCTTCAAGTATCTGAAGGGCTGTCCTGTGAAAGACGAATTCAGTTTGTTCTCTTTGGACCCAGAGGGCAAAAGCAGGGACAGTGAATGAAGGTCTTTTTTTTTTCCTTTCTTTTTTAAACCCTTACTTTCTGTTTTAGGATCAATACTGTGTATTGGTTTCAAGCCAGAAGAGTAGTAAGGACTAGGCAATGGGGGTTAAGTGATTTGCCCAGGTTTACACAGCTTTGAAATATCTAAGGCCAGATTTGAACCTAGGACCTCCTGTCTTTAGACCTGTCTTTCAATCCACTGAACCAGTTAGCTGTATCCCAGTGAATGAATGGTTTCAAGGGCTTGATTTCAGGAAAAATTTTCTAACAATTAGAGCTAGCCAAAAAGACAGACAATAGGTTTCCTCAAGGGATGGTGGATTCTTCCTCCATGGAGAGCTTCGAGAATAGACTTGTCTAGTATGTTTGAAGGAGAGTTCTATTTTGGATATGGTTTGGATTAGCCAGTTGTTGAGGTCCTGTCCAACTCTAAAATTCTGTGATTCTGGGGATCATGATTAAGGGGGGAAAAATGGATCTAGCCACTTTTGATTAAAAAAATTGCTCTAAACACAAATCAAGATAATAGTCTAGGGGACAGCTGGGTGGCTCAGTGGATTGAGAGCCAGGCCTAGAGATGGGAAGTCCTGTGTTCAAATTTGGCCTCAGACACTTCCCAGTTGTGTGACCCTGGGTAAGTCACTTAATCCCCTTTGTCTAGCCTTTACATGGTATTGAGTCTAAGACAGAAGGTAAAGGTTTAAAAAAAAAAAGATAATAATCCAGTAATAACTGTTTTTTTCCTAAAGGATGATTTTTAATTATTATGTTAAAAAGATGAAATAGACATGGTAAGTTTAGATGAAATAGAAGCCATCTTTGTAATCATAAGAGTTGAAATAATTTTCATTCATTAACTATACTTCGTTTTCTCTCTTCAGGAAGAATTTTTTAGGGTTAATGTTCAGGAAGTCTCTTTGAAGAAAAATTATTCCAGCCACAAATAACAGAGTTATATAAATAGGTATATTTTTTCTTTAAAAAAAAACAAAAACTTCAATACTGTGTACTGGTTCTAAGGCAGAAGAGTGGTAAGGATTAGGCCAGTGATTCACAAAGTGGGTGCTACTGCCCCCTGGTGGGTGCTGCAGCAATCCAGGGGAGTGGTGATGGCCACAGGTGCATTTATCTTTCCTACTGATTGCTATTAAAATTTAAAAAAAATTAATTTCCAGGGGGCTAAGTGATATTTTTTCTGGAAAGGGAGTGGTAGGCCAAAAAAGTTTGGGAACCATTAGATTAGGCAATGGGGGATAAGTGACTTGCCCAGGGTCACACAACTAGGAAGTATCAGAGTCCCGATTTGAACCCAGGACCTCCCTTCTCTAGAACTGGCTCTCAATCCACTGAATCGCCCAGCTGCCCCACTATACTTTCTGATTAAAACAACTCTCAGGCTTAGATAGCTACTTTTCACTGGGAAAACTAGCAGACTGGCATAGTGGATAGAGTTGGATTTGGTATCAGTAAGAGTTAGGTTCAAATCCTAACCTGAGACATTTACTAGTTGTGTGACTTAAACAAGTCACTTAATTTCTCTAGCTCTAGTGTGATATTGAGACCAAAAAGATAATTGTAACTTGGGCAATGTCCAGAGAAGTATAATTTCTTGGAATAAGAAGGTAATTGGCTTCTGTACACTGTCCTAGTCAGACATTATCTAGAGTATTAGATTGAGTTCTAGGTATCTCTACTTGGAAAAGTCATGGATACAATAGTAAAAGTCCAAGGGAGAACAACCAGAAGGGTGAAGGGCTTTGGATCCATGCCATAGGAGGATCAGTGGAAGGAACTGCAATGTTTAGTCTGAAGTAAAGAAAACTGGAGGGCTAAAGGAAAGAGGAGATGGTGATGATACTAGTCTTCAAATATTCAAAGAGTTATCATCTGGAAGAGGTATTGTCTTGCCCTTCTTGGACCCAGAGAAGAGAAATAGGAGCAATAGGCAGACGTTAAGACAAATTTAAGCTATCTTGAAAGCAGAATGAGAAACCTCAAGAAAGAATGGATTTTCTCTCATTGGATTCTTTGAGCAAAGGCTGGATGACATCTTGGGTGTGTTGTTGGAGGGATTCTTTTTGAGGTGTAAGGATTAAAAATAGTTTGACTAAATTC
Source organism: Gracilinanus agilis (assembly GCF_016433145.1). NCBI lineage: Eukaryota > Metazoa > Chordata > Mammalia > Didelphimorphia > Didelphidae > Gracilinanus > Gracilinanus agilis. Next base: position 226,256,105 of record NC_058132.1, read on the forward strand.
ATGAGTTAAAAAAGGTTGTTGTGGTCGCTGTTTATAAAAATTAAAGTGAAACTATGAGTCAGTAGGCTGTTTAGTAGCTCTTAAATATTGTAAAAGGAGGGAACTGTATAAGGGAAGCAGAAAACATTTCCTAGCCTACCACCCTAGAGCTCCTTTCCCAGTGAAAAGTGGCTAACTAAGCCTGAGAGTTGTTTTAATCAGAAAAGAAAAAATTCAGCTTGCTCCGGACAACGTTCCGAGAGCTTCACGTGGAAGTCCAATAGCCTCTTCAACAAGGGTCTCACCAGCATAAACCTCTTTCTTCAGCCAGACTCATCAACGCTGAATGTATCTTCCTAAAGTACCTTGCAGAATGAATTGCAGAAAAAAGCCTCCTCTTCAGCCAAATTCCTCCTAAAAATGCATCCTCAGGAGTCCTTGGGGCTTTTTATATGCAGTTTCTCCGTGTCACTTCCTGTCTCTCTCCCACTTCACAGGAACCAAAAACAGCCTCCCAATTTGCTTGTGGTCTTTGAGGGTGTGAACTTTTTCTAGTAAAAGGTTCTTGCAAAATGTTAGGTAGGGGTACTTTAAGTTGTGAACTTTTTCTTGTAAAAGGCTCTCACAAAATGTTAAGTAAGGATACTTTAAGTTGTGAAGTTTTTCTAGTAACAGGCTCTCACAAAATGTTAGGTAGGGGTACTTTAAGTTGTGAACTTTTTCTAGTAAAAGGCTCTTACTATATGTTAAGTAGGAGTTTTTAAGTTCTTGATTGATTAACTTAAAATAGACAAAGGGAATAAAAAAATTCCCTTTCATAGAAGATATGGTTAGGATTAGTCCCTTCCAATTCTAAAATCTGATGATTCTATGATCAGCATTTCATGTATATTTTATTATGTATCACAAAGAACCCTACTATGCTACTTATCTATGTTTTCTTAGGAACAACTCAGGTTCATTTTAGGACCACTAATTAGGCAAGTCAGTTGATAAAAATGTTTACCAGACAGAATGAGATTCACCTGAAGTCATATATTCCAAGAACTGGGATGCTATGACCTTATCTACTACTGTTCTATAATAGGTGAATTTCCCAGATAAATGAGGCTTACTTCTATAAATATCAAACTATTAAAAAAAATTTAACCATTTTATCAAGAAATATAGTAGAAATACTGTTGAAATTGGGGTTAGAAGATTTGATTTCAATCCTATTTTCAATCACACAAGCTCTATGACCTTGGACAAGTCACTTAACTTCCTGAGCAGAAAGTAAATAAACTTTCTAAACCTCAGTTACTTCATCTGTAAAATGAGGAAAAGATTACTTGCACTAGATACTTCATAATTTTGTCAGAATCAAGAGTGCTAATGGGAATGAAAGTACTTCAAGAACTATATAAATGTGAGTTATTATTATTAACTAGTCCATACTTCCTTCTTAAACATAATGCTCTGGGCATAATTTCAACTTTCCTTCATGGCTCAAGATAACCATTATGAGTATTCTTTGTTATATATTCTGAGGGGATTCAGTGGTTTCTTTAGACTTAAAATATAAGACAATTTGTCCCCATACCAAATGGCCCCAAGTTGCTGTACTTTTTAATTTCCTGTATCTGTTTTTCACATTTGTGTTGTATTTTCCTGTCATGCGATCAACTCTATTATCAATAAACCTCTCTCTAACCATCCTTTCAATTCTTTGACTCCTACTCCTGAAAATGGAACTGAAGAGTATTCTCCTCTGAGTCAAATATCTTGAGTTTTAAAAGTACAGGGATTTCATTATATTCCATAGCTTGCATTGGTTTATTTCTGGCTTCCTGACTATGTTCCTGCAACATGGAAAATGGGGGGGTCCCCTGGAATTCTGGGTGAGGCTTGACCCTGTATCTTGCAGGAATTCCACCCTGCCATTTTCCATATTGCAGTATCAGATTATTGAAATTGCTGGATAAATGAATTCTGGATAAGTATTTTTGTACTATGTCAGTGATGGTGAACCTATGGCACAAATGCCAAAGATGGCACACAGGCACCATGCCTGATGACATTTTTTCATATCCCCCGCTGCTCTGCCCAGCAGCCCAATGGGAAGACATGGAGGGAAGATGGGCAGCTCACAGGTGGCAGAGCTGGAGGGAAGCAGAGAACTTGGGCCACTCCCTTCTCCCTCTCTACACTCCCTGAGGACATTCCTCACTTCACCTGCCCCTCTGCGGGGGTAAGGGGGAAGGCATGGCCCAGCATGCAGTCTCTGGGGGCACAGCATTCAGTCTCTTAAAAATTTACCATCACTGAACTAGATCATAAATTTAGAGCTAGAAAGCACCTTAGAGGACATTTAAGCCATCTCTTCATTTTACAGATGAGAAAGCTGAAGCCCAGGGAGAAGTGATTTTTCAAATGTCACACAAGTAGTAAGTGGTAAAACTATGATTTGAACCCAGGTCCCCTGACTCTAAATCCAGTGCTCTTTCCATTGTACTAAGTAGAGCCTTTCATACTGCAGTCTGAAAGCCTCAGGAATCTGTACTCTATTTTGCTAGCAGATGCTCCTGAACTGAATGGTAGAAGAACAAACATAATTGCTATGCTTACCTTCTTTCTGAGAAGAGTTTGTTTTATTTTAAATCTAGCATTACGTGTCAGACTTTCATGTTGTGACATGTTCTGGTCTCTAGTGTACACTACAGGTTCAAAGGTAAGTACTTTGGGGAGTAAGAAAACTGTTGCAGAAATGGCAACACAGTCCAGGCAAAAGAGCGTAGTCTCCCAGGATCTCCTACACCACTTCATTTTCTGTCCAAGAAGAAGAAGAAGAAGAAGAAGAAGAAGAAGAATGGGCAGCATTTATATAGCAATTTTAGGTTTGCCAAGGACTTAAGTATCTCATTTTAGCCTTGCAACAATTTTGGGAGGTATCTACCTTCATTTTACAGTTGAGTAAACTGAGGTAGACAGTTTAAGTGATCTGCTAGGATCACACAGCTAGTAAGTGTCCAAGGCTGGATTTGAATCCAGGCATTCCTAACTCAAGATCCAGTGCTCTCCCTACTATAACACCTAACTGCCTTATAAAAATGCTTATCATTGACATTGTCTAGACTCTTTTGACTCTCTCCACTCCTCCAAATTCATCAAGTTGGTTCTTGGTAAAGAATTTCAAATACAGTCAATGCTAGGTAAATAGCTACAGCATTTCCCTGGAATCAAAGGAGTGGAAAGGATAAAGTAAATAACCCAGCTTCAGAATGCTGTGATTCTATGATTCTAATGATATTCAGGAATAGGAGGCAGGATGACAGACCCAGAGGCGATTCGGAAGCTGCCAACAGAGCAGCTGGTGGAGCTCCCTGAGATGCTGCTGGCTGACTGTCTTTCACAGTTTGGCTCCTCTGACTTCAATGGGGGAGGAGGAAGAGGAGGAGGAGGAGGAAGAGCCCAAAATGAGGGAGGACATGGCAGTGGACCTTCTCACTACCGTCTGTTTCTTTCCACTGATTAGGTTGGCACATTGATATAAAAATGTACGTCTAAAACTATTTCTGGCTTAAACTCGTGTGAAAGAAACACATAACTTTTTTTACTCTTTTTTTTTTTTTTTGGTAAAGTTGAAAACAGGGACAGATGCCTCAAAGCGTATGCATTTTATAAGAATTCCTACTCTTTGGTTCTGGATCTTTGGAAGGAAAATGAAGCAAGATATGTCAACACCCACTGAGCTTTTTGATGGGAAAATAATGGTGACAAAAACAACTAGACTGCTTCAGTAGTAAAGAAAAGAAGTTAAGTGGAATTAAACTAGTAAAGAAGTTGAGGTTTAAATAAAACAAACACCCTCATTTATAGGGGGAAAAAATCAGAAGTGTTGATGTGATCAATATGTTCTTATTTAACATCTATTAGATGCCAAAAATCCAGTCGATGTGAATAACCTCATAAAAATTGTTTCAAACAGATGAACATTTATAGGCAGTAATTTTTCTAAGGTGTTGAGGAGCTTTAAAGTCACTTACATCATTTTATGAAGAGTCAAAAAGAACAAAGTAGAAATGAGAAAACTGGGAAAATGCAAATGTCATACCAGAATGATAGCATAACCAATCCATTCCTCCAAGTGGTTATCCAATAAATTTAACTTCAAACTTAATACTGTACAATCATGGAAAATGAAAATGCAAAATATTCAGAAGATAATGAGATCAGAGAACAATAGGCATAGACTTATAAAAGACAAATAATACTTGAAAAATGTGCTTGCTTTTCAAATAGCTCCATAGAGCGCTGAAAAAGATAAGGATAAAGAAAAATTATTTGCATTATGTTTAAAGAATTACTGCTATTTAACCAGAAAGTATCTGGTTTCCATTTGGATTAAATCTTCATATCCTCAAATGATTCCACAATTATCTCAAACATGAAAAATCCCCATAATGTTGACTGGACACAAATATGGAACAATATGGGCAAGAGTTCTTCCTAGTAGGTTGGCAAGAATGGGTTTGCAATCTGTATTGCTGGAGGGACTACCCATATTGATGAGATCACAGACTTGTCTGAGTGTTTTGATTCTTCATTCATTATCAAACAAGAAGGCTATAGTTATCAAACTCTGAAATGATTCTTTAAAAGTATAGGCCTGATTATGAATAGTTTCTCCAGTTCCCATTTGTACTAGAAGACCAAAACCCCAGGGAATTAGTAACTATTTCTCACCTTAGGGGTAATAAACTTTAAGGGTAGGCTAGAATTTCTAGTATTTCTTTCTTATTTTATTTTATTTTTTAAACCCTTAACTGCTGTGTATTGGCTCCTAGGTGGAAGAGTGGTAAGGGTGGGCAATGGGGGTCAAATGACTTGCCCAGGGTCACACAGCTGGGAAGTGTCTGAAGCCGGATTTGAACCTAGGACCTCCCTTCTCTAGGCTTGACTCTCAATCCACTGAGCTACCCAGCTGCCCTCTAGAATTTCTAATATTTCTAATTTTTTTTGTATATGAGCTGTCATGGGGTATATTCCTCAATATCTATCCATCTAAGTGAATTCGTTTTTTGAAAGGGTATTCATCAAGCACATACAGTCAGTACTGCTATAAGACTTGTTCTGAAAATGCAAATTTGTTCCAACATAATTGACATATTAGGGAACATTTTGAGCAAATTTGAACAATTTTGAGTTGGCTCATTCATGATTTCTTCCTTAAGACATAGCAAGAATACAGAAAACTGCATCACTTTACGATAACATACAAACTGCAACAAGTAAAGCCTGGTCTTTGTCAAGGTAAAGTGTCATATCCATTGTATATCTTCTGGTGTAGTTAGGACCTGTGAGGAGAGGAAGGCTGGTCCTCACTACACACACACACACATCTTCTCTCCTAGTCTTCAAGCCCAGAGCCTGAAGTTGTGACTTGCCCAATCTTCATGAGACTTTGCCAGCACGGTCCCCTGGGAAATGGGACATAGGCTGACCAGCATTCTGAAACCATGGGCAGCCTCAGGCTGTGGATGTTGCCACTATCTTATTGTAGTACTTATGTATTTTTAAATTATTTAACATGTATAAAACACTTTTTTGAAATCAGATTATTATCTTTGTGCCAGTGATGAAGTTTTTGAGTGATATACCCATACCCCATTTCCCCTTGAAATCCTGTTATTTTTATTACTTGATTTTTACATGGCTCTCTGCTTTGTAGGGATGACTATGTCATGTCATAGCAGAAATGATTATAAATTGAGGGTAGTTGCTACAGAAATGTCTCCCTAAAGCAGAGGTGTACTCTTCTCTTACATGCACACTGTGCCTGGGAGAGTGGGCTCAAACTTAGAGAAACTGAAGGCTAAACTCATAGCTCCTAATGACCAGAAGTTCTTTTGACCATTCATGGAGACCTTATGAATTTCCCCTTATGCATAACTCTGTGCTAATTTGCTAGGGTTATAGCCTTTATAGAGTGCCTTTCCTCAGTGTGTCTAGTTTGTTCTTTGTGTATCTCAGAGCTGATGATGCAGGAACTGCTATCAACTTCTGTTTTTTTTAGAAATAATTTTACTGCCTCTGGTGCTATTGACTCCTCATCACTGGTGGCTCTAATGGATTTCTTGAACTCAAATGGTCATCTAGAGTGCAGATGTAAGACTGTATTTCTGCAAGTGATTCTTTCTCATTGGCTTGGCTAGAGCCCTGTCACCACATTCCCACTGTTGGAATTTGTGATTCTGCATTGACTTGCTATGTACACCGCCTGTCTAGTTTTTATGTCTGATTTTTTCTGTCAGTCACAAAATATTTTCATTGTAACATCACTTCATTCCCCTCAAAGTAAGGACTTTTTTGTACCTAGTTTATGTTTTTGATTGATTTAATGAAGAAGTCTGGCCCTTCCATATTTACATTAATTAGGATGAATTTTCTAAAGGATGTGTGACTATATAATAAGAAACTCGGCACACAAAATTAAAATTCATTCAGTTAAGGATTAACTTATAAAATAAGGTTGTTGCATTGTAAGAAAAATCAGAAAGTAATGTTATAAAGATAATATGCCTTGAAAGGAAATAGTAGACAAAGGAATAGTTGAGCATGCTTCAGACTTTGCTATTATTATCGGCAAAACAGGGCAATAGACTCTTACTCATCAGGATTGTTTTTAGCCTTTGATAATTTTCATACTATATGGCACATAACAAAGTTTTTATCCCAATTCATCTAAAAATAATATTTTGGATATTCAGTTTTAGAGGCTTTTGTTTTCTTGTTGCTTTTCTGAGAAATGAGAAAACAATCAAGATAGATTAAGGTGCATGTTTCAATATTCTACCAATTTTTTTTCTCCAAGAAGTGTTAGCTATGTAATTCCCATTGCTATCAGTACCAGTCACATAGTGTGATGCTGACCATCTGTTTGAAGTATTGCAGACACACTTGGGAAATCCACGATGATGGGAATTCAAAACTATCATTGGTTAGAGAGACACCATCAGTCCAAGAAGACACTACTTTGGCTTGGTTGTCTTCCTTAGAGGGACCATCTGGGTTCCACGCCTACCCATACCACAGACTGTCTGTGCGATAATAACGCATCACTTGGCTTGTCTGACCCATCATTTTAAAGTATAGTTAAGATAATGCCTACCACCCACAAGGGTTTTGTGAGAACTGTTGAGGCAACAGATATAAAATATACTGAGCATTACAAAGATGAAAGGGTGCTATGTCACTGCCCCAAAGCATTATACACCCACAGGTATGTATTTTGAGTACTCTTAATACACAGTAGTAATACAAAAGGGCATTCCTTGGCTTACATTAAATATTTGCATTTTTATTGTACTTTATCCAATATCAACAATAATTTATCAAATACCTAATTATGGGGCAGGCATTGTCACCTATAGATACTGGGGATACAAATACAAAAAAAAATTAAATAATCCATGTCAAAGAAGTCGACATTATATCCCAGGGGAAAACATGTATGTGTATATATATTTTCACACCCATACACAAAATAAATATAGCCCAGTTAAGTCAAAGATATAGACGAGGTTACTAGCAGTTGAGATTAGGAAAGTCTTTATGAAAAAGGAGTATCCTTAAGGAAGAAAAAAATTCTGTGAAATAGAGGTGAGGAGAGAGTGAATTACAGGCATGAGGGATGGTCAGTGAAAAAAGTACGATGATGGAAAATGGAATACCATTGGTGAAGAACACAGAAAAGATCTATTTAAAAGAATATATGAAGGGCTATAATGTATAATGAAGTTGGAAAAGTTGGGTAAGCCTGCAAAGCCTATTTCCAAAACCATAGATGAGAGGAGTTTGCATTTTAGCCTCGATGTTATAGAGAGCCACTGGAGTGGCTTGCGTGAGGATAGCATGGTCAGATCTACCCCTAAGGAAAATTACTTTGACAGCTATATGTAAGGAATATTGAAATGGAGAAGAGACGGGGCATGGAGATTAATGAGAAGACCTTGCAATAGTCTAGAAGAGAAGTGATTTTGGCCAGAACTAAACTGATGGTTTTATGAATAAAGAGAAGAGGTCAGATGCCAGAAATGTGGAGGGTTTGACAGTGAGATGTCAGCAATAATGACAAGATTACAAACCTAGGAGACTGGAAGAATAATGATACCTTTATCAGAAGTTAGGAAGTTTCTAAGAGGAGTGGGTTTAGAGGAAAAAATAATGAGTTCTGTTTTAGTTCATTTTCAAGTGACTCTGGAACATACATTTTGGATTAAAATGCCTAAAAGGCAATTGAGGATGTGAGACTAAAGCTCAGGGGAGAGATTGGCTCTGCATAGATAAAACTATGAATCATCTGTTTAGAAGTACTTATTAAACCCATAGAAATTGATAAGGTCATCAAGAGAAGGAGTAAAGAAAGAGAATAAAAGATAACCCAAGATAGAACTTTGGGGAACACCACGGGGAATGCTGGCAAATGTTTAGCAACCAGCTTTCCAAAGAAAACGAATGTACTCCTGACTTAAGTTTAATTTGCATTATAAACATTTTCTCCATCACTTTCCTAAGTCTAGAAAACCAACAAAACAATAAGGCAAGGCCTGATTTATATTGATTGCTGGTTTCTGAGATCTAAATGCTTAAACTGAAATTTAAAAACCAGTTCCTTTGAGCTAATTCAAACTGGTTTGAGCACATCCTTGGGAAATATTCACAGTTAGGGGGCATTGGCTAATAAAGCTGACTGAGAAAGATTAGTCAGACAGTTAAGAGGAGAACCAGAAGAGAAAAGTATCACAAAGTCCCAGAGATGAGAGAGTTGAAGTGGACAGGGCCATCCACAGAATCCAATGTAGCAGAGGTCAAGATAGATGAGAACACACCATCGGTTTTGGCAATTAAGGTATCTTTGGTAAATCTGAAGAGAACAGCTTCAGTTAAGTGAGAGTCAGAAGCTAGGTTACGAAGCATTGAGGAATGAGAGGAGAAGAAATAAAAACAATGGGTATAGACAGCTTTTCTAGTTCGGCTAAGAAAAGGAAGACAATTTGTACCTTGATGAGGTGGTAGAGTCTCATGAAGGTTTTTTTTAGGGATGTGTGAGATCTGAGCATTTTGGGAGGCAATAGCAAAGGAACCAGTAGATAAAAGTAATAACTGAGGAGACAATCTGCTGGAGAAGATGGGAGAGGGGATAGGCAACTGTAGAAAAATTAGCTTTATCAGGGAGAAGAGATATCTCATTGTCAAAGACTGAAGGAAAGAAGGAGAGAATGGAAGATGATGTTAAGAAATATTGTTTAATTTATTTATTTTAATTTAAATTTTTTCCCCATAGTTCTATGATTCATGTTTTCTCCCTCCCCTCATCCCTTCCTGCTCCAGGAACTGACAAGCAATTCCACTGGATTATACATAAATATATTATCTCTCAAACCCATTTCTATATTATTCATTTTTGTAAAAAAGCAAGCCTTTAAAACCAAAATATTTTGTAATTTATAATAAAGATAGGGGTGGGCTCTCGAGCCATATCTGGCTCTTTCGAGGGCCAGATATGGCTCTTTCTGCAGGAGCCATAAAGCCAATTTTTTTTTCAGGCGCTGTTACAGGAGCGCACACTGTGAGCACTGTACGGCTCTCATGAAATTAAATTTTAAAAAATGTGGCGTTTATGGCTCTCATTGCCAAAAAAGGTTGCCAACCCCTGATAAAGAGATGAGGAGAAGAAGGAACTTGTGGAAATGACCACAATTTCCTCAGTAAAATAAAAGGCAAAGTCTTTAGTTGAGAAGGTAGGGAGAAGTATAGAAGGCATAAGGAAAGAAGAGAAAGTTTGAAATAAATTCACAGAAAATAAGTATATCGCAATATAATTTTACTATTAGGCTTTTAAATTTTTTCTATTCCTATAAATAATTTTTATTTTTGAGGAGTGAACACGAAGTAATATTGGCTTAACAACAGTCTAACATTTACTCATCTCCCAAAATGATGATGAAAAGAATATGGCTGTAGACTGCCAAGCCATGCCTGAGTGAAGTAGGTCACTTTTGAGAGGAATCTATCTAGTTGGATTCATCTTCCTAAATACAGGAACAAAAACCAAGTTAATTTAAAGATAAAGAAAATAAGGAAGGAAGAAAATAAGTACCTACTGTGAGCCAGGCTCTATACCAAGCTCTTTACAAGCATTACTTAATTTGGTCCTTATAACAACCTTGCAAGGTAGATGCTATTAATATATCCACTTTACAGCTGAGGAAACTGAGGCTAAGTGACTTTCAGTATCACAGAGCTACTAAGTTTCTGGGCCAAATTTGAACCTAGATCTTCTAGATTCCAGGCCCAGTTCTCTACCCATTGTACAACCTAGTTGCATAAGGATAACAAACTATTTGTCTGAAAATCATACATGAATAAATGATTTAGTTGAAAGAAATGGAGATTTTTTCCTAGAGAAGAGAAACTTTGCCTGTAGAAAAAATGGAGGGGACTTGTCTCTAAGCTTTTGAAGATCTGCCACATGGGAGAGGAAATAAATTTGCTCTGCATGACCACAGAGGGCAGTACTGGAGGCAATGGGAGAATAGTTGCAAAGAAGCAAATTTAGGCTTGGTCTAAGGAACAACTTGTTATCAATTAGAGCCATCCAAAAGTAGAATGGCCTTCCTTTTCAGGAGGTAAGCAGGTTCTTCCACACTGGAGATCTTCAGGCAGAGACTGCAGAAAACTTGTTAGGTGGGATATCAAAAGGATTCTTCTTTCACATAAGAATTGGACTGGTTGGCCTCTGAAATCCCTTGAATATAGTGATTCTGTGACATAAATTGAAAGTGTGTCACATAGATGACTCTACTTTTCATTTCTTTCACATGAGAAAAATGGTTTTTTTTTTCTTTTCACTTGATCAACTCTCCAGTATCTGTAATTAACATTAGGGTTAAAGGACTGTTGGGAACAAATGGCCTGAAACACCTGGCTCTGCTACTAACTGCTTGTTTGTGACCTTGGGAGAGCCATTTATCATCTCTGGATCTTAGGTTCTGAATTATAAAATGAGTGAATTCAACTAAGTGACCTCTGAATCAATTACAGTTCTAAATCCCATGAAGGTAAATAAATTTATCCTGAGTCACATGAGCACTCTGTAGAAGAGAAGAGTAGGAAGATAAATAGAAGGATGCAAGGGGCCATAATTGACCTAGATTCTATTAAGATCTTTAACAAGCTCTCACATAGGAAAGTTGGGAGCAAAGTCAGAAGCATCTTCCTCCATTTCAGCCCAGTGACCTGGATGTACAGTACGATGGCACATCTAATGAAGGATGCCACATCATCAGGCAAGATACAATACTATTTCATTTAAATGCATGATGAGAAAATGAATGTTGAGATTCTCAGGTACTATCAAGGGAAATGATGGAAGCTGAAGTAGCCATACTAGGCAGGTCAAACTTGACACAATTAAGGAAATGATCTTAATGTTGAAAATGATTTTAAAAAATCAAATAAGAAAATTTAGGCTAGAATCATGTTGATGAAGATGAAAAATATTGTATCACAGTTCTGCAAACCACCACATTTCCACATAAAAGAACCAAGAGAGATGAAATACTGAATTGAAAGTGTCTTCTTTCTTTTCAGTTACAATTTTGTTAAATAGGTCAAGGATTTGCATTTGTGGGTATGCTCTGTGTAAATTTTCCCAGACAAAGATATATACTTTTGACCTGTTGGTGTGGAGAGTAATGAGATTAATAATTAATATTTAATTATGCTAATAATTATATTAATAATTAATTACTCAATAATGATTGTAAAGGCAGTTAGGATAAAATTAATTTTATGTGTACTTAAAAATATTTTGTTGGTGCTTTTTTACTTTTGTCTTTAGGTAACTTTCCAGTGAATTCTCCACATCTCAAAAGAAAGTAAATATTACAAAGTATATTAAAGCAAAATAAAATGATATATTGGTCACATCTGGCAACATAACTTCATTCTTCATCTCCACAATCCATCACCTTCAGTCAATTAATCAATCAATTGACATTTATTAAACTCCTATAGGTTCCATGTGCTGAACACTGGGAATACAAAAAGAGACAGAAGATAGGTCCTTCCCTCAAGGGGTTTACAATCTAATGGAGGAGACAATACACAAAATAAATATATACAAACAAACAGGATAAATAGGAAATAATTAACAGAGAGAAGGAACTAGAGTAAAGTGGGGCTAGGAAAGGCTTCCTAAAAAAGATGAGATTTTGGTTGGAGTTTAAAGGAAGGCAGGGAAGTCAGTAGGTGGAATTAAGGCAGGAGATCGTTCCAGGTATGAGCACAGGCACAGATGGAGAGAATGCCCAGAGCGAAGAGATGAAGTTCATGATAGAGTCAGAAAGCTAGTTTCACTGGGTCAAAGAGTGAATGTTGGAGAGTAAGGTATAAGAAGACTATAAAAAGAGGGGGAAAAGTTATGAAGGACTTTGAATGCCAAACAGAATCTTTTGCTTTTGATCCTAGAGGCAATAGGGAGCCACTGGAGTTTATCTAGTAGGAAAACGACATGATTAGGTTGTATCTGTGCTTTAGGAAAATCACTTTTGTGGATGAATAAAGGATCAGTTCTAATGGGGAGAGACAAGGCAGGAGAACAACTAGTGTCACTTGCAATAATTGAGGCCCAAGCTGATGAGAACCTGCACCAGGGTGATGACATTGTCTGAGAAGAAAAAGGTGTTGGAAGCTAATCTAAGAAATAGGGTCTTTGAGAGTGCCTTTTATCAGGATTTCCATCAAGATCAATACAGCTGATACAGCTTTGTGACTGATTCTGGTGGCCTAAGCCTAAAAGGCTGGGCTGTGAGCAGGATGGTTAATCCAAAATAATTGACCCCTCCTGGAGGCTCCTTTTATAATTGGAAGTCATTGAGAGAAATAGAGTCTATAATAGATATTTTAATCTGGACCCCATTACAAGATCAAGGACAAGTAACACTGTGTGTTTGATCTTTCTTCCCAGCAAGGCAAGGCGAAGACAGGATGGTTGTGTCTAATATAAAAATCTTGATTCCTCTCTGATTCCTTTTATGATACACACCTTTTCTTATTAGAAAGCATTATAATCTAATTTTCTAGGATAGCTTTAAGTTTTTAGTAAACCAGTACTTAATGAGTTAACAGCCATTTCCCCCTCCCCCCCCAACAGAGGCAGCTGCAACTGTGGGTATATCTCTCTTACTGCTCCAGGTGTCCCAAGGTCATGGAGTGGCAGGCTCAGGCAAAATTCCACTTTAGATAAGGTGAGGCTCATTTTTAAGCTTGGGACTTTTTCTCATCTGGGCATGATCTTCATGAGAAAATTCTTTGTAAAACCATATACTAATCATGATGTAATTCTATAACCTTGGCATGTCTGTGCAGCTGTGAAACTTCTTTGTGCTTTGTGCGAAAAGGATTTTTTTGAATACTGTATAAATAAATCTCAAGCTCATTGCCAATCGGATGAGCAGCCATGAGCTAATGGTAGCCCTCAGTATAAGCTTCTTTCTTTCTCACCTAAACCGTCACCTCCCAGACCCCTGGAGCTGTTGAATAGCTTTCAACAAAAAGGGACATATTCAGGAGATATAAAGGCAAAATCATAGGATCTTGGCAATAGATTGGCTATGGCAGGGTGAAAGATAGCAAGGAGTACAGGATGACTCTAGTGCATGAGTCCCACAGGTTGGAAGGATGGGTTTGCCCTCAATAATAATTGGAAAGGTAGGAAGTGGGGAGGGTTTAGGGGGGAAAGGTAATGAGTTCTGTTTTGGACATATGCTTGAGATAATATTTCTAAAGTGCTTAGCTCAGTTCCTAGCACATAGCACTTAATACATGCTTGTTCCCCTCTCCCATCCACCCACCCAGGAGAAGCTAAGGGGCTCAGGGGATAGAGTCCACAACTTGGACCCAGGAAGACCTAGTTTCAAATCTTGCCTCAGACACTTACTAACTGTGTGACTCTGGGCAAATCACTTAGCCTCTTGCCCTTAGTTTTCTCCTTCATAATACGGGGACAATAACAACACCAATCCATTATTATAAGGATCAAATTAAAGCTTGATATATATATATATATATGCTTTATTAAGTGAAACTTTTCAGTCTAGCATATTAGATCTGACATTTTCTTCATTCTTCACAAGATGGGGAGTTTCTATCTGTGATCTCATTCATATGGGCAATATCCCATGTGGAAACTATTTCCATGGGTTATAGCAGGTCTACAATTCTTCTATAACTTCAAATCATAGACTTGCCTGTGGCCACTGAGAGATTAAATGACTTGTCCATAGCACACTCACCCAGCTAGTATTTGCCAAAGATAGGGCTTGAACACAAGAACTCCTCACTCCCAGGTTGGCTTTCTCTCTATGCTGCCATCGTTTTTTTCCTTATGATAACAGTAGTTCTTTTTACTTCAAATCCTACACCAATCAATTAATCAATCCATAAGCATTTATTAAGAACCTGCTGTGTGCCAGGCAGTATGCAAACTGGGGATTCAAAGGCAAAATAAAACAATTCCTGCACCCAGATTACTCCCATCCTACTGAAGGAACTAATGTGCACACATATAAAATATATATGAAATAAATTAAAAGGGAGTTCTGAAAAGAAGAGTACCTGCAATTGGGGCAGAAGAGTATCAGAAAATGTTTCATCTGTTGGAAGGTTGTGCTTGAGCTGAGTCTTGAAGGGAATAAGTATATCTCAGAAGCAGAGATTTTAAGCATGGGGGACAACTTATGCAAAGTAATGAAAGTAGAAGATGGAAGTGAAGTCTTGTGAGAGGAACAGCAAGAAGGCTAGCTTAGAGACAGGAGGCCCTAGGTTCAAATCTGACCTCAGACACTTCCTAGCTGTGTGACCCTGGGCAAGTCACTTAACCCCCATTGCCTAGCCCTTACTGTTCTTCTGCCTTAGAACCAATACATAGTATTGATTCTAAGGCTAAAGTTAAGGGTGTAAAAAAAAGAAAAGAAAAGAAAAGAAAAGTTCATTTGGCTGAACACCAGAATGAGGGAATAAAAGTAATGGATAGTAAGGCTGGAGAGTGGGTAGATGCCATGTTTTGAAGGGATATACAGCAGGACCTTATTTTCCATGACCTATACGTTCTAAGACCTTTGAAAAAGCTAGAAATCACACAAAACAGTGAACCCATTATTTAATAAGTGTTTTTTATATGGACATGCTTGGAAACTTTACGACTTTTCTGAGGCTTATCTGAGCTATGAACATAACTGCTTTTGTACTTTGGGACCATTATTTATAACTAAATAGTGCTAATGAAACAAAGTGAAACATTACTGCACAATTTGTTGCAAGAAAGAACTCCAGACAAAGTCTGATACAGAAGCTAATGTTGGGTACAAAACAATATAATTCCTTCTCAGAGGAAGAATGAACATGATTGGGCAGACTGCTGTGAGACTTTATACTGCTTGAGGAAATGGCACAGATGGAATGGATAATTAAAATTTTTTATTTTATATATTTTTCTGCCTTTAATTTTTTTGATTGGGAATCATATATACCTGAATTCAAGTGTGTTGAATTGGTGTAAAACAAAGTCCTACTGTAAACGTCATACTGAGGTATTTATATTTTCTCATAGAGGCAACAGGGAACCATAGAAGTTTGTGTGGGGTAGAATCATGGTCAAACCAGAGCTTGGGAGAAGTTACTTTTTCAGCTGCTTTGGAAAGGACAGTGAGGAAGAGAAGTTGAGAAACCAAGTAACAGGCTATTGAAAAAGTCCAGGTGAGAAATCATCAGACTGTTCCCTAGCTTTCCTCTCCCAAACATGGCCTGATTTCTAGTTACTATAGACGCAACTCTCCAAGACTTATTTAAATGCAAACTTTGTCTTCAATGGAATGGGCATTACTCAGTGGACACTTAAAAGGTCAACTAAAATGAAAAATAAGTGCACATAAGCATATATCCCCAAAGAGATCAATGATAAAAAGAAAAGACTGCCGCCTCCGTCATATACACCAAAATTTGTATAGAAACATTTCTTTTTTTATGGTAGCAAAAACCTAGAAGCAAAGTAGATGCCCATAATTAGGGGGATGGCTAAATAAGCTGTGATATGTGAATATAAAGGAATATCTTGACACTGTAAAAAACAAACAATGATTGGATTAACACAAGAAGCATGAAAAAAGGCTTACATAAAATGATGAAAAGTCAGTAGAATCAAGAAAACATTTTACACAATTGCCTCAACATTGTAAATAGAAAGAACGGCAGCAGCAACAACAACTAAACAATTGAAACTAATTGAATTCTGGGAAATTATAATAACCAACTTTGGTCCCAAAGAAGAGATATGAGAAAATACCCTGTTTCTTCTCCTTCTCCCCCTCACTCCCACTCTCTTACAGAAGCAGAGTTCCTTGGATGTAGGAGTTGGAAGCCATTCAGAGAGATAGGGTCATTTGATAGAATTTTTTTATCTGGACCCCATTAAGGTTAATGTAGCCAGCGAGACCCTATATTGATTCGTTTGGCCTAAAAAGTTTGGGCCTGATGGTGGATGGCATATCTGAGATAAAAATCAGGACCCCTCCTGGTGGCTGCTTTTATTATTGAAAATATATCAATTTAATCGTCTAGGATAGCCTTAAGTTTTATAGTAAGACTCTAAGTACCATATAGTAAATTAAGAAGTTAACAATTTTTTCCCCAGGCCGAAAAAAGCAGAAATTAGCAGAAGTTGCTCTGTATCTTTGTCCTTGTTCCAGACATTTCAAGGACAATGTAGACAGGCCAGACACATTCCACACTTAGGTACTTTCCAAGAACTGAATATATCATATAAAATTAAAGGTTTATTCTTCAACATATTTCTTGAAATATGGAAGCTTCTACTAAAATAAAATTTAGATAAGTGAGACTCATTTTTAACCTTGGGTCCTTGTCTCATCCAGGCATAATCTTCATGAGAGAAATTTCTTGCAAGCTATATGCCAATCACGATGTAATTCTGTAATTTCAATTGTGCTTTGTAAGAAACTGGTATAAAATAAAGAAAGCTCAGAGGCTTTTTGGAGTGGCCATGGATTGACAGACCCCAGCTTCTGCCTCATTCTCACCTAAACTGTGTACCTCTCTCCAGATCCCTGGAGCTGTTTGATACCTTCCAACGGGATGTGGCATATAATAACTGTCTTTGTCTCATATTTCATTTAATGGAATCTTTCTTTTTTCTTTCTTCTATTCTTCATACTTTATTGTAGTGATGGTCATCTGGGAGAGCATGAGGGAAGAATATAATGGAAACCATAGATGATGTAAAAAGAAAAGAAGTCATTAATATTTATTTTTAAAAGAAGTGCAGGAAATCATAACAGACACTTTATTGTTTGGGGAGAGATCTATAAACTAAGCTATTCCAGCAGTTCATCAAATATAAGGCTAGGGACTAGACTTGTGATTTCATTGGTTTAGGGAATCCCCAAAAGAGTAAACTCCTATCAATGTAGGGTGGAATCTTCTCCCCAATAAATATGTGGAGGCAGTCTTATAAAGGGGTCAGAGTGCTTAAATTAGAGTCAAAAGATCTGGAGTTTGGTCTCACTTCTGACATTTGCTGGCAACTTGACTATGAATAAATCATTTAACCTTTCTAAATCTTAGTTTCCTCATCTATAAAATGGGGATAATAATTCCCATAGATCCAGCCTTTCAAGGCTACCATTAGGATAAAATGAGATTATGTTTATAAAGCCCTTTGCAAATTTTAAAGCACAGCATAAATCCCAATTACTAATCCATATTGTAAAAGTGAAATTTGGGAAATGTATCAAACTACATTTCCCGTGGTCCAACGGGTTTCCGTTTCCGGGTTTTGGGCTAGGGAAGACTTACGTCTTGACGCAGGGAAGGGTTTAAATCTCCTGGGTTAGGAGGGAGTGGTCTCTTTGGCGAGTAGGCGCTTCTGGAGGCGGCAGGTTTGAATGCTTACAAGCGCGTGGTCTAATGAACTTATCTATCAACATGGCTTTAATTAAATTACTAATTTATATTATTATACCAGCATTTATCATTTTTCATATTAATAATTTGGCGAACCAGAAGGTCAAAATTTGAATTCTCAATCTTCCAGATAGCCTAACTATAGCCATGCCTGCCTTTTGGCCATTTGGCTCAGCTCTTTTGAGCACTTTTTTAAAAAAGGAAAGTGGCTTTCCTTGCCATGCTTTTGCTAAAAGCAAGAGCACATTTTTGCCTCCGGCAGGACTCAGTCGGCCAGTCCAGCCCAAACCACCTTGGGAGGGAGGTCAGGCCAGCCGATTCAGGCTTTTGGCTTTAAACTAAAATGCAGGAGCCCAGCCAGTGTGTCTCTGCCGCTGCTCTCCTGACTCCTGACTTGATCTCTATGACTTGACCTCCATTCCTACTGCTGATCTCCTGACTACAAGCCTACACCATCGTTCGAGTGCCTGTGATCTCCGATCCTGACTGCTGGAGTCCAGAACCCTGAGCCCCAATAGCGAACCCAGTCCAGACTTGCCGAGACTGCTTCAGCTCTGCCGCAAACCATTTGGATGGGTATATTCCCCTTCCTCTCTACTTTCTTATAGGAGACATTCTAGCCTTCCACGTGTTTCTCTAAAGACCTAATTTAGCTACCCACACAAGCTTTACAAGTGGGATTTTCTACAATGACCTGACACCACCTGGACCTAGCGTTTACCCTTAATGGGGCCGAATGGCCTATTCAGACTTGCTTGTGATTAAAAACTGAACTCAGGGGAGAAATATTCACCCCCATAACTGCTCAGAACTTTGAACTTGGAAAAAAAAAACCCTTAAACTCAGCAGAACTCAATCAAAAGAACCTTAAATTGAAACCAGGGGTAAACTTTTAAAAACTCGGAACTGAATGAGCCTTATTTCTGTTTTAAAAAGACTGTATCTTACTGTATTTTGCTAATTAGTTTTGTAAATTAATCTTGCTTATTTCGTTGATTTTCCTGTTGCACTGAATCATTTTACACTAATGAAGTTTCTGCTTAGGATGTTATTATATTTCCTAATTTACTTAAAGCTTACTGTATCAGAAACAATGCGGTTATATGTACCACCTATGAACATCTTATAGAGCACATGTCTTTAAAATTTATTCTGTCTTGATAATTGCAAAGAACCTTGAAAGTTTCCATGCTTTAAATATTACCTTGTAATTTTACAAGAGATATTTTTTAACTTTTACTTTAAATCCTTAAGAATTGTTGTCTTAAAGGATAAAGCTTTTAGATATTTTATTATAAGAGATATTATTGCCTTAAATGGGTAGAAGCATTTCCTACCCAGGATTTTTTAAAATACAGAGAGTCAAGGAGCTCCTGTATATTCTTTGCTATGGAAGCAATAACAGCATTTGTCAAGGGTTACAAGTTGTAACAAGTATATGATTTTAAACATCACTGTTTATTGTTTTAAAATGTGCTATTGGAAATAATGGTACTCTATTTGAATGTGCACTGTGAATCTGCTATTTGTAAGATCCATTTGCACTCACAGAATGAAAACCTCATTTTTGGGTAACATAACCCTTCTAGTTCTAAGCTATATATATATTTTTTATTTTTTTTAAAACATTTTTTGAATGAGAGAAATTGATTTTTCCTTTTTATCATCTTGTACTGGAAGTACATATATAATCATTATTTATCCTTTTTCTGATTCTACAGCAATACCTGAGCCTATAGGACTGTGATTTAAATGCCTCTCTGATTCCAGAAGGGAATATGAAAGCCATTAATAGTGCTAAAGAAAGCACATGGTCAGAGACTTGACTGACTAAGATCTGCATGATTGCAGCAGTTCTATGCCAATACTTTAGGGCTTGAAGTTGGGGTTTGAGTCCTGGAGTCCCAGTCTTTTCTAAAACTTTAGAGGACGTGGGTCCCCTCGACTTAGATTCCTAGAAAGCACCTAAGATTGGTTATTTATTTGGCTCACTTCCCTAAAAAGCTGATGATAAGTCAGATCAGAGAGAGACATTTTCCTTTAGTCCTGGCCCTGGATGGGTAATTGCACACTGCTGAATTCACTTTAATTAGACCTTCATTCAAAGGTCTAAGTTTATTTTCCCTAGATTTTTGCACATTTTACATTTCACAAGTTAATTTTTTTCTTTTTTCTTGAATTTTATTCTTTTTATTTTGCCAATTGACTTCATATAAACCCCAGGACTCAGCCACTCATCCTTAGCTGACCTGAGGTACCCTTTTTTAGAAAAAAAAAAAAAAGGTGTGTTTAAGATTTACCTCACGGGGATATCTGTTAAGTTTTTTAAAATTCGATAATGTAAAAAATATATGTATATTTAACTCTTTTAGGAGTAATTTCACGGGGAATTGAATTATATGAATCTTAGAAGAAAATGTATGTTTTGTAATCTATAATGTAAAGTTTAAATTCTTTTGAGAATAATTTCAGGATAAGGATCCTGCCATCTCCCCAGAATCCAGACAACGAACTTGTTTTGGTGAAGACACCATGAAGATGTCTGAAAAGCCTTCACTGTACAATGAAGACCAAACTTTAAACTTTGGGGTGCAGTTGATTGAACTATGGGGAGTTGAAATTGAGTTGTATGTATTGTTTTAATTGTACACTGTTATGCCATTGGGGGACAGCCCCCAAATTGGTTTTTTTTTTGTCAATGCGTCTAATTTTAACCATTTGTTCATCTATTTCTTTTATCCCCAAAATTTCCTGAAAAATTTAGAAGCTGTTATTTTTACAGGTCCAGCGAAGAAAAAAGGACTAACCTTTTTTTTTGCCGGACCTCACGGGGAATTGTAAAAGTGAAATTTGGGAAATGTATCAAACTACATTTCCCATGGTCCAACGGGTTTCCGTTTCCGGTTTTTGGGCTTGGGAAGGCTTACGTCTTGACGCAGGGAAGGGTTTAAATCTCCTGGGTTAGGAGGGAGTGGTCTCTTTGGCGAGTAGGCGCTTCTGGAGGTGGCAGGTTTGAATGCTTACAAGCGCGTGGTCTAATGAATTTATCTATCAACATGGCTTTAATTAAAATACTAATATATATTTCTATACAAGCCTTTATCATTTTTAATATTTATAATTTGTTAAATAAAATGTCAAAAAAATTAAAATTTTAAATGCAGAAAATATTAACTATATATAAAAGAAAACAAGTTCATTTCAAGGGCAATTATGCAACCATTACATGCCAGTCATTTGTTAGGAGCTAAAAATATGAAGACAAAAAGGAATGAATAAAAAGTTAATTACTAAGTGCTGACTATGTGCTAATTGCTAAAGATATAGAAACAAAAGAGAACAGTACCTCTTTTCAATGAATGTGTTTTAATGAATTTGACAGTACATATAACAAAATGATGGTCTGGGAAGAGTATTTTGGTTTGGGAAATCATAAAGACTATGTGCAGTGATATCCTTTCCAAAGTCATGCTGATTTGATTACAGTTCTCTGAGCAAGAGGTGGGACAAAGCAAGATACACAAGTTGTCAGGGGTAAAGATCACAATGCCCAATGCCAGGAAACATGGGGTGAGTGATTTAGCTCCTCTCTAGCCTGGTGTCTAGTGGTCAGCTGAAGAGGGTGAAGGGCAGCAGCTACAACAGTGGCAAGGTAGAATGTGGTTCCAGGAATGCAGAACTGAGTAAAAATTAGCAGTCTCTGTCCTCAAGGAGCTTACATTCTACTTTGAATTTTATTTTTATTTTTAAATATTTTCCCATGGTTACATGATTCATTTTCTCTCCCTTCCCTCTTCCCTCCCCCTTCAAGCAATTCCACTGGGTTATACATGTGTTATCACTTGATACTATTTCCATATTATTCATTTTTGTAATAGAGTCATCTTTTAAAAACCAAACTCCAAATCCTACACCCATATAAACAAGTGATAAATCATATTTACATTCTACTTTGGACAGAAGTAAACAGATAATACATATATTCACATACTCATACATATGGATATATATACTTACATGTGTGTTGTATATGAGCAATATATTTATATGTATATATGTAAAATATACTATGTGCATATAAACATTTATATGTATATTGTTTATGTACATGCATATATATTAATATAGAAGATAGTGATATAGATAATAGGTAGATATAAATATAGTCTCCTAGTCTCAAGTCTCTTCCCATTCTAGTCCATCTTGCACATTGCTGCCAAAGAAATTGTCCTCAAGAGCAGTCTATGTGTCTCAGTTAATTCTAGTGGCTCTGTATTTACCTCCAGGATTGAATATAAACTTCTGTTTAGCTTTTAAAGCTCTATACTACCCAACTTCAACCCATCTTAGCAACCTCATTGGATGTTTATCTTCCTCCTGCATCTGATCTCTAGCCAAAACAGCCTTCTCTTCCTCATACAGGACACTACATTGCCAAATCCAGTGCTTATCCATTTCTAGAATTTAGTATTTCCTTTGCCCTACCTTTTCTTTTAAGGTAAATTCTCTTCCTTTATTTAATTTTTTAAAGATGTATTTATGTATTTATTTTATTTAGACTATTTTTTTCATAGTTACATGATTCATTATCTTTCCCTCCCCTCTTTCCTTTCCCCTTCCAGAGATGATGAGCAATTGCATTGGGTTTTACACCTATCATTGTTCAGAACCTATTTCCATATTATTAATATTTACAATAGAATGATCACTTAAAGTCAGTATCTCCAATCATATCCCCATTGAACCATGTGATCAATCATATGTTTTTCTTCTGCCTTTCTATTTCTACAGTTCTTTCTCTGGATTGGATAGCGTTCTTTCTCAGTTCTCTTCTTTTAAATAAGATGCAGCTCAGGCACCATCTTCCTTGTTAATTGATCCTCCTAAATGCTAGTACTCTCCCTCTCAAACTATTATATATATATATATATATATATATATATATATATATATATTTGTATTTTTTAACTTTATATCAGGCTATATATTCTTCCCTATTAGGATGTAAGCTCATTGCAAGTAGAAATTATTTCATTCTTTGTACTTAACTTAGGACATGGCACTTAATAATAATAAAAAAAAAAGTTGATTAATTGGTTGACTGATAATGTGTTGAGAGGAAAGTGATAACTGATAGGAGTCAAGAAAGGCTTTCGTGATCTGGAATAAAGCTAGGGATTTCAAGAGGCAGAGCTGAGGTGAGATTTTTAAGTGTGAAAGAGTCTGTGCAATGTTTTGCACAGATGAACTGTAAGTAGGCCAGTTTGACTAGAGTGTAATAGATCTACAAAAAAGCACATAGTTTTGAGTCTGTAAGACTTCCTGAAAAAAAAAAAGCAAACAACTAACAATATAGTAATACTACTGTTAGGAGGATGAATTTCAATCAATAGTGACTCTAATTTTTTAAGTGGTAAACAAACCACCCTGTTGCCATAAGTGACAAATTATGAAGGCTGAGTCTACTTGTATGAAATTTACTGTTGAAATAAAATGAAAACTAGCAAAAAAAAAAAAAAGTTCATCTAAAAGTAAGGATCTGTAGAAAGAGAATCTGTCAGTTAATCCATAAGTAAACAAGGCTCCACTCTGACTTCAGCCCTGCACTAAGTGCTGGTAACACAAAGAAAGATGAAAGCTTTCCTCAGTTTTCAAGAAGCTCTTAATCTAATGGGAAGGACCACATAGAAAATATTTACAAACTATGTACAGTACAGGCTAAATTGAAGACAATCAACACAGGGAAACCACTAGCATTAAGGGGAACCAGGAAAGAATTTATATAGAAAGTGGGAAGCCAAGCTTCAGAGATGAGGGAGGGGGTGGGGGAGAAGTCCTGGCATGGGGGACAGAAGGAGCAAATGTCCAAAGTCTGGAGATGGAGTATCTTGTGATACAAACAGTAAGGAACTAGTGTCACTAGACTACAGAGTAAGTAGCAGGGAATAAGATCTAAGGAAAGAGAAAGGGAGGTGAGGTTGTGAAAGACCTTAAGTAACAAGCAAAAGATTTTGCATTTGATCATGGAGTTCATAGCACTAGTTTATTGAATTCAGGGGAGTGGGAGGTGACAAGGTCTTATCTGCATTTTAACAAATGAAATTCTCAAGAGGCAGTATTTCTTAATTTTAGAATTTTTAATTAACTGAACAATCAAAGGAATCTACACTAGCCACTTGACTCCCTCCATAATACAAATGGGCACCCAAGATGGTGAGCCCAGGAAAAGAGAGTAAATAAACTCTGATCTACATCCGGCATACCCCTTGTGACCTGATCAACCAGTTTGGCCCCTGTACCTCCCAAGACTACTCTGATTGGGAAAAGGCCATTGGTAAGGCAGACTTAGAGACCCTAACTCTTTCATATTACTTGATCACAGAAAAAGACAGTGGAATGGGCAAAACTATAGAAGTGTTTCAGGAAAATTCCTTTGCTCCCTTCTATCCTAGTGACTCCTAATCCAAAACATCTGATAACTCCTATAAGACCCTGAGAGAATTATCCTCCTTGGATCATTCCTTGATTTCATCAAGTTGAATCTCAAGACATCCATCAGTCTTCTAAACTAGGAGGGTCACCCCCTATGTCTTCAGGCAAACCTGCCCATGCCTCAGGGCATACCACTCTAGAGTCAGTCTTCACTGTTGTAAAGAGTATAAAGACCCCAGAATTGATGTCATCTGGGAACAACTTTCCATCTATGTTGTTCTACCTAGGAGGCAGTCTTCCACCTATGCTGACCTCCTGGCCAGATTCAACATTACCTTCTAAATTAATAAATTTCTCTTTTTTATTTTTAAGCTAAGCTTCAGAGTTTTGCATCCTTGCAAAAGGTATCTTTCATGAACCCCAGGGGTTCACTTCAAGACCCCCACAACAGCAGGTCTCAGGAGGAGCCAATATAACCCTTTCTTTCTTGACACAAGATTGGGTTGCTATAGTCCAAAATGGCAGTTAAACCTGGCTGACTTAGTTATCTACCTAAGAGAGTTCTTATTTATAGATAAATAAGGAGCAGTTCTCCACCCTGCTTGTAACAAAAGCCAGCCCTGTGAGATGCCTTGAGGCTTGGGAATAAATTACTTGGAAGCTGGCTGACCTTTAAAACCCAAGGTTCAAGAAAGGTTTCACATAAAAATAATTAAAATTCAATATTAATTTTCCATAACACTTTAGGAAGATTAATTTAACATTTGAGTAGAGGAAGGAGTGGCATAGGGGAAGACTTGAGGTAGGGGGACCAATCAGCTGGCTATGTCAATAGTCCAGGTGTGAGATGAGGAGGGACTACACTAGGATGATAGCAGGGTCAGAGGAGATATATGAGAAATGCAATGAAAATAAGATTGAGAGCACTTGGAAATAGATTGAAAATGAATGGTGATGAGATAGAAAGAAAATGAGGATGTTGTATAAGTGGCAAACCCAGTTGCCTGGGAAAATAATGGTGCCCTCAGCAATAATAGAAATTTTGGAAGTAGGTAGGATATGGGGGTGAGAGGAGAATATAATAATAATAATATAGTCAAAGGATCATAGATCTAGAATTAGAAGGGAAATTGAAATTCATCTTGTTAAACTTTCATTTAAAAATCTTTTATTTTCACTTATATTTCAGCATTAGCCATGTTCTGGAGTGGGAGTGGAGAATAAGGAAAAGAAAAAGAAAAAAAAGTTTCAATCTGCATTCTGAGACCATCAATTCTCTATCTAGAGGTGGATATCAGTCTGGCCTGGGCATTGTACCCCAAAACTCAGGCAAACTATTATCAGGGGAATTCTTTTGCTCCCTTATGCCCTCAGGACCCCCAACTCAAAACATCTGACCTTGAGTATTACCCTCCTTTGATTGTCCCATTGATTTGAGCTGGACAAAGAGACACACCTCATTCATCTGTCCTCCAAATCAGGAGAACTACCCCCACTCCTTGCCTCCGTGCTTACACTCTAGAGTCAAGTCTTCACTGTAGTCAAGAGCATAAAACCCCCAGAACTGATGTTCTCTGGGGGACAGCTTTTCTATTCATGTTGTCCTCCCAAAGAGCAGCTTTCCACCCAAGCTGTTCCACCTAGGAGGCAGGCTTCCACCTATGCTTCCCTCCTGTCAAGATTCAACATTACCTTCCAAATTAATAAATTTCTCTTTTTATTTTTAAGCTAAGTTTTGAGTCTTGCATTCTTGTAAAAGGTACCCTTCCTGAACCCTGGGTGTTCACTTCAAGGTCCCCACAACAAGTTTACATCATGACTCCTTCAGAATTATGTGGAACAAGTGTGATGGTTTTTAAATATGATGGAATACTATTGTGCTGCTATTATTTATTTTGCCCTTAGAGAGGACCAAAATGACATCACTGGGTGATGTTTTTTGATTTAAGCATAAATTTGTTTCAATCTAGACAGAGTTGTCATGGAAGACTTATGTGAACTGATACAAAGTGAAATGAGTAGAACCAGGAAAACAATCTATGTAATCACTGCAATATTGTTGTTTTTTAAAATTTAATTTAGAATATTTTCCCATGGTTACAAGATTCATATTCTTTCCCTCCTCCCTCCCCCTTCCTGAAGCCAACTAGCAATTCCACTGGATTATACATGTATCATTGTTCAAAACCTATTTCCATGTTATTCATATTTGCAATAGAGTGATCTTTTAACATCAAAATCCTAATCATATCCCCATTGAACTATGTGGTTGATCATATGTTTTTCTTCTGTGTTTCTACTCCCACAATTCTTTCTCTGGATGTTGATAGCATTCTTTCTCATAAGTTCCTCTGGATTGTCCTGGATCATTGCATTGTTGGTAGTAGAAAAGTCTGTTACATTCAGTTGTGCCGTATGTATCAGTCTCTGTGCACAATGTTCTCCTGGTTCTGTTATGGGGTTACAACCAGTTGTTGTGGGGTACAATGGTGAATCCCTGGGTTCAGGAAGGATATCTTTTGCAAGAATACAAGACTCCAAAACTTAGCTGAAAAGTAAAAAGAAATATTTATTAGTAAGATAGGATTAATGGCGGCATGGGAGACTTATCCCAATAAATGAGTCTGCACCAACAATGCAAAAGGCAAAGGGACTTTATTGTCTTAGCTTAAGCTAAGGGTCTCATATCAAAAGGTTGATGTGGGACACCGAGCTGTGCCAATCTGGGTTTTTTAAGGGGTAGTAGGCAGCAGGGGACAGGATAGGGGTCTAGAAGGTAGGAATTCCTACAGGCAAGCTTGTTTCACTATAGTGTCATACAGGAGTCTGGATTTTTAATTCTGACTCTTTCTAGGTTCCACATTCCCCACTTCTGGAGTTGGATCATAAAGAAATCTTTCTTAAATATCTGTGTCATCATAGACAGAAGGTGCAGGGGGAATGGTCCAGTATTGCTGCCAAAGGACCATAAGCTGTACAGTGTTGGTACGCTCTTTGTCGAAGGTCACTAGTCTATTTAGGCAGGTAAGGGTACATAGTGAGAGCAAAGGAATTTTCCTGCCTATAGTTTGCCTGAAAAACTTTTCACTATGGGGGTACAATGTTCTATGCTGTCTTGGGGTTCAACATCCCACAATGTCCCATGCCATCTCCTCCCTCCTCCAAATATCTAAGGGAAGAGGGCCGATGGTTTCAATCTTCTGTAGCTTCTTCAAGCTGATAAGGGGCATAGAATCCCTGAGAGGAAGAGGAGGAGGAGGAGCTGTGGGCACAGGGTCCTCAGGGGCATCTCTGCAGCGAATGCCAGGGTCCTGAAGGCTGGGAGACCAGAGACTGTTTCCCTAGACTGGAAGACAGGTCACAAGGAGGAGCATCCGTCCCTAAGGCAGAAGGATAGGACCCAGGACTGGGGCAAAAACTAGAACACTGGAGATAGAGAGAATAAGCACAATAGAAACTGATATTAAACATTAACATTTGGGTATCTTAGCCAACAGATTTTATCTCCAGAAATCATCCTCTGACAGGAATTGATTCTTTTAGGAAATTTGATTCCTAAGTTGTTTACAGAGATGGTATGTGATGTTTCTGTTAAAGAATATCCTTTTGTAAAGCTCACATTAATATGTCATCTATAAATACTTGAATAACAATATTTTACAGATAAATTTCTTTATCCCAGATTCTGGAGGAAATCCAGAAAGCTTTGGGTTATATTTCCATGCTCAATATCCAAACTTCAGTTATGGCAAATTAAGGCTGTAAGCTACAAATCATCTATTACTAAACTTCACCCACTTCTCAAAGTGTGTTCCCTAACAATTTGATAATTTTCAATTATTAACCTAATAGATTGTTTGGGGAGATGGAAACATTAATTTTACAATCTGTATTAAGTGCTGATTATGGGAACTTGTCACAAAAGAGAAGGCAGGGAGGGGAAGCATTTCCTCACATCCCAAGGGACACTTGGTGAGGGGGCTCCATGTACAGGCCAAAGCTGTCACTGGCTCATGCCATCATTGTGTCACTCAAGGATTAGTAGCCTAGATGGTCAGAAGAAGTACAATCCAGGTTGAGCCGTGGAATTGCCTCTCTAACCATCACAGAACATTCTCTGTTTGTTGCACTATATCACCATTGGATCTCAGAAGCCTTCTCCTTCCTTAAAAGACAAGTCTTACCCATTACAGCTCAGAGAAATTCTGCTAAGCAGCAGTCTGAAAACAATTTCCATATCCTCAAACAAGCCTTTCACATCCCTACCAGGCTGATAACTCAGTTATTCTTACATATTTTGGTAATAATTAACATATCACACTTGAGTCACAAAACCTGAATTAAAGAACAAGAGTGCTGGATTGAGTAGCTCCATAGTAAATATAAATCAGGGCTGTATCGTCTCCTGTACCTGGGCCATATGAAGGACTAAGACAAAGCCATATAGGAATCTCTTCAAGGTAACTTTCCAGAGAAATTCCAGAATCATTTGTGATTTTCCTAATACCACATACATCAATTTCAGAAATTATCCCTAGGTCAAGGATCCAATTATAAGAGTAGAACATCTATCTATTCTCTTTCACTTCCCTATCTATTCTCTTTCATCTCTCCTTCTCTCTCCTTCTCCCTATCTCTTTTTCCCTCAAAACCCCCTGCTTAAAAAGCAGAACACAACTTCCATTCACCCATCACAAATCTGCATACTCAAGATATTAGATCAAGTCTCTATTTCTTCTGTATTCAAACACAACATACCTCTTCACTCTTTCTCTGACTCTGTTACCATCATAAAAATAAATATACCATTTGGTATCCCTTAAGTGCTAATCAATAACTCCCAAGAATCAAGACACTGTACTTTTAGCATAGGGCTTATCAAGTATAAGTTTCAGTTCAGAGTACAAATTGGTAAACTGAGGAAACCACTGAGGATTGAACAAAACCAATGGTACGGTCAAGCTTACAATGAGCTTTTGCTTACATTCAAACAATACTTAAAGCACATTTTTTAACAGCAATTCACATAAGCCATATTTAAAAGGAATATCACAAAGCATGTAGTATTACAGGGTCTATTTCCAATTATAAGATCTGAAACCTTTTAAGCACTGTAAACCTTAAAGCAAGCCTTTTTTTTTTTTTTTTTTTTTTACATTTTTAAACCCTTAACTTCTGTGTATTGGCTCCTAGGTGGAAGAGTGGTAAGGGTGGGCAATGGGGGTCAAGTGACTTTGCCCAGGGTCACACATCTGGGAAGTGTCTGAGGCCAGATTTGAACATAGGACCTCCTGTCTCTAGGCCTGACTCTCAATCCACTGAGCTACCCAGCTGCCCCTAAAGCAAGCCTTTTGACGAGCAGGCTGCTTATCTATTTTCAAGACCAAGAAGTCAAATTTAATAATAAAGTTAGTCAACTTTAATACACTGTGATAAAAAACATTTATGATAATTTTAAACAAAAAAATATTTTTGGTCAATTTAAACACAAATCTATTTTTTTAAACCTCTTATGATGGAAAGATAGATAAAGATGGAAAGCCGTCTTCTTGAGACTACACTGCTAAAAAAAACCTGTTTTACAAGATATCCATGATGTTTCTATCAACTTTTACTTGCTTGAACATCTCCTTAAAACCTCTGAAGTATACAATTAAAATATACTCATCTTTAAACTCTTTAAGATCTTACTTATGTACTGTGTTGCTATATCAGTACCTAAGTATCAATGTGGAACAATTATAAGTACTTCTTTCTCTTTCCTGCATGCAAGGAAGGGGTTAATAGTTTGTGAGCAATTTATCCTAAGGCTGCTTGGTTTGGTTTAGATTTTTATTACCTAACAACCTTGCCTCTTATCCCTCTTTAACAAGTGAGATCACCACAATTTAAAATTTTGCATGTATCAAAAGCTTTCATAATAAATTATTCTCTACAAATTTTAGTTTGAACTCTACAACTTCCAAATAACTTTAAGTACTTTAGTAATCTTTCAGTATGTAAACAACTGAATTTCAAAGCATTTACTCTTATTCCTTTCAAACCTCTGTTTAAAACAGAATAGAATCTCCCATTTAGTTTCCTTTTACCTCAAAACATTGCTTCATAACTGATTAAATTCCATCAATATTATTCTGATTTTCCATTTGTTATATCTATTTTGCACTAGAATTCATACCTATTATTTCTTTATCCATTACTCTTATTTCCTCTGGCTTCTCTTCCTTTACCATTATTGCAAAAAGAAGAAAGGTACTATGTTTAATTGCATGTAATCCCCCTATTAGATTCCTGGGCTGATCAAATTTTCCTTGTTAATTTCATACAGTTTGCACATCTTATATCCTTCACCTAGTCAGGTGGAAAACTTAATTCTCTTTATAGTTTAAATGCATACATATTTTGTATTCATTTATCATTACTTCCTAGCAATTCGAGTATTCCTTCTTATACATTGTACACTTTTTTTAAAAACAGTTCATACAACCCTAGTCAAATACAACACTGTTTAGAAATTCCATCTTTTGCAAAATACCAAATTCTTAGTACCTGTATTATTAAAACCCATGCATAGATTAACCACTTTATCCCAATAAATGAGTCTGCACCAATAATGCAAAAGGCAAAGGGACTTTATTGTCTTAGCTTAAGCTAAGGGACTCACATCGAAAGGCTGATGTGGGTCCCCAAGCTGTGCCAAGCTGGGTTTTTTAAGGGGTAGTAGGCAGCAGGGGACAGGGTAGGGGGAGGTCTGGAAGGTAGGAATTCCTACAGACAAGCCTGTTTCACTATAGTGTCATACAGGGGTCTGGATTTTTAATTCTGACTCTTTCTAGGTTCCACAGCATGAGTGGAACAACCCTGGGGGTTGCTCCCAGAATGCCTTGGTTCAGGGGTTTTTATATCCTTTACAACAGTGAGTACGTGATATTATGTCACAGTGTATATGTGACTCTAGAGTGGTAAGCACTTAGGTATTAGGTGGGACTTGGGGTCTGCCTAGAGACCCTCATGGTTTGGGAAACAGATGTATGTCTGAGATACAGCCTGATGGATCAAGGTGTAGCCTGGAGGTGTAACTCTTTTTCCATCTCAACCTAAAGGATATCCAAGGATGATAGTAATCTCAGGGTCTTATAGTAGCTATCAGATGTTCTTGGGTTGGGACACAAGGACAGAAAGGAGCAGGGAATTTCCCTGTTTACAGTTTGCCTGAATTAAGGAGTACAATGTCCATGGCATCTCTGTACAATGTCCATGCCATCTCCCTACCATGCCCATGCCATCTCCCTTCCATACCCATGCCAGTTCTGCTCCTTTCACTCTGCATCAAGTCCTGGAGGTCTTTACAGCTCACATGGAATTCCTCTAGTTCATTAATCCTTTTAGCACAATAGTATTCCATCACCAGCAGATACCACAATTTGTTCAGCCATTCCCCAATTGATGGACATCCCTTCATTTTCCAATTTTTTGCCACTACAAAGAGTACAGCTACAAATATTTTTGATAACAGCAATATTGTAAAGATAATTAACTGTGAAAGACTTAGAAACTCTGATTAAACCCCCTCATTTTAAACAAAAACTTTAAATTTTAAAAAATATTTTCACTTTTAAACATTTTATTTACTTATTTGCACAAGAATTTATTATCTCACCTTTTCACTAGTCTTCAACTGATCAATAATAAACAACCAAACAAGAAAACAAATATGTAAATAAGTGGATGACTGAGTTCCAGCCTCTACAAAAAGTTCTTGCATGGGTTTTAATCATCCCTGGAGGCAGGGTAAAGATTGGAAAACAAGTGAGGGATTTAAGGACTAGGGAAGAAAGTACATGGGTAAAACAAAATGACAAGGGACTCAGAGAGAGATGTTCAGCATGGTCTCAGCATGGCAGCTCACAGACAGAGAGTGCCCTTGCCTACTGCAGGGTTTATTATAGGTTTTCTGCATAGGGGGTTTTGGGGATGTCAATTAAACAAGGGAAACAGTAAAGGTATTAACATAATATTAGTGTCCAATTACAAAGATAAAAGAAGAGGTACCAACACAACAGTATAGCCAGGTGTTCAGGAAGAGTAATTTGCAAATCTATCCTGCCTAGTGAAAAAACTTCTCACTTCCCAGACCTATTTAGAGTTTGGCCACTTTTTCAGATGTTAAGTGTAAGTCTTTGACATTTCAAAAGACCTTTACAAGTTGTCTATTAGCTTTCAGACTGCAGATAAGAATAGAGGCTTAATTTTTAAGTTCAACATAATTTAAACCCAATCCAATTTAAGGATTTAGAAATCAATCATGTAAAATATTAGAAATATATTCATAAGTTTGGTCCATGAACACTTTGCTCATTAGTCAGCTTTTGAATACATCTTTAATATCTTCATGATTCATTATAACAGAAACCCTTCAATAAACAAATAGATGAATGAATTGATTGACTAGTTAATTGATGGATGAATGAATGAATAAATGAATGAATGAATGAATGAAGCAAGTCCTCATGACTTATAGGCATAATAAAAACAAATTTCCACATTAGCCATACTAGAAATGCATATATCATTCTGCATTAAGTCCATCACCTTTCTGGCAGGAGCTAGGTGACATATTTCATCTTTAATCTTCTAGATTGATGGCTTACAGTTACATGAACCAGAGTTCTCCAGTCTTTCAAAATTGGCATTGAATAAATTGATTTAGGTGATACTGTCGTTTTTATCATGTAGGTATGATCTATTTATGAGTGACGGATGTTTCTTCAATTATTTAAGTCTCTCTACAATTCTGCAAAGAATATTTCATAGTTGGAGTCATATGGCCATGTCTTGGTAAGTATACTCCCAAGTATTTTATATTTTCTATAGACATTTTTAATGGAATTTCACTTTATAAAAACTCTTGTTGGATTTTGTTAATAATATACAAAAATGCTAATAACTTACTTGGATATATTTTATGTCCTGTGACTTTGCTGAATATTGTTTCAATTAATTTCTATTGCCTCTTTAGAGTTTTCTAAGTAAATCATCACATTATCTACGAAATGCTATATTTTCCCTCTTTGCTTATGCTTATTTCCTTAATTTTATTTTTTCATATATTTCTATGAAATATGCATTTTCATATATCTATATATGTTATGTATAAGCATAACATATATAAAATGCTTTGCAAACCATAAGGCATTATATAAAATTTCTACACCGCCTCAGCAATCCAACAAAACTTAGAAGTTCACTCTGAATTTGGCCATCTCACACTAGAAATACAATCTGCTTCTGCAGCCCCTTCCTCTTATTCCCAGGCTAGTCTTGGCTTCATTCCTCTCCGGACTCCACTTCTCATTACTAGAACTATTTCTACCTCCTCCCTCCCTTGTACTGTCACACCCACTTTTCAGCTTCCTTTTGTCTATTATCTTTCCCCATTAGATTACAAATTATTCCTGGACTGGGTTTGTCTTCTTTGGCATTTGTTTTTATTCCTAGCTCTTAGCATAGTATCTTGAATGTAGTAAGCATTAAATAAATGTTTGTTGACTGGCTGACTAATGGGTATCCTTGCTTTTGTTGTCCTTCAGTCTGATCAGTGATTTCCTGGATTATATCATGCCAATACTGTCCATGGGATTTTCTTGGGTGTTTTCTTGGAGTGGTTTGCCATTTTCTTCTTGAATGGATAAAGTACCAACAGAGGCTAAGTACCAGCTTAATGAGTGTCTGAGGCCAGATTTGTACACAGGGCTTCCTGACTATTTAGCAGCTAGATGGTGAAGTAGACAAAGCATGGGGTTAGGAATCAGGAAGATTCCTCTCTCCAAGTTCAAATTTAACTTCACAGATTTACTAGCTGTGGAACCCTGGACACGTCACTTAACCCTGTTTGCCTCAGTTCCTCATCTGTAAAATGAGTTGGAGAAGGAAATGACAAACTACTCCAGTATCTCGGTCAATAAAATCCCAAATGGGATCACAAAGAGTTGGATATAACTGAAATAACTGAAAAACATCACCTCCTTACTCCTTGAAACTATCCTTCTCTCTTTTTTCCATCTATAATCATTCTTTCTTATTATGTGAGATTCATTTAATACCCTTTCTTCTGAGTTTTCGAACTGGGAATGACAGCCTAAAAGAGAGAGGATGATAAAAAAGAGTGGGAACATGATTCAAGTGTGGAGGGGGAATGAGATAAATCATAGGATTTAGATCTGGGAAGGCAAATCACTCCACTATCTTTGCCAAGAAAGTGCCAAATGGGGACATGAAGAGTTGGACATGACTGAAACTCAACAACTTCCCAATTTCAGGTCCAGAATCCTAGCTGCCTTCCTTTATTGGAAAAGGTCTTGGTTTTAGATATCTTTTACTCCTCTATCTGAAACTTTACTGCCAGGGGCAGAAATAGAATGCACCCCAACCAGGAATTCCAGGTGTAAACATAAGGAAACAGAAATTCTGGACCTAACAGATTGGTGGGAGGGCAAATAAGGAGGGGTGAAAAGGGATTTCCTTAGTTCATAATGACCTTGTTACACAATAGGCAAAAGACTCAAGCTTGGGATGGTGACACAGGAGGAGAGAAAAAAGAACATGAGCATGGATTCTAGATCCTTGGCACTCACCAGAAATCTTAGACTGTTGAAGAAATAGAAATACAATGAGAAGAATAAGGTTTCTGGTGGAAGAAAGGGAAATACAGGAGTGTGGCTTGTTTAGGAGCCCTATATTCTCCCTTCTGAATTCCTATTCTCCCATATAGATACACAAACTCAGGAACCCCCAAATTACAATACCCTTCAGACCTAACATAAAGGCTAGGAGAAAACCAATTAGTCGTCTCTTTCTGGTCCCACCTGCTTTCATTTACTTTTATTACACAATTTGAGATAAGATTCAAAATGCAAATTCCTTGGGTTAGTTATCATATTGGTGCTAAGTGAGTTCAGGTCAAAGTGTAAATGCAGATATCTGGTCTTTCCTGTTTTGATCGTGTTACTTAAGATGGAGAGAGGGAAATTAAAGGGGACAACCTGGTGGTCTGCAAACTCAAAGGAAGTATTGTGATGGTCTGGAGTCTTTTTCAGAAGACCAACTTTAAAGATTTCACTATGCTTTACCCTGGTGCCTTAGTCCTTTTTTATCTGTAAGCAGGCAAAGAGAATGCACGACGTAGTACATACAAGGGTTCTCAGTGTGGTGAATTCCTTCAGACCCTTTCAAGGAGTCTCTGAGGTCAAAACTGTTTTTCTAATAATACTAACAGAGGATTTGTCTATGAAATACTCTTTTAAATTAAATTATATTGAAATGCCTTTTTCCAACTATGTATCTGTCAGACTAGATTTTCTTCATATGTTTCAAAACAACAGATTGCAAACAGATTAAATGCAGAAGCAGATATGAAAATCCAGCTGTTTTTTATTAAGTCAGACACAGAGAGATTTACAAAAATATGAAAAACAATGCTACTCTTCATACTTGATTTTTTGGAGGAAAAATTTTCTATCTTTGTTGTTATTATTTCAGTCAAGACCCCTTTTGGGGTTTTCTTGGCAAAAATACTAGAATGGTTTGCCATTTCCTTCTTTCACTCATTTTATAGTTGAGGAAACTGAGGTAAATACAGTTAAGTCACATAGCTATTAAGTGTCCGAGGCCAGATTTGAACTCAGAAAGACTTATCTTCCTGATTCCAGGCCTCGCACACTATCCACTGAGTCACCTAGCAGCCCATTTTTTCCCCTGTAAAAATGTTATTTATGTTAGCATGAGATAGGCTTGTTGTTTTTAAATTAATTCACATTTTAAAAATATATCTATTTAAATTTCTAATACATCAAATATTGATGGCAATTAACCCATATAAACAAAAGCTTTTTAATCATTTTTAAGAGGATTGAAGAATTTAAGACCCAAAGTTTGAAAACCAATGTCTGAGTAGAAACTATGGTTCCAGACACATTTCTTTATTTACTATAGGCAGAAATGAGAGGACACAGAAATCAAATAAATTTAGAGTTGGAAGGTATCTGAGCTATCATTAGATACAGCTCTCTTACAACTGAGAAAACTGAGGATAAGCTAGAATGGTTAATGGAGTCAGGACTAGTACCTACATCTTGACAAGATATCTAGGAGTTTAGGATAAAAAATACTGAAATGAAAATGTCACACATGACAGAAAACAAAGGGCAGAAAGAAGAAAGGTTTTGGTTAAAGTGAGGCAAAAGGCATGAGCTGTACTCAAGCAAAGGTTAAATACATTATGTCATGGTATCTAGCCTCTTGGACTCAGAATCAGGAATATCTGGGTTCAAATCCCACCATCCTAGCTGTGCGACCATGCTAAGTTACTTTATGTCTGTCTGCTTCAGTTTCCTCATCTGTAAAGTGAGGGACCTCTATCACCTCTAAATTCCCCTCTAGACCTACTATATGATTCTGCAACAGAAGGCTCATTAGAATATTTGTGCTAGGACTGGGTCTGGGATCCTAGAAAAATCAGAAATGAAGAAACTCAAGATTATACTATTCCCAAAAGGAATAGATCTTAAGCAGAAATAGCTATGAATTTTCCTCCCTAAGGGAACATTGGTTTGGGCAGAGGGAGGAAGGAATAGTATTCATGAAGTGCCTACTATATGTATATAAATATTATTTCATAAATGTTCTACATGATTGCATGTATAAAATATATATCAGATTGTTTACTATCTCAGTGGGTGGGTGGGTGGGTGGGAGGAATGGAATTCAAGCCTCAAAAATCTTTTTAATGTGTTGGAAACTATTTTTACATATAACTGGGGGAAACAAAATAAAATTTATTTTTATTTTTTTTTTTTTAATCCAATTTTCCCGAGTTTATTTATTATTCATTTCACCATTAGCCAAGCCTTTGACAAATTTTTATAAAGTAAATTTCCCTTGTATTTTACATAAGGTTTATTACCTTCCTTCCATCTTTTTTTTTGCACAAAATAAAATTTAAAAAATATATATATATAATATTTAATTCGATCTTTACAACAACCCTGTGAAGTAGTACTATTGATTTTTACTTTTTTGGGTTGAGAAAATTGAGGCAGAGAAATGTTAAGTAATTTTCCCAGGGTCACACAGTCAGTGTCTGAGAGGAGAAAGATCAAAGGAGGAAGAACTATCACTTATAATCTACCCTACCTTCAGCACCCTAAAAAAGTTGCTAAATCAGATTTATTTTTATAAATAAGCTTAGTATATTTTTTTAGAACTCCATTGCCCATCCTCCAGTCTAAAATATCCTTATCCTTTTGATGCTGACTGAACGAAAAATCCTTTAGTAGAGAATAAAGATTTTCAAATCACAATTTGAGATAAAAGCAAATGCTGGTGAAGATAATATATTGAAATTCATTCACACTAGAGTATAAACAATTTATCAGCAGGTAGAAAGGCCTTACTGGCCTAACCATGTAGGGGAGCTGTAGGCCGTATTTAGACATCAGTGGATTGATTCACTGGGGTGCTATGGTTGCGTTGCTTTGACAACCACACTATTTGAGTTGGGGTAGAGTGGTGTCCTCATTATTGTCTTCCCTCTTCCTAGGTCAGGTTTGGGTTTGGGATTTTTTTAAAGTATCTAGAAAAGCTGTGGAAATGTTCGTGTTGTTCATTTATCCTTTGTTTTCAAAAGCGGACCAATGACATCACAGGCTGATATCCTAAGTGTGAATTGAATTTAAGCTATGCATTTGGCACAAACCACCAAAGCCCCTCAGAATAAGCCATTCACAATAAAAGTGGCCATTCGCTCCCAGCCTAGAAACAAATAGGCTCCTGATTTGTTTTGCAAAAGATATAGAAAATGGTCTAGGAATATTCACCATCTAAGGTCCCTGGTGATTCTGTGAATCCTGTAAATCCACTTTACCTCCCTCACCGCAAGCCCAAAGGCCAGGTCCATTTATTATAACTCTTGTCTTCAAAAGAGAAACTCCACTTATGAATTAATTTATCTTTATATCTCTCTACATAGTGAGAAAAAAATATAACAAATAGCCTAGGGTTTGGTTTGACAAGAGGTTTTATCATTTTTTTAAAAATCGTTTAAACCCTTACCTTCCATCTTAGAATCAATTCTGTGTATTGGTTCTAAGACAGAAGAGAAGTAAGGGCTAGGCAATGGGGGTTAAGTGACTTGCCCAGGGTCACACAGCTAGGAAGTATCTAGGTCAAATTTGAACCTAGGACCTCCTTTCTCTGGACCTGGCTCTCAATTCACTGAGCTACCAGCTGCTCTTTATCATATTTTAAAGGCTTAGTAGTAAAGATGATCAAAATTCTCAAATCTCCAGCTGCCTTTTTTCCCAAATAGTCCAACAAGCCAATGAGGAGCAGAGAGTTAGAATTGGCTAATGTCAAGGAAACTTGCTGTTCCCTGGAGTGGAAAAGGTTGGGGAGAAAGAAGGTGTCACTGGCTTTCTCTTGGGATTCTTCCTTGAGTAGCAGTGCAGAATTCAAATCTATAGTTCTTGTCCCTCCAGCAGGATCAACACTCTTTCCCTGTCTATCAACTCTTTTGTGGCTCCTCTAGCAGCTGTTCCCAAAACTCTTCTCCAGTATCTTTGCCCTCTCTCCTCTCTCCTATCTATCTGCTTCCTTGCTCCTTCCCACAAGCCCAGATGAGATACAAGTCAGGACAAACCAGGCACTTGGGAATTTGTCCAACGAGGTCAGTTCCCTTCCTCAGGTCTCTCTGTTCTCTTTGGGTATGGCCGAAGGCAGGTTATGCTTTTTAATATAAGGAAATGTTAAAGAAGATTATAAACACCTGAATGGGCTTAAGAGGGCACTATTGAGGGGGAAAAAAACTAAGGATGAAGAAAATAAATTTCAAAGATACCACAGTTTTACCTAATCTTAGCCCTTTGATTAGGGCAGGTATACATAATTATAATCATAATTATTCAAATGTAAGTTGTATACAAAAGAGTTTCAGAGCATCTAAGTTTCTGGAGGAGCATCATCTAGCTCAATAAGATAATAAAGAGTACACTGGACATCATGCCTGACAAATGTCATTTAGCCTGTTCTTAAAGACCTCCAGAGATAGAGACTCTATTGCCTTCTGAGTCAATCTATTCCACTTGCTGTTAATGTTTGGTCATTTTCAGTCATCACTGACTCTTTGTGACCCCATTTGGGATGTTCTTGACAAAGATACCTGAGTAGTTTGCTGTTTCCTTCTCCTGCTCTTTTTATAATTGAGGAAGCTGAGGTCAACTGGGTTAAGTGACTTACCCAGGGTGACACAGCTAGTGTTTGAAGCCAGACTTGAACTCTGGAAGAAGTCCATTTGCAGATAGCTCTAATTGTTTTTTAAATTAATTTTAAATTAATTAATTTGTTCCAGTTATCTTCCACCTTCTTTCCCTTCCTCACACTGCAGAAGGCATACTTTAATTAAAAAATACATATAGATATAAAACTATGTCTTGCTTGTTTCTATTTATCAGTTCTTTCTCTGAAGGTGGCCATCCACAAGTCATTCTTCAAACAATATTTGTATTGTTGTATATAATGTTCTCTTAGTTCTGCTCATTTCACTCCTCATAACTTCATGTAGGTCTTTCCATGCTTTCAAAAATTAACTTGCTTATCATTTCTTACAGCAAGCACAATAGTATTCCATCACAATCACACACCACAACTTGTTTAGCCATTCCCCAACTGATGAGCATCTCTTTGGTTTACAGTTCTACCAACAGTGTATTAGTGTCCCCATTTTTCCACATCCCCTCCCACAGTTGTTATTTTGCTTTTTGGACAGCTCTAATTGTTACGTAGTCTTTACATACATCAAGCCTACATCTGCCTTTCTGCAGTTTTACCTAATGCTCCAACTTCTTCAAGCAGAAGTCTAATTTTCCCTTCAAGACAATAGCCCTCCCTATACCTGAAGACAGCTTTCATATCCCAAACAGTTTTCTCTTCTATTCTACAGAGTAGTTCTCTTCTCTAGTTCCATATCCCCATTTCCTTTAACCAATGCTTAAATTACATTATCTCTAAGAGGTCCTTCACTATCCTGATTGCTTTCCTCCATTTGTCCTTTTAATCTTATCAATGTTTGTTAATATTGGCAATTCTTGTTTGAATGATTTATTAAATTGTTGTGTGGTTTTAAGTAGTCAACTTCTTTGTAAAGGAATTTTGAGGAGTTTAGAAATACATCAGCTCATCCAAATCTATATGTGTCTGTGATCCAATGGGATATATTTTGCCTGAGTAATTTTCAGTACCTACCAAATGAATGAAGTGAGCAGAACCAGGATAACAGGGTGTACAATAATAGAAAAATTTTATGATGATCAACTTTGAAGGACTAAACTATTATCAGCAATGCAAGTTTCCAAGATAGCCCCAAGGGACTTATGATGAAAAATGCTATCCACAGCCAAAGAAGGACTGTTGGAATTGAATTGCAGATCAAAGCATGCCATTTTTCACTTTATTTCCCTTATGAGTGTAATGCAAAGATACAAGGCTTTTGCCCTTGCAAAAGTTAACTGAAAACTTCTGGCAGTTAAACCTTAGAATCCTGACAAACAGGTAATTGGTTCCTGAGACTTGAGGAGAGCAGAAGGACCAACTGGAGCTCTGCCTTTGACTTTCGACTCTGCTTTTAGCCTGTGCCTTGTCTCTGGACAATTTGAACTTAGCTAATTTCTCTGGACCTCTCCCTGACCTTCTCCATACTATTCCCCTGTTACCTTTCCTGTTTTTCCTGTGGACTCTGGGAGGAAGGGTGGCTTTTGGGTTTTAGTGAATAGACTTTGTGGGTTTAGTTTCCCTATAGGCAAGTAGGACATCCTAGAATCAAACTATCCCTTACTTTATTGATTTAGTATACTCTCTATTTTAAAAGCAGCCAAATCTTCCCTGGTTGAGAGAGCAGGTTCTCTCTCAGTCTAACCCATTCCTGTGACCCTCCCCCATCTTGAGTTTCTCCATAGCCTTGCCAGAAACCCTAAACCCCTCCCTCCTTCAGACCAACCCTGAATTTTCAATAAAACCCCTTGTTACCTAATCAAACCCTCTGGTGAATCATTGTGTTGAAGAATTAGGCAAGGGATGAAGGGGAAGGAATTATTCTCTTTTATTTTCTGAGGGAACTGGAGGCATCCATCTTGGGAGGAAGTAGTTGCCCAACACTTCCTCCTGAATCTCTTCAGTTTCACTGACAGGGAGGAGCCTTGGGACTCCTCCTTTTGAGGAATGGAGAAACTGACAAGAAAGCCCTCAAGTCAGATTTAAACCACTTCTGACTGGCCCTATTCCTTGTGTCTATAGAAGTACCTTTCCTGCCTGGAAGGGTTCAGCCTATTTCCCCCAGTATCCTCTGTCTCTAGCCTGAGTGTCTAGTCTCTGTTAGCTGCCTCTCCTGAATACCTCACCTGTACTCTTACCATCCAAATACCGCCTTGTCCATTCCTCCCTAAACTTAGCCATCTCTTTCATTCCTCCTCCTAATACCTACCTCACCTTTATTCCTTCCTTTAACCTAAAGATTCAAAGATTACCCCACATTTTCTTGATAACATGAGGTTTTTTTTTTTAATTGTATGGATGATATGTGTCTTCTTTCACAGCATGAAAAGTATGGAAATATGGATTGCATGACAGCACTGGTATAACCTGTATCAGACTATTTATGGCCTCAGGGAGGGGAGAGAAGAGACAGGGAGGGAGAGAATTTGAATAGCAAAATATCAGATAACAACTGTCAAAAATTGTTTATACAGGTAAATTTTTGAAATGTAAAAAGTTAAAGATTTTTTAAAATCTAATATGAATGAACCCAGAAAACTTTAAAAGTCAACTCTGGCAACTAAAATAACATAAGTTTGTGTAGCATTTTACAGTATTCAAAGCATATTCATTATCTCATTTTATACTCACAACAGCCCTGTGAGGCAGACAGATTGGTATTATCTTCCTTTACAGATGTTTTTGATGTGAGATCCTTAGACCCCCTAAGGGGGCTGTGGATAGATTTTAGTGGCTCCACAAATTTAAATGGGAAAAAGAATGAATCATTTCAATATAATTGGTTTCTCTTATAATCCTATGTATTTTCCTTTATGCATTTAAAAATATTATGAGTCCGAGGTAAGAGAGGTGAATGAAGTCCTAGAAAAATTAGATTTAATTGATATGTGGAGAAAAATAAATAGGGACAAAAAGGAATACACCTTCTTTTCAGCTGCACATGGTACATTCACAAAGATTGACCATGTAATAGGGCATAGAAACATTGCAAACAAATGCAAAAGAGCAGATATAATAAATGTAACCTTCTCAGATCATAATGCAATAAAAATAATAATTAGTAAGGACACCTGGACAGGCAAATCAAAAACCAATTAGAAATTAAACAATATGATTCTCCAAAACCAGTTAGTCAAAGAAGAAATCATAGAAACAATCAACAATTTCATTGAAGAGAATGACAATGATGAGACATCCTACCAAACTCTGTGGGATGCAGCCAAGGCAGTACTCAGGGGGAAATTTATATCCTTGAGTGCATATATTAACAAATTAAGGAGGGCAGAGATTAATGAATTGGGCATGCAACTCAAAAAACTAGAAAGTGAACAAATTAAAATCCCCAGATGAAAACTATATTAGAAATACTAAAAATCAAGGGAGAAATTAATAAAATCAAAAGTAAAAGAACTATTGAATTAATAAATAAGACTAGAAGCTGGTATTTTGAAAAAACAGGTAAAATAGACAAAGTACTGGTCAATCTAATAAAAAAAAAGGAAAGAAGAAAACCAAATTGACAGTATCAAAGATGAAAAGGGAGACCTCACCTCTAATGAAGGGGAAATTAAGGCAATCATTAAAAACTATTTTGCCCAATTATATGGCAATAAATATAACAATTTAGGAGATATGGATGAATATTTACAAAAATATAAATTGCCTAGATTAACAGCAGACGAAATAGAATACCTAAATAATCCCATATCAGAAAAAGAAATTGAACAAGCCATCAAAGAACTCCCTAAGAAAAAATCACCAGGACCTGATGGATTCACAAGTGAATTCTATCAGACATTCAAAGAACAACTAATCCCAATACTATACAAATTATTTGATATGATAAGCAAAGAAGGAGTCCTACAAAATTCCTTTTATGACACAAATATGGTACTGATCCCAAAGCCAGGTAGATCAAAAACAGAGAAAGAAAAGTATAGACCAATCTCCCTAATGAACATAGATGCAAAAATCCTAAATAGAATACTAACAAAGAGACTCCAGCAAGTAATTAAGAAGATCATCCACCATGATCAGGTGGGATTTATACCAGGAATGCAAGGATGGTTCAACATTAGGAA
Source organism: Gracilinanus agilis (assembly GCF_016433145.1). Lineage (NCBI taxonomy): Eukaryota > Metazoa > Chordata > Mammalia > Didelphimorphia > Didelphidae > Gracilinanus > Gracilinanus agilis. The sequence goes on from NC_058132.1 coordinate 226,299,943, forward strand.
AACCATCCACATAATTGACCATATCAACAGTCTAACAAACAAAAATCACATGATTTTCTCAATAGATGCTGAAAAAGCCTTTGACAAAATACAGCATCCATTCCTATTGAAAACACTAGAAAGAATAGGAGTAGAAGGACCTTTCCTAAAAATAATAAACAGTATATACCTAAAACCATCAACAAGCATTATATGTAATGGGGATAAATTAGAAGCCTTCCCAATAAGATCAGGAGTGAAACAAGGATGCCCATTCTCACCTCTACTATTCAACACAGTACTAGAAACACTAGCAGTAGCAATTAGAGAAGAAAAAGAAATTGAAGGTATCAAAATAGGCAATGAGGAGACTAAGCTATCACTCTTTGCAGATGATATGATGGTATACTTAAAAAATCCTAGAGAATCAACTAAGAAACTGGTAGAAATAATCAACAACTTTAGCAAAGTTGCAGGATACAAAATAAATGCACATAAATAATCAGCATTTCTATATATTTCCAACACATTAGAGCAGCAAGAGGTAGAAAGAGAAACACCATTTAAAATCACCCTAGACAATATAAAATACTTGGGAATCTATCTACCAAAATAAACACAGCAATTATACAAAAACAACTACAAAACACTTTCCAAACAAATAAAACTGGATCTCAACAATTGGAAAAACATTGATTGCTCATGGGTAGGACGAGCTAACATAATAAAAATGAACATCCTACCCAAATTAATTTACCTATTTAGCGCCATACCTATCAAACTACCAAAAAATTTCTTTACTGAATTAGGAAAAACTATAACAAATTTCATTTGGAATAACAAAAGATCAAGAATATCAAGGGAAATAATGAAAAAAATATGAAGGAAGGGGGCCTAGCAGTACCAAATATTAAACTATACTATAAAGCAGCAGTCATCAAAACAATATGGTACTGGCTGAGAGACAGAAGTGAGGATCAGTGGAATAGACTTGGGGTTAATGACATCAGCAAGACAGTGTATGATAAACCCAAAGAGCCCAACTTTTAGGACATGAATCCACTATTTGACAAAAACTGCTGGGAAATTTGGAAAACAATATGGGAGAGATTAGGTCTAGATCAACATCTCACACCCTACACCAAGATAAATTCAGAATGGGTGAATGACTTGAATATAAAGAGGGAAACTATAAATAAGTTAAGGGAATACAAAATAGTATACCTGTCAGATCTCTGGGAAAGTAAAGATTTTAAAACCAAGCAAGAGTTAGAGAAAATTACAAAATGTAAATTAAATGGTTTTGATTATATTAAGCTAAAAAGCTTTTGTACAAACAAAAACAACGTAGTCAAAATCAGAAGGGAAACAACAAATTGGGAAAAAATCTTTATAACAAAAAACTCAGACAGGGGTCTAATTACTCAAATATTCAAGGAGTTAAATCAATTGTATAAAAAATCAAGCCATTCCCCAATTGATAAATGGGCAAGAGACATGAATAGGCAATTTTCAGGCAAAGAAATCAAAAGTATCAATAAGCACATGAGAAAGTGTTCTAAATCTCTAATAATTAGAGAAATGCAAATCAAAACAACTCTGAGGCATCACCTCACACCTAGCAGATTGGCTAACATGAAAGAAGGGGAGAGTAATGAATGCTGGAGGGGATGTGGCAAAATTGGGACATTGATGCATTGCTGGTGGAGTTGTGAACTGATCCAACCATTCTGGCTGGCAATTTGGAACTATGCCCAAAGGGCTATAAAAGACTGCCTGCCCTTTGATCCAGCCATACCATTGTTGGGTTTGTACCCCAAAGAGATCATAGATAAACAGATTTGTATGAAAATATTTATAACCGTGCTTTTTGTGATGGCAAAGAACTAGAAAAGGAGGTTATGCCCTTCAATTGGGTAATGGCTGAACAAACTGTGGTATATGCTGGTGACGGAATACTATTGTACTGAAAGGAATAATAAACTGGAGGAATTCCATGTGAACTGGAAAGACCTCCGGGAACAGATGCAGAGTGAAAGGAGCAGAGCCAGAAGAACATTGTACACAGAGACTGATATACTATGGTAAAATTGAATGTAATGGACTTCTGTACCAGCAGCAATACAATGACACAGGACAGCTCTGAGGGATTTATGGTAAAGAACGCTACCCACATTCAGAGGAAGAACTGCAGGAGAAGAAACACATAAGAAAAACAACTGCTTGAACGCATGGGATGCGGTGGACATGATTGGGGATGTAGACTTGAAACTACCACACCAATGCAACTATCAACAATTTGGAAATAGGTCTTGATCAAGGACACATGTTAAAACCAGTGGAAATGTGCATCGGCCATGGGTGGGGGGAGAGTGGAGGGGTGAAGGGGAAAGTAGGAGCATGAATCATGTAACCACGTTAAAAATGAATATTAATAAATGTTTAAAAAATATTATGAGTCCAAAGTTTTTATCATAATGCCAAAGAGGTTTATCACACATATGTACAAAATATTAAGAATTTCTGATTTAAACACATGATGAAACTAAAGCTGAGAGAATCTAGCAACTCCCCCAAAGTCACAAATAGTTTATGGCACAGCCAAGGCTTTTTTGGCTCTTGGCCTTCAGCTCTCTCTACTCTAAAAAAAAACAAAAAACAAAAAAACAAAAAAAAAACAAACAGTTCTTGAGAGGAGTGACATTTGGGACAATGAATAAATAAAATTATTTTTTTCTAAGAGTTTTATTGAAACAAAATCTATTCTCTCCCACATCGAAGAAATCATGTAATTAAATAATTTGAAATATCATTAATTTATAGTTTAGAACAATTCTGTGCCCAGAAGAATGGAAAATTTTGTCTTTAAACAATGAAGAAAGCAAAATTAATCTTATTTTTTTTCTCTCTAGGGAAAAATCTCATGAAAATAAAAGACATTTCAGATCGGGCCTAAACAATGCACAGCCCACTGGTCACATGTGCCCTTCTAAGCAACTCTTGGCAGTCACTGCCCACCTCTAATGGTAGGAGCAGAGAGCATATTCCTGCTCTGTGAGGAAAATGGTGACATAGTAAGCCATCTCCCCCACTACTCTCATTTGGGCTCCCCCTCACTCCTTTTCCTCATTTCCTTTAGATGTGCAAGGACCTAACCAGTTCTAAGAAAATGTTACAATAAAAGTTATATAAAGGTATATATCATCGCTAGGACCAGTACTCCTCCCAGCCAAGTTTGGCAGTTGGGTGGGACTTAGTATTTTCCCTATATCCACTGGTGATACAAATTGAAAAAGATTTGGAAGGGAAGAAACAGCAAGACACAAAAGAAGGTGATATAAGATGGACTGAGCCTAACATTAAATTCCAGAAAAGCAGAATCATTGGGTCCAGTCCTTAAAGGAACCAGTAAGGCCACCTAAATCCATCCTTGTCATTTTATTGATGGGAAGACTAAAGCCCAGAAGGGGTTCTCACTTTGGCTTTTAAGATGCTTTAGTCTTTGAGTGGAGCAGATAGGAAACACAGTGGATAGAGTCCTAAGCCTGGAGACAGAAAGATCAGAGTCCGAATCTAGCCTTGGACCCTTACTAGCTCTGTGATCCTGGACAAGACACTTACCTTTTTTGCCTCAATTTCCTCATCTCTAAAATGAACTGGAGAAGGAAATGGCAAATTACTCCAGTATTTCTGCCAAGAAAACCCCAAACATGGCTGCAAAGAGTCAAACACAACTAAAAACAAAATAATAACAACAAAATCTTTGGCTGGGGGAATTAAAAAAAAAATAAAAAGATAGAGAAAGATCAAGAAACAATTTTTAAAAAATTACAATTATATAGTTCTTTGTTAGTATGGGCAAAATTCCATTCTCTTCTCAGAAGTCTGATGTCCTGAGGGAGTGGGGGGCTCGGGGAGTTGGAGGGGAGGGAAGGAAGGAGCTCTCATCAACTTATGAATTCAGACTGATCCTTTAAAGCACAACTCAAACCTTCCACCTCCTTAAAATCTTCCTGATCCCTTCAGCCATGCAGGTTCCCCACTGGTTGTTTTGCTATATGATTGACCCACCCTTTCCCCACCAGATACATATTTCTCTGAATTGTTTTGAATGCATATTGAACTGAATTTTATCAAGTCTATTGCAAATACTCTGAGAAGGTAGAAAATACTCAGAACACTTCCTCTCCAATTAGGGGCATGAGTAGGGGTTTCCTCAGTGGAGGAGAAGGGGACAGCTCTGGCTGTGGCTGCCTAAAAATCAGTCTGCGTGCTTTCATTGACTTGGGTTGTCCTCTCCTACTGTTAGAGTTGATCAGTTCTTTCCAACTCCTGAAAAACATTCAACGTAGTTCTTGATGCTTAAGAAACTGAACACCTGGTTTATATCAGTTGGAAAATTTTACATAACTCCTACACAACCATGCAAATTAGCAGGGGATTATGTGCCCAAAGCCTAAAATAAATGACACTGGATTTAAAAAAAATAATCAGGATGCAAAAGTAAGTACGTTAATAAAAATTCAAAACATATGACTGGCAAATATGAGAGGGAGAAAATTTAGAGACCGATAAACATATCTTTTCCACCTGAGAAAGTCACAGAGCTCAAGGAGACCCATGGAAATGTTTTCAGTGTCAGGGTTTCTGGGTGCCACACATTCAAGAAGCATTTATTAATTCAATTCAAATTAATGCCATAGGTCCTTATTAACACCTGATGCGAATGAGGCACTATGCTATGTACTGAGGACACAGAGATGAAATAAAAAAGCAGTCTCTGCTACCTGAGTTTGGATTTTATGGAGGGTTACAACATAAATCTATAGCATTTGCATATTTCTTATTATCTAAACCGGTAAAGCATTATTCAAACTATGGCCAAGAAACCCAAACTTGGATTATGTGGTCCTGGTACAGTATTGGGGTGGCATCCCAAATCATTCTCTATTTAATCTACTTCTAGAGTTGACTCTGGAAAATTTCAGAATAGACCCCAAATATAGTTCATATCTAGTACCAAAAATAAGCAAGAATTAGACACAAATATTCAAGGTAATAAGTGCATGTATTCAATATAGATTAGCTTTTATTCATCTCTCCATAAAATGAAGAAAGCACAAATAGGACTCCTGGTAGTCTATAATCAATACAATTTTCCTTCCTCTCCTATGACTGCCATCTTCCCTAGAGTTCTAAAGACCACCCAACTCCATCTAGTTCAGACTCCCTTTCGAAGGAAAACAAATTTTAGGTTATAAGAAAATAACCCCATCACATTGTGAGTTACTCTTTATCTCCAGACACCTATACAAGCATTCAAACATAAGATGTCATACTTTAGTTTAGATTCCCCTGAAGGGAATACATTTGAGGTTGTTAGAAAAGCAACACTTTGACAAGCATCTACTAACAGTAAGGTAGCAGTGGTAGGAAGACAAAGGCCAAACCAAAAAAAAAAAATAGTTTTTATCATCAAGAATTTATATTCTACTGGATGAAATTCATATCCCAGGAAAAACTAAAACATTCTGCCAAAATAATATGTACTATTGTCCCTTGTTGCCAAATATTCAGGTTTTTTAAATATTTAGAGCTTTAACTTCATTTTTTCAATTTTCATTCTAATGCTGATGCGATGAACACATAGCTTATGTTGGAGTAATTTTGTTTACATTTTCATCTCACTGCTTCAAAAAAAATGAGGTAAAAGTCTGAATTTTTCTAACTTTGCTTTTTAAATATATTTAGCTTCAGTTCCAGAGTATTACCAAAAGAAGATACTGAGTAATCCAAGGACACAGAAATATAAGATTAGTGTTTGAATCACAGAATCTCCAAATTTGAAAATTGGAAAGGACTTCAACAGATCCCCAGTCCAACTATAACAAACTCTCTTGAAAATATTCATCAAGTGGTAACCCAGCCTGTTCTTGAACACCACTTCCCTAGAGAGGAGAACCCACTATTTATTTTTTTAACCTTCCATCTTAAAATCATTCCTGTGTATTGGTTCTAAGGCAGAAGAATGGTAAAGGTTAGGCAATGGGGGTTAAGTGACTTGCCCAGGGTCACACAAGTAGGAAGTGTCTGAGGTCAAATTTGAACTCAGGTCCTCCCATCTCTAAGCCTGACTCTCTATCCAGTGAACCACCTATTTTCCCTCAAACCCACCATCTTTTGAAGTAGCTCAGTCTACTTTTGAATAGCTGAATTGTTAGGAAGTTTTTCCTAACATCAGACCTAAATTTGCCTCTTCCACTATTGCTCTTGGATCTGTCCTGGGAGGTCCAACAGGACAAGCCTAATCCTTTCTCTATGTGAGAGTCCTTCTGGTATTTGAAGACAGTTATCACATCTTGGACTCTCTTCTCCCCTTCCTCCTCCCACCCAATATTCTGCAAGCTAAATCTACTTAGTTTCTTCAACCATTCTTTATGTGTCAAAGACTCAAGGCCATTCAAGTTGCTCTTTTCTGAACTTTTTTCCAGCTTATCAACATCCTTCTTAAAACATGGTCCCTAGAGCTAAACAATACTCCAAATGAGACCTGACAAAAGCACAGTACAGTTGGACTATCACTTCCCCATTCATAGAAGCTGTTGTTCAGTTTTGAATAGGACCAATGGCATCACAGGGTGTTGGTTTACTTGTGAGTTGGATTTAAGTGAGGCAGTGCTCAAAGTCATCAGTTTTACTCTTTCTTCCAGAGCCGTCCAAAAGTCCAGTGGCAAGACAAAAGTCAAGATGACTGGCAGTGGCTCAGGATACATTAGATGAGCTTGGCATCTTCTATCTCTGACCAAGCTCTAAGAACTTTATAGCACTTGCTTAAGCCACTGTCATAGCTGCTGGAACAAATTGTTCTCATTTGCCCATTCCACTTAGAAACAATACCTCTTTTAAAGTAGCTCAACTTCACATTAGTTTTTTTTTTTTGATTGCCACATCATAATACTGACTCATATTGGGTTTATGGACAACTAAAACTGCCAGATCCTTTTCAAAACCACTATTGTCTATCCATGCTTCTTCCATAATTATACTCATGAAGTTGATTTTTTCATGTGACCTAGGACAAAATTTTACATTTATCTTTATTGAATTTCATCAAGTTAGATTCAGCCCAGTAGTCCACTCTATCCTTTTGGATCCTGACTGTTATTTGGCATGTTATCCGTTCCATCTTTGTGTCATCTGCAAATTTGAAGACTATGCTCTCTTTACCTTCATCTAACCACTGATGAAAATGTTAAACATTTTTTACACACAACGAAGCATGGATCCTGGAAGTACTCCATTAGAATACATAGAAATGCAGCAAATTGTCCATTATTTAATATTTAAGTATCTTAGTAATAAAATATTACTCCATTACTTAATAATTTTTTAAATCCTTACCTTCTATCTTAGAACCAATACTGTGTTTTGGTTCTAAGGCAGAAGAATGGTAAGGGCTAGGCAATGGGTATTAAGTGACTTGCTTAGGGTCACCCAACTAGGAAGTGTCTGAGGCCAGATTTGAACATAGGACCTCCCATCTCTAGCCTTGACTATCAATCCACTGAGTCACCCAGCTGCCCCCTACTTAATCATTTTTTTTTTAAACAGCTTCTGGACAACCCTTCCACATGGAATTCACTTCTCTAATATGCAGTTTGTTGAGTAGATTGTCATGTACCTAAGATTGCCTCATCTTCCTTCACAATCTTATTTGGTCCCCATCTAACTGGGACCATTTACACAAGCATTTTCTCTATATCCAGCTGCAGTTCCAAAAAAGCTCTTAGAAACTCAGAGAAGCTAGGATCTGCAGAAATCAGAAGCACTACTTATGAAGTTTTCTATACAAACTTGAAATAGGAACAGACTCTAAAGTTTAAAGAATGCTGTGGCTGGAGTTAGAGGACATGGATCCAAATCTTAGCTCTGCTCCTTCTGCAATGTTAGGCAAATCACATGTTTTCTGTTCTTCAGTTTCCTCATCTGAAAAATTAGAGGATTAGTAACATCTATTTCATGTTGAATAGTAAAATCTATTTCATGATGAAAAAGACTATCCACTGCCATTGGAGGAAATGACAGAGTCTGAATGTAGATTGAAGTATACCATTCTTCACTTTTTTTCTTCCATGAGTTTTTCTCTAGCATAAGCAATATGTCTTCTTTCACAACATGACATACATGGAAATATGTAATATGTGATAACACATGTATAACTTACATCATATTACTTGCTGTCTTGGGGGGGAAAGAGCTGAGAGGGACAGAGATGAATTGCAAAATTCCAAAAAATTATTATTAAAAATTATATTAACAAAAAAATTCGAGGATTAGACTAGAAATTCTCTCTAAATTCTCTTTCTAGTTTTACTCACAGCAACAGGAGAAAGAGTTGCCAGGAAAGGAGAGTTTTCTTACCCTCCTTCCTTTCATTCTCCCATATGGCTCAGGAGGGTACATTGCTCAGTGCAAAGAGATTTTTCTTTCATTCACAGCTTTCTACTTCAGTCTTTGGTTTTCACTATTGAACCAGGCACCTCGGAGAGGTTTCCCTGCTACCTAAGTGTTTTCTTTTCATAAATGACTACCAGGGGGCCTTTTCTATATCTCCCCTTTCATTAGAGTCCTTGTAACACAATGGCATGTAATTTCCAGTGACTTCAAAATAGCTGACAAGATAAGTAGAATAGCAACCTTCTTAGTAATTTGTGCCACTTGAGAGATGTGGATGCATCTACTGTCTTTAGGATTTATAGGCTTTGAGAACAAATCAGCAGAATTTTTTTTTCTGACGCCAGCCATCAAACCTGGCAAGTCCCTTTGCTCTCTGAAGAATTGTATCTCCACCTTTTAAGTCTCTATCTGAGTTCCCATCTTGACTGACAGAGCTGTGAAATGACTGTGCTATTTACCACGCAGCTATCTTCAAGTCAGGTCACATCCTCCTTTTACAATGATTTTCCACCCACAAGAAGTCCATTCAACATGGGTCTTGGGCTTAGCTAAAACCTTAGTTACAGAAGCTTTCAAAATATAATTGGCACTTATTATAGCTGCCAGAGCATTGTATTAAAAAAACCCAGCATATTTGTAAATAGAAAAACTAGAAACTCTTCAATGTAAAAAAGTCAGATTAGCAAAACCCAAGAAAAATCATCATTCAAGAAGGAAGAGAATGGAAAGAAGAAGGTGATAGAGAAGGGAAAGTGAAAAGAAAAGGGAGGAGAGGGGAAGGAAAAGGATGGAAAGGGGGAAAGGAAGGGAAGAAAAGGGGACAAAAGAAGAAAGGAAAGAAAGATAGAAAGAAAAGAGAGGCTAGAAAGTCTATATTATTAACGGGTACAAAAAGTAAAATATTTCTTCATATTGTGGATTTTTAAAATGTAAACACAGGATCCATCTGTTCCACTCTAAGTAAGAAATTAAATTAAATTAAAGCTGATATGATAGAAACATTGAAATTTGTAGCCATACACACAACTTTTAAATTTGTTTTTCTAGTAGTTGTTTACCTCCTACCTTTTACCTTCGAATTCTTGAATCTATTTACTTTTGACAGGCTATTCTAGAAATGAGAGAACATAATATTCCAAAAATGCAAATATTGCCTTTTTAAAGGGAATAAACACCCACCAACATTTTTAATACTTCTGCTGTGCTTTGAGATTTGTTGCCAACTAGCTATATGTGTGTGGGGGTGGGTATGTGCGGATAGACACAAATTTATATATATATATATGCATCTGTATGTGTTCACATATATTTAGATATCAGGTTCTCAAATCTATCATTTCCTCTGCCCTTTACCCCCGACTACTATACAACATCCATCAACATTTGGACAGTGTTATCATAAAAATGTAAGCTTCATCAGAGTAGTTTGCATAATAAACTAATTTGTGGCTAAATAAAAGCATAATGCCATAGTACTCAACACCTTCATGGGAAGGACTCAAAGACAAATGGCCTGTTTACTCAAAGGGAAGGAAAGAGTTTTGGGGCCTTGGAAAAAAGATAAGCAACAACTCAAGCTTAATAATTTTTTTCCTGGATAATTTTTTTCCATGTGGAAGTAGACAATGACAGTTTATGTTACAGAGGGCCACAGGACAAGAAAAAAGAAAAAGAGGCCCCAAGCTCGGAGAACCACTTTTAGAAGGTTGCCCAGTCTTGTCTAGGATTTTCTTTTAAGTTCTCTACACATAGTAGGCACTTAATAAAGGTTTTTGTCTACTAACTTTCCTATCATTCGGGTCAAAAAAGGACATTTCCCTCTATTTTAGTCCCTGAGCAGTGAATAAATCTTGGTAGATACCTATGAAAGATTTATTTCTATGGATCCTGCCATCATTTTTCATGCTGTGAGCCTACCTTGTCTCTGGAGTCTTAAGGAAATCTCAAGAAAATAACAAGAAAAAAATTTGTCTTTTTAAAAGACCTGTGCCTCATCAGATCTCAACCAAAGCTTAATATTGTTCATAATTAACCATTCAAGATGATATTCTTTATTTGCTGATTCTAAAGAGGAAATTATTAGGAGAAAAATGAGAAACCTTTATGACTAAGCTACCTTGTATCATCCCGATTCAGGAAAGTGTGGCAATAATAAAGTTTCCTTAAAAGAAAAAAAAAAAGATCCCTAGAGGGAGGTCTACCTGAACACAATGTTCTGTTCTAAGAGAAAGAAAGTAGATAGGAGGTTACTGCTACTGAATTCAACTCAATTAACATATTTTTAAGTACTTGCTTGTATGCAAGGGATTCTTGGTACTAGATAGAGAACTGGTCTTAGAATAGGAAAACATGATTTCAAATTCCATCTTAGTTGGTAGTTGTGGGCAAGTTATTTACCTCTGCTTGTCTCAGTTTAGTAACCTTTAAAATGGGGGTAATAATAGCAGTTACCAGGGTTGTTAGAAGGAAAGAAAATACTAGTAAAAAGCTATGTAAATGCTATTATTAGAAAACAGAGATAGGCATTTATATATTTATGTTGTGTTTGTATATATATGAACATTGACCCTGCTCTCAAGGAATTTAAAAAGGCACAGATAGTAATATGATACAGTGACATGAATGCAGATGAGAGATATGGGCAAAGTCCAATGGGATATTTGAGGAGAGAGAAATAGATGTAGACAGAGAAAAGAGCTACAGAGAGAATATTCTCCTGTAATATTCACCTGGAATGATGTCAACCTCAGCTTCATGGAGGAAGTGGAACCTAAATTTGACTTTAAATGAAGGGACTTCAGTTGGGTGGTAGAGGTGAATGGAAAGACAATGATGAATAAAAACACAGATGAATACGAGGCTTAAAGATTTCTCCAATTTAACTAGAAGAGTGTTCACACTGGGGAGTATGATTAGATAAGGCTGGAAAGGTAGATTGTAGTGGGATTCTGTTGGGCTTTGAATGGCAGGACCAGTTCTCACCTTGTTTAATGGGCAACGGTAGAGTTCCTCAAGGTTTCCCAATGGAGGAGTAATGTAATCCTGTGTTCAAATGTGCTTTGGAACTCACTGGAGGAGGATTTTTCTTTGTTTCAAAAGACAATTCTGTAGATGTATATTTTTTTTTTCCTGGACCTGTGATTTTATTGCCTCAGGAAACTCTCTTTGAGGAAACTGTCCCTACCAATATAGACTGATCCATGCTTCGCATCTTATATAGTCTTGGCTGTCTTAGAGCCAGGATTCTTCTCTGGTTGATTGTATACCATTTCTAAGAATAATGTTTTTAAATGAATAAAATAAAATATGTAGGATTATAAAGATAACTAATAATATTGAAGTAAAGTAATATTTTTCTATCCAAGTTCACAGATCTCTGCAAAATCTGTTAGTGGAATCCAGTTTCAGAACCTTTGCCTCAGTGAGATATAGTTTTTTGGTTTTGTTTTTAAATCAATAATGATCCTAAGACAAAACAGTTTTTAGCAATCAGGTTTAAGCGACTTGCCCAGTCACTTAGTTAGGAAATACCAGATTTGAAAACAAGTCCTTCCAACTGCAGACATGGCACACTGTGCTACCTAGCTGCCTCCGAGATATAGTTTTCAAGAAAAACAAATGCTATCTTTTTATTACTATTATTGTCTAGGCAGTGAGAAAAGATAACTAGTCAGCACTTATTCTCCCTTTTTTATATTTAGTCCAGTGACTTTAATTCTCATTTTGCCTTCCTTTTTCCCATTTTTCTGAAACTAATGAAAAATGGTTGGGGCAGCGGGGTGGCTCAATGGATTGAGAGCCAGAGATAAAGACGGGAGGTCCTGGGTTCAAATATGACCTCAGACACTTTCTAGCTATGTGACTTAACTCCCATTGCCTAGCCCTTACCACTATTCTGCTTTGGAACCAAAGCACAGTACTAATTCTCAGAAGACAGGGGTTTAAAAAACAAAACAAGATAGTTATTGACATTGCCAAATACACCCCTGACAAGCTAGGTTTACAACAACTGACTGTTCCTTCCTCCCCTAATTGAAAGATACTTAACTTTCATACCTGAAACCTTACGATAAGAAAAGCTTAGATATAATAACCATCTTTAAGTTGCTTGCAAATCCCTTTTTTTTCACAGTTTCTTTCACAACTCAAGCCTAGAAGCATTTACTTCTGTATTATTCCCAGTTGTTTGTTCTCATATTTTAGGTGACATGATTTGATCCTTGGTGTGAAAAGCATAGAGTTGGGAAATGGGAAGAAAATATGAGTAGGGTGGTTTGACTGGTGTGGAGACTTTGGGAGGGAGAGGAAAATGTGAACTACATCAAGAAAGAAAAGCTGGAGTCTCAGCTCCAGGGGTTTAAATGCAAGCTAAGGGGGCAGCTGGGTAGCTCAGTGGACTGAGAGTCAGACCTAGAGACAGGAGGTCCTAGGTTCAAATTCGGCCTCAGATACTTCCCCAGCTGTGTGACCCTGGGCAAGTCACTTGACCCCCATTGCCCAACCTTACCACTCTTCCACCAAGGAGCCAATACAAAGAAGTTAAGGGTTAAAAAAAAATAAATGCAAGCTAAAAGAATTCATGTTTTGTCTTAGGAGAGATAGGGAGCCTTTGTAGCTTCTTCTGGAGGGGAATATTGTAATCAGATCTGTGATCTAGGAAGATTATTTTGGCTGCTGTGTGAATGATGGATAAGACAGGAGAGAGATTATATAGAGAAATCAAGTAGGAGGCTACTGCAATTATCCAGATGAAATGTAATGAGGGACTGAACCAGTCCCATGTGAATGGCAAGAAGGGGATGGATGTGAGAGACATTTTAGATATAGAATCAACAAGATCTGGCAATTGATTTGATAGAGGGGGTAAAAAAGAGGGTGGAGTGAGCATGACTCCCAACCTGTGAACCTAGATGAAGGCATTGCCCTTGCAAAAAATAGGGAGGGTAGGAGAAAGTACAGGGTTTTTAGTAGGGGGAGATAATGAGTTCTGTTTTAGACATGATCTTAGTTTTGGAGCTGAAAGTAACTTCGGATGCCACTTAGTACAACCCCCTTCATTTTACAGTTGGGGAAACTATGAGGCTTCGAGGGGTTAAGTGACTTAGCCAAGGTCTAAAACTTGCAAATAACAGAAGTGGGATTAGAACTCACTAGACTCAATCAGTCTCTGAGTTCCATTCTCTATCCACTGTACCATGTGACTGAACTTGAAATATCTATGGGACAAACAAGTTAAGATGTCTAGCTGGCAGTTAATATGAGCTCAGAAGATTGTTATAAATGGAAATTTAGGAATTATTTGTATGAAGACAATAATTAGAGTCGGGGGACTGGTTAAATCACAGAGAGAAAGGGAAGAAGGAAATAAAAACCTCAACAGTACATCCACAGTTAGTGGGCAGGATATGGATAAGAAGAATGCCATAAAGGAGAATAAGAATTCATCAGAACAATAGGAGGAGAACTGGAAGAAAGAATCACAAAAGTTGAAGGGGGTGAGAGTATCCAGGAGAAAGAAGAGTTTTTTGGAGTCAAAAGTTGAAAAGAGATCAAGATGAATGAAGATTAGAGAAAGGTCATTAGATTTAGCAATTAATTGGTCACTGGTAGTACTGCAGAGAGTGGTTTCAACTGTGTAGTAGGGTCATAATTTTGACTGCAAAGGATGGAGAAATGAGTAGGAGGTGAGAAAATAGGGCCAACAAGTAAAGATACTAAATATTATCTTTTGTGATTTCTGTACAAATAAGAAAATATCCACCCCCACCCCCCAAGAAAATGAACCTTTGGGTCATTTCTTCTGAATAATTATCCTCTTCATCAACCATTTGTGATTTGATGGGATGCAGTCAAATCAAATAAGCCACTTGTCTATCAACTTGACTATGCATTTTTTCATGAGGTAAATAGTCTCCAGAATAGCTTTCCTCTAACAGCCAAAATCTCCCTCACCTTCTGCAGAGCTCTTCATAAACTAACAGCTCTCATTTCCTTAGAACTTGAAGGTTTGCAAAGCTCTTTTTTTGATAACAGCCCTAGGAAGTAGACAGTGATGGAATTATAAACCTCATTTTGCAGATTAATTTATCAACTGGTCATGCAGGATGAGCATAAGTGTCTGTTCTTCACACTTTCTTGGAACCAGCATTCTCATATAAAGAATTTTACATCGGGTTCTGTGACGTTGGACATTTCTGCTATATCTGTATAGATGCGTCAATCTAATCCAGTCTCCTTTGTGTCTTCTTCATTCATACTACTGTATTGCCAAAGTTGATGATCATGGTTGATATATTCTATTATATATATTAAAAATACAGTCTGGTGAATGTATATAAAGTCATTGAATTTCAAGATGGAAAGGTGTCCTTCCCCTTACCTTCTCTTTGATAGTCCCCCACAACCATAGCTACCCAGACTCCATCAGGACAGCCAAATGGGACGAGTGACCTAACTCCTATCTATACAACTTGGATGAACAAGGAGTCAGTGACTACAAACCTTCTAGTGAGTACCTGGAAGAGCTCCAGGCTTTGCCATTTGCCTTTCTATTAAGCCCTCCAGGGCTGCAGGACACTATAATTTGTCTTGTTTCTGGACCCTCAGGATCCCCTGGCCTTTCCCATATGTCTTGCTGCATAACCTTTAGGACTTTTGAACCTTTCCCATCTACCCTACAGCTGAATTTTTTGATGTGCATTGTTTCCTCAATTAGAGAGTTCTTGCTTTGAGATGGATTATATAGCTTTTTTTCTTTTCTAGTTGTATTCTGCATTTCTCTAGGTAATGTTCAGCAACCCTGGTGTCTGGGCACCATCCCTGACATAGAATGAGGTTATAGTTTTGGAGAATTTTTCACACTCTCTTGCCTGCACAAACCCAGGGGAACCCTGGCAATATTGGTATTTGGCTCATTTCACTCTCCCCAAAGGGGTTTTCAGACCTCTGCAAGTGCTCAGGCTAACAAGAAATCAGATATAGGCATAATTTTATTTAACCCATCAAAAACACAGAACAAGATTATATCAGTGACCTTTGTCTATCATAAAAACTCTACTCTCCTTTCTGGAGGGTATCATATCAGCTTTCCTCCTGGTAAGTTCCACCTTCCCTTGGCAGCTTTACAGTCCTATATTATATTATAGTCCTATAAACAGCTATTATATAGTAATATATTCTTTAAAATTCCAGTGGAAAAATAGGTAGCTCTGTGTTGTTTCCTGGTGCACATGATTCTTTACTGTATTTTAGAAATGCTGCACAATATTTTCTCCTAACACCAAAAACAAGGTCATGGGGTTTGTTCATCCTTATGGGTAATCTCTGCCTTTGTCACTCCTCGGTGCTCATGGTTCCCTGCTGCACTGATGTCTACCCTAGGAGTAGAAGTGAGGACTATAGATTTACTCCTCCCTGTTGTGACTCTATTACCACTTTAGTATTTTCATCTTGTGCCCACTCTTCCCCTTCCTGCAGGATGTATAAACCTCTTTCTGGGTCCATGTGCAGCCTGACATTTCTGTGTCTTCTCTTCAAAGGTCTCGTGATTGTGCTCAGGAAACAGCCTCAAGGGTTCCCTGTGAAGAGAGAATGAACTACCTGTAAGCCCAAATTCTGGAATCCTCATTTAAAGGCATATTTTCATTGATTTACTTGCTTTAACAAGTAGAGTACAATGGAAACAGACTCACTCATTTATCTTTTTTTTTTTTTTTAACTCTTGCCTTCTGCCTTAGAATTAATACTAGGAATCACTTCCAAGACAGAAGTGGGGTTAAGGGCTAGGCAGTTAGGGTTAAGTGACTTGCCCAAGGTCACACTGCTAGGAAGTATCTGAGGTCAGATTTGAATCCAGGACCACCCCTCTCTCCAGTGAGCCACCTAACTTCCCTTTGTTCATTTATCTTTGAGGGATTTCAAGGGTTCACCAAATCCAGCATGGAAAAGACTAAATAATCATCCTAAGCAGTAGCATCATTTCTCATTTATGTATTGCTCCTCTTGCCCCCCATCCATCTGTCTGAGAAAAAGAGGGAGAGGGTTTTTCCTCAGTCAAGAGTGTCAGAGATAGCATTTAGCAAGGTGGAGTCAGATTTCTGGAGGAAGGAGCCAGTTCGTACCGTTGCAGAGTAGGTAGTATCTCATACAGGGATGTAGAAACATATCGACAGTTAGAGAATCCACGTAGGGGTTCTCTTACACCATCCCTTCCCCAGCTTTCTTTCCTGCTTGCACATTTCCCAGGAGTGAAATGGCAGCTAACAAATTATAGCCCAGTGGCTTGGGTCATAGCAACATACGACTTCCAGATCTGTCTTTTGGAGTCCCTTCAAAGCCGAGTCCCCCCAAAACTTGATAGAGGCGGCTTGAGCAGTAGCCGTGCCCATGCCCATCAGGAACCATAACAAAATGCATGCCGTGTTTTGTACTAATGAGAACAATCCCTTTAGGATTTGTCCTTTATACAAATCAAAGAAACCTTTCTTAATCAATAAAAAAATAGCACTTCTACTTTCCGACAGGGTTTGATTTATGTGCAAAGGTTACAAAGGACAACGCAGCACATGCAAATTGCAGGCTACGATTATCTCCATGGTTTTGCCAACCCTCGGAACCACGATCTCACCACATGGAGGTTGTATCTCAATAGTAAACATAAGAGAAGCTTTCACAACAAATTCTGTAAGCACATTCATGCAATCTGCAGCAATATTACATTCAATTAGGAGACCCTGATTGGGGTTACATAGAAGTATTACTGTAATTAACTTTCCCTTTATTGTACAGGGTATGGCAGACCCAAGGAATGGTCATTAAAGGGGCATGTTCTGGTAGAAGTAATCACACCCTGGACTGTAAGTTGGACAGCAACTGAAAAAGAAATTGTAAAGTTTCTCCTTCTGCATAGTCGAAGATAGTGGAACAAACTGTGCCCGAACCCTTATTAATACGAGTTTTCCACCCACTCTTCATTTCAAAAGAAATTCAGTCTTCCCAGGCTTTGTTTGCTGTCCAGTTATTTTACTGGTTTCAAGAAAGCAGTTTAGAGATATGCTTCTATCCTTTTGGAGACAGTAGAACAGAAAGGCAAAGAATAGAAAGCATTATTCCTGCCTGTGGGATGATGCTTACCTGACCAATGGGACTCCTGGCAACGTCGCAATAACCAGAGCAATGGGATGCAACAGAAGAGAATACAGTTCTGATGAAAATAACGAGGAGCTAAGCCAGGACCACACATGGATTTTCTCTATAATGTACACGAAGGTGATAGGAACCCATGGTTAGGATAGGATGTACTATATAAAGCCTCTTCCAATATGTAAATGAAACTGTAACCTCTCCTGATATCTACCCAAAGGAATGAGTTTACCTAAATTGCTTCCAAAAAATTAGATCCCTTGGCTCTCTTGTGCACCATGGTATACAAAATGTATAATTCTGATTCTGTGTGAGTCAGGCAGTCAGCAATCATTTATTAAGCACCTACTATATGCCAGGGACATATTCAGTGCTGAGGGGACAAAAAGAGGCAAAAGATAGTCCCTGCCCTCAAGAAATTTACAATCTAATGGATGAATATTAATGTCCACAAGGCAAAATTCAGGCAAATAATTGTGGGGAAGAAGCACAGCCTATATGGTAGAGCAACCCATCAATATCATTTGGAGATACTGAATAAATTACATATGTGGCTCTAAAACGAAACTGATCTCTATCTTAGTAGAGCATCATGTTCTTGAACACCAAGAGATAATGATAACAATTCACATTTACATAGTGCTTCATGGCTGCAAAGCACTTTTCATACATTATGCTGTTTGCTCTTGCCAATAATCCTGGGGGATAGGAGAGTCAAGGAATTAATAATCCATTTCATACATGAGAAAACTGAGGCACAAGGAGATTAAATGATCTGCAAAAGGCACACAGCTAGTACACTGTTTCCAAGTACAACATACTTTCCAGGGTCTAATGCTGCCGTGATCTTTACAGTGAGATACAGAACAAGATCTACTCCTCCAACAAATAGTCAAAGGTTATAAGCAAGCAGTTTTCCCAGTAGTCTTTTATTGTGTTTTCCCCCAATTATCTGTAGAAACAATTTTTAACATCTGTTTTCTGATGATTTGTAATCCAAACTCTCTCTCCCTCTTCTTCTCCTCTCTGATTCAGCAAGTAATCTGATATAGGTTATACAGGTGTGATCATGCTCATGCAGCTCCTAATATATGTTATAATATACATTTCTATATTTATCATGTTGTAAAAGAAGACATATTGTATATTCAAAAAAAAACTCGTGGGGGAAATAAAGTAAAAAAAGGCATGCTTTGATCAAAAGATGAAATGCAAGCTATTAATAACAATGTGAAAAAAATTTCATATTGCTAATGATAAGAGAATGCAAATGAAAACAATTCTGAGGTTCTACTTGATATCTATCAGATTGGTAAATTTGATCCTCCATCCCCCAAATCTTGGTGGGGATGTGAAAGGACAGGCACAGCAGTGGACGGCTGTGAGTTGGTTCAACTATTCTGGAAAGCATTTTGGATCCATGCCAAAAAGTCATTAAATTATGACTTTGACCTTTGACCTAGCAATACTGTTTTATTAAATATTTAATAAAAAGCAGTCAAAGATAGATGCAAAGGACTCAGATGTACAAGAATTTTGAGAGAAGTACATTTTCTTATAGCAAAGAACTGGAAACCAATGGGTGTCCTTCAGTTGAGGAATGACTAACTACATTACAGTAGATGAATGTAATAGCATATTATTATTCTTTCAGAAACGATGAAAGAGACAAGTTTATGGGAACTTGGGAAGATTTGTATGGCCAGATAGAGAAGGAAGTTTCCATAAGCAAGAGAACAAGTTATTTAATGACTATAATGATGAAAAGGAAAACAACTTTGAAAGAATTAAAAATTCTGATCAATTCAATGATGAATCATGACTCCAGAAGACAACAGTGAAACATGCTAGCCACTTTCTCACCAGAGGTGATGGATTTGTTGTGCATAATGAGACAAATATTTTTTGACATATACTTTTTATGTATATACTTTTGGATACAATGTGTGAGCTCATTTTGCTTGACTAGATTTATTTGTTACAAGGGAGGGAGGGCTTCTATCTTGGGAACAGAGAAACATTGTAGATAGGGTAGTAATAGTGGCCAAGGAAAAAAGAAAGAAAAAGAAGTTAATTAAACATTAAAAATACACAGAAAAGAAAGGATAGGCCACAGACAAACAGGGCAGTTTTTTGACTCTCTTGTTAATAATGTAAATAATAGTTCACAATTTAATGGATTTCTTTAGTCCTATTCTTCATATATTAAAATGTTCGTGTTTGTTGATTTTTTTAAGTTCATAATAAAAAAAATAGAAAAACTACCTGCTACAATGGAAATTCTTACTACCTATATGACTCAGGGCAATTGGATTTTTTTCTTTTGTCTCTGGGCCTCAGTTTCCTCTATAAAATGAAGGGATTGGACTAAATTATTTTTTCTTAGATGTATTAGATCATACGCAGACTTCAGATTGGAAAGAATCTTAGGAGATAGTGGGAAAGTGATTTGTTCTAGTCACACAGCTAATAAGTGTCTGAGAAAATATTTTAATCAGGTCTGCCTGAATCTTAAGTTCAATGCCCTAACCATTATGCCAAGGTGAGGGCTTTTCTAGTTCTTAATCTATGATCTAATATAGCTGAGGAAACAAAAACACAAGCAATATTAAACAATTGTGCCTGAAATCAGAATGCTAGAAAGACTTTATGGCTTTAAATGCAAGAAGACAAAGACCTTGAATGAAAATAAGACATTCGAATTATAATTCACCAGAGTTATCTTCTATTCCTGGGAAGGTAGAAGAATGTAACATATAAACATAATGTGCTCAAGAAAGCCAACATGATTTCTGTAAGAAGAATATGGCTCATTAATATGCCAGAGTTCCTAGATGAGATCAGTGCATATTGACAAAGACTAACCCAAGTCCTTTGTAAATGTTCATAGCAAAGACTATTTATTTGAATGAAAAGTAAACCAAACAGATTTGATGAAACACTTACCCAGAGAGAAATGCTTCAAAGACAAAAAACAATGTACAAGGGGGCAGCTGGGTAGCTCAGTGGATTGAGAGCCAGACCTAGAGATGGGAGGTCCTAGGTTCAAATATGGCCTCAGCCACTTCCCAGCTGTGTGACCCTGGGCAAGTCACTTGACCCCCATTGCCTACCCTTACCACTCTTCTGCCTTGGAGCCAATACACAGTATTGACTCCAAGACGGAAGGAAAGGGTTTAAAAAAAAAACAATGTAGGAATCTCAACAGATATTTTTCTGAAAATGGAAATGTTAATAGTAGATTAGTGAAATCATCTGAGGATCACAGCTAAGGTCATTTTAATTTCAGATTCTTGTAAAATTTCTGGAAGAGAAAAATATAAAAGGTTATATATGAATTTGGAATGCATTCCCCAATTGTGCAGATACGTGAACTGAAATTTTTAGTGGATAGGTATAAATATAAGGAAAGCTTCATCGACTATAAGTAAAAGAGTAGCAGATGGACATCATAGACAAATAAGGCACTATAGCTAGCAAAAAAAAAATAACTAAAAGTAGGCTCATATGATGATGGGTTGTTATACTAACCATTGTTCAAGTCTGGAAAAGGAATCCAGATGGACTGTGGGTTATTTCCTAAAGACATAAACCCAGTGAGCTGCAATAGTCAAAAAAGGTCAACAACATTCCAATGTTACTAAAATAAATCTTGACAAAAAAAAACTCCAAAAAACAGAAAACATACAAGATGATTGAGAACAAACCTCAGCAACTTAAAACTATCAATCAACAAGCATTTTAAAAAGTACAGTTTAGTTGATATCCTTTTTTTTTTACATCATCTACATTTGCCACTATATCTCTCTTCTATGCCTTCATATATAAGGTAATTTAAAAAAGAGGAAGAGAGAAAAAAATCTATAAAACTAACTAACATACTGAAAAAAATCTGGGTTTTTGTATTCAGTATTCCATGGCTCTGGTCTCATCCACTGCAAAGGGGGTGGGGACAAGGGCAGGATAATTTTCTTCTCATAGACCAAATGAGATAACATATATAAGATCCTTTTCAAATCCTAAAGAGTATTTAAATACTATTATTATTACTAGCTCTTGCTTGATCATTATAAATTCATGACATTTGATTTTTATTATTTTGTTACTGTTCTTTCCATTTACATTGTTGTAGTCATTGCATATCTTTTGTCCTGGTTCTGCTTATTTCATTTTGCATCAGTTCAAAGAAGTTTTGCCAGGCTTCTCTATATTCATTATATTCACTGTTTCTTACAGTCCAATGATATTTCATTACATTCATATACCATAATTGGTTTAGCCATTTACCAATCAATGGGCATCTACTTTGTTTCTAGTTCTTTTTTATGACAAAATAGTGCTGCTTTAAATATTTTAGTTACATAGGACTTTTCCTTCTATATTTATCTGATGTCCTTCAATATTTATCAAGTACATCTGCCAGGTGCAATGGGAGTCTGGTCAACTGAAAGTATGGTGGTGCCCTTGACAGAAACAGGAAAATTTCGAAGAGGGATAAGCTTGGGGAAGGGTTATAAAGGTTGTGGGGGATGAATTCTGTTTTGGAGGTGAGGAGAGCAGAAAACAAAAATTAAGAATCTTGTATAAAATATATTATAAAAATATGAAGAGATAATGATAGACATCCTTCACATACAAGAATGCTAGCGATAATAAGCTTTCCTTAAAAGCTGAGAGGAAGTCAAACTTTAGGAAAAATAAAAGATGGTATTACTTTATACAGTGAGTATGAAACAAATAGAATCTGGTACCCTCCAAGAAGTTGTATTGATCGAAGTATAGAGACATTGATAAATAATGAAGTTGATAGATCCCATATGAGCTACTAAAGAACTACCTCTTAACTTTCCTTCTGCTGTGGCCTTCCGAAATCATGAAGTAACCCTAAGGGAAACTAGATTTCTTTGCCTCAGTGTATAGAACAATGAGCCTGGAGTTGAGTTAGATCTGAATTCAATTGAGACCTCATGCAATTACTAGCTGTGTGATCTTGGGCAAATCACTTAACCATTTGCCGTAATCCACTGGAGGAGGAAATGTCAAACTACTCCATTATTGTTGGCCAAGAAAACTCCCTGGACAGTGTGTTCCAAAGAGTTATGAAGAGTCAGACATAACTCAATAACAATTAGTAAATCATAGTTTTAGTATACTACTGCTCTGTCCCATCTCAGCTCTGGACCCACCCTATCAATTAACTCCCCTTGATGCATCTGGTTTCTCTAGGTCTCTTGAACTCACATTTGCCTCCAAACCTGGACACATCCACTTTGCAGCTAATATTTGATCACCTCTGCTCATAAAAGAAACACAAAACAGAAAAAGTGCCTAGAGCTCTGAGACCTAGTCGTGGACTCTCCTAGGCACAATATGTATTTTTGCTGTTGTGTGTTCATAGCCACCATATGACTGGAGGCAAAGGTGATCTGCCCTTTCTCCATTGACTGAGAGAAGTCATGGAGTTTCATCATGATGCCAGCTGGAGAAGAGAAGGGAGAGAATATGAGGACTGGAGTCCCTTCCTTCTAAAAGGTTCACTGAATCATCAGCTCTTCCTTCTGTGTAAGTGGAAATTTTGTATCCTTTAGACTTCATTTCCCAGAATTCTTCCATCACCCCAAAATTCCCTTTTCCTTTCTGCTTATGTGTGTCTTTTATGTGATTTTATTTAAGTTTTGGGGATTGCCTCTCGCCT
This sequence comes from Gracilinanus agilis, assembly GCF_016433145.1. Taxonomy (NCBI): domain Eukaryota; kingdom Metazoa; phylum Chordata; class Mammalia; order Didelphimorphia; family Didelphidae; genus Gracilinanus; species Gracilinanus agilis. The sequence continues at coordinate 226,323,215 of NC_058132.1, forward strand.
TCTCTTCCACGTGAGTGGATTTTGGTGAGCACTCCCTGTTTTCTCTAGCTCTCTAGTTAAGTATTAATAAATCTTCATAAATATTATACTTTGGAGATATTGAATATTCATTTTAAAATCTATTCTGCTTAGTGGCCAGTGAAGGGATTGCTTCATCATCCACCAAAGCCCTTTCTAGTCCTGTCATATATGGCCAGATAGAAGCAGGCAATGGCTTCATCATACCCCGAACACCCAGTACTAAACTAGCAGACATGGTTGACCAGAAGTTGGCAGGGCAGCTCTGCATATATTCTCCACCACTTTGGGTTCATTAGTGCTTTATTTACATAGCTCCAGCTAGAAGCTATGGGAAATGGGCCTCCTCTACACATATAGCCTAAATAATCATCTGTCTCCTCCATCCTCTAAATACAGATACTTAGCATCTGGATATAGGACATTATATTCATTAAACCACATTCTCTCATTCCCACAATGCTCACAGGCAATGCCATTCTTCTACTCTTCTTAAATGACCAGTGTTGCCTTAATTTTTATTTAGTTTCCTTCCCATCATAACCCTTGTCCTTCACAAAGATGCTATTCCTCCTAGGGTTCATTTTCTCCTGGCAGTGTAGGATTTAAATTAATGTCCAATATTCCAAGTGTTATATTTTATAAAGTATATTAATAATTTATTTATTTATAAAGTTTTTCAATAATTTACTTCACTAGAAGTAAAGGAATAAAAAGATAATTATCTAACAAAATAAGACCACGTGACCAGGCTCTCCTTGCCTGTTTAAAAGGCCTGCTCCACCAAAGCCGGGTCAGGAAGAGAAGAGAGAGAGGCAGGGCTACACCAAATTTATATCCTCCCTATGTCAGCATGTAATGTGAGAAGAGTGGGGTGCTGGGAATTGTAGTTTTTCAGGTAGCAGATTCTAATTATACAGCAGTAACTATAACTGAACATCATTTTCATTCCTTTCACCATTTCTTCTCTGATCCAAATGAATTCTTTTGAAAACAACAAGAATTAGAGGAGAAATTATAGATCAGTTCTCAAGGCCTTTCAAGACTTGTATAAATGGAGATTTTGAACCTTGGACTTCATCCCCCACAAGTCACTTAGTATTTCCCCAAATTCCCTTTAATCTCTCCTGTACCTCCACGTTTGCATGGTCATGTTATTGTTTTATAAGTTCTGTCACTCCTCCCTCTTCCTTGCTTCTCCACAAGTGCAGTCTGGGAGCCTGGCCTTTACTCTAGTCTTTTGTTTTAATAAATCTTATTAAATATAATAATTAGAGTATTGGATATTAATTTTAAAATCCACAGAGTCAACATACCAGGTCTGGAGTTAGGAGGAACTAGGTTCAAATTTGGCCTCAGTCTCTTCCTAGCTATGTGACTCCGGGCAAGTTACTTATTCCATTTGCCTGACTCTTGCCCTTCTGTATTAGAGTTGTTACTAGGATAGAAGCTAAGGATTAAAAAAAAAAGAGTCAAAATATGCTTTAACAGACTTTGTCCTTAGATGTGACCTAGTTTTTACCTAGGCCTATCTTGTTAAGATAGTCACTACCACAATGAGATATTTATAACAGTCAAGTAATATGCTATATAACATTTAAGAGTAAATATATGATCTCCTACCAAATGTCCATTAGATAAATTGGTGTCAGAAGATAGCTATATTGAATAAATCTTCAATTATCTGGAACCTTTGATGAACACTGTTACTCTAGATAGCTGAGAGTTTACTCCCCATTTTTTTTACACATTTATACATTTGCATGGAAAAGTTCTAAAATTATATTACCCACTTCCCTGCCTTCTTAAATAGATTTTTGAATGTAATTTAGTCTTTGCTTGATTACTCAGAAAATCATCATGAACATCTTGCTGTACTGTGCCATAATGCAACGATGCCTTCAGGATTTATTGGATTATATAAAAAATTCTAATCCTGCACCTAGTGGCCTCAGATTCCTCATATTGAGGGGCCAGTTGGGTGCCATTTTTAGTCTTACCAAGTTGCTCAAAGCTCTGAGAAGTTTAAATAATTTGCCATTTAAATAGTCATTCTGGACTTGAACATGGGTCTTCCAGGTTCTGAAATCAGCTTTCCACTCATTATGTCATTAGCCTCTCAGTTAATCATTTCTTGTTGTTGGTATACCTTTATGCTCTCCACTTCTAATCTGCTGTGGGCTGGGGGACCAGCAAATCAAACTTGTTAGAACTATGTATAAAACAAGAAAAAGTAAGGGCTTGAAGGGCTTCCCAATGAGCAAACTCCAAGCAATTTAGACAACAGGCTTTGTGGCATTTATCTTGCAATCCCAAATACATTTTATTAATTTTCTGTTGTTTTTTTTTTGCTCTGTAACAGACAGATCTGTTTGTTGTTGTTCAGTCCTGTTGTAACCCCATTTGGGTTTTTTCTTGGCAGAGATACTGGAATGGTTTGCCACTTCCTTCTCCAGCTCATTTTACAGATGAGGAACTGAGGCAAACAGGTTCAAGTGACTCACCCAGGATCACCAAAATATTAAGTGTCTGAAGCTGGATTTGAACTCATGAAGAGGAGTTTTCCTGATTCTAAGTACTCTATCCATTATGTCACTCAGCTTTCCAAAGAAGAATTTACTAGGTAGTTAATATTTAGATACTTCACTATATTAGGGTTCTTAAACTTTTTGTGCCATGGATCCCTTTAGTAGTCTAGTAAAAGCCTTATCAGAATAATGGTTTAAATAATAAAAAGAGGGGGCAGCTGGGTAGCTCAGTGAATTGAGAGTCAGGCCTAGAGATAGGAGGTCCTAGGTTCAGATCCAGCCTCAGACACTTCCCAGCTGTGTGGCCTTGGGTGGGTCACTTGACCCCCATTGCCCACCCTTACCACTCTTCCACCAAGGAGCCAATACACAGAAGTTAAGGGTTTTAAAAAAATAATAAAAAGAAATGCTAAATTTCAATTAGAGGTTAACGAAAATAAAGATGTAATTTTCTCTCACTCAGGTTCACAGATCCCCTGAAATCTATCCATGGACCATTAGGGTAAGAATTCTTTAGCTTGATGAATCATTGATCTGACCCTATAGATTTTTATATTTGAGTGGTATTGAAATTAATTATTTTAAAATGTGTGAATAGTAGTTACTCTCTACTTTGCAGGGTAAGGCAAAGGGTGGAGTCTGATCATTTCTGATCTAATGGAATGAAATAAACAAAGTAATTATTTTGAGTAATCTTTAATGATGTAAATATTTCTAGAATTAATAAATACACAGAAAAACATTGTTATATAAGTGAAACCCTTAGAGTAGCAAGGGTTGCCATCTTGCCTCCCTACCTTGCCCAGAAATACCTAGTCAGTAGATATGGAACTCCCATTAAACAGTAGACCCTGCTTCTTGAGTCAGCCCCTTCATCAACTGCCCCAATCCAAAGGAAGACAGAAAATATTAGTCATTGTGATTACTCTTTACCTCTGACTTACCCTTAGATTAATGCCTTTCTCAGCAATTACATAAATTAATTAATTCCATTTCTTCCCCAGAGAATACCTTCCTCAGAGATTTCATTTCCTGAAAGTGTTCCCTCGGAATCTTGACTTTCACACTGCAAACTTCCTCTGGCCCTGGCCATATCTGAGTTCTCTCTTGCATTTTGGGGCTATTTCCAATAGTGAGTCTTGCTCCTTTTCTGGTCCTGCCTATAAGAAAAGATTTTAGGGGGCAGCTAGGTGGCTCAGTGGGTTGAGGACCAGGCAAGTCTAGAGACAGAAAGTCCTTGGTTTAAATCTGGCCTCAGACACTTTCTAACTGTGTAACTCTGGGTCAACCACTTAACTCTTATTGCCTAGCTATTAGAGGTCTTCTGCCTTGGAACAGTACATATTTTTGAATCTTAGATGGAAGAAAGAAAGAAAGAGAGAGAGAGAGAAAGAGAAAAAAAGAGAAAGAGAGAAAGAGAAAGGAAGGAAGGAAGGAAGGAAGGAAGGAAGGAAG
>NC_058132.1:226327255-226328631 GCF_016433145.1 Gracilinanus agilis
GAAGTAAGGAAGGAAGGAAGGAAGGAAGGAAGGAAGGAAGGAAAGAAAGAAGGAAGGAAAGAAGGAAGGAAGGAAGGAAGGAAGGAATAAAGAGAAAGAAATAAAAAGAGAAAGGAAGGAAGGAAGGAAGGAAGAAAGAGAAAGAAAGAAAAAGAGAGAGAGAAGAGAGATTCATCTAATAAGATTCTTTACCTCAGTGTCATCCTTAACTCTTTGCTTTCATTCTTCCTATAGGTATAGAACAAATTAATTACCAGATCTTACCGTTTCCCTCTGCAATAGCTCGTGTATTGCACCTAAGGCAAAGGGACACAGTTCTATCAGTCACAGATTATAAAGGACCACAGCCATCATTTCTCTCCATTCACACAGCCATGTGCCCAATTCACATCATACCATTGTCAATAATCTTTTGTTGCCCTCTGTGATAAATGGAAATATCCTCAATCATTTCCTCTGGGATCAAATATAAACTCCTCTGTTTAGCTTTTAAAAGTCTTTATTTTAGATCAGGAGTGAAACAAGGATGCCCATTATCACCTCTACTATTCAACACAGTACCAGAAACACTAGCAGTAGCAATTAGAGAAGAAAAAGAAATTGAAGGTATCAAAATAGGCAATGAGGAGACTAAGCTATCACTCTTTGCAGATGATATGATGGTATACTTAAAAAATCCTAGAGAATCAACTAAGAAGCTGGTAGAAATAATCAACAACTTTAGCAAAGTTGCAGGATACAAAATAAATGCACATAAATCATCAGCATTTCTATATATTTCCAACACATTAGAGCAGCAAGAGGTAGAAAGAGAAACACCATTTAAAATCACCGTAGACAATATAAAATACTTGGGAATCTATCTACCAAAACAAACACAGCAATTATACAAAAACAACTACAAAACACTTTCCAAACAAATAAAACTGGATCTCAACAATTGGAAAGCCATTAATTGCTCATGGGTAGGATGAGCTAACATAATAAAAATGACAATTCTACCCAAATTAATTTACCCATTTAGCGCCATACCTATCAAACTACCAAAAAACTTCTTTACTGAATTGGGAAAAACTATAACAAATTTCATTTGGAATAACAAAAGATCAAGAATATCAAGGGAAATAATGAAAAAAAATGTGAAGGAAGGGGGCCTAGCAGTACCAGATATTAAACTATACTATAAAGCAGCAGTCATCAAAACAATATGGTACTGGCTGAGAGACAGAAGTGAGGATCAGTGGAATAGACTTGGGGTTAATGACATCAGCAAGACAGTGTATGATAAACCCAAAGAGCCCAACTTTTAGGACATGAATCCACTATTTGACAAAAACTGCTGGGAAATTTGGAAAACAATATGGGAGAGATTAGGT
>NC_058132.1:226343631-226439040 GCF_016433145.1 Gracilinanus agilis
GCATTCTTTCTCTCTCTCTCTCTCTCTCTCTCTCTCTCTCTCTCTCTCTCTCTCTCTCTCTCATTGTGTGTGTGTGTGTGTTTAAATTTCCTCTTCTATGGAAGAAAAAAGGACAAGTGAATCTCTTCTAGAAAGTCTTTTTTTTTCCCCCCAATGGTGCTGGCTCACAGTATATAACATTCCCCTTGAACTTTGTGCTCTCTTTCCTCTTCCTTTCTTCAGAAGCTGAAGATTTCTCTGAAGTTCTTATGTTTGAGCCAACCTGGTCTTGGTTATAGATAAAAAACACATATGTTTTCAGCTCAGGAACAATGGCACGAGGCTATGTTCATCCTTATATCATGAAACTTAAAGATATACATATATATGTATATATTTAGAACCCATGTCTTCTGTCCTAGAATTAATACTATTGTAAGGTAGAGAAGTGTTAAGGTCTAGCCAGTGGAAGTTAAGTGACTTGCCCAGGGTCACACAGGTAGAAAGTGTTTGAGGCCAGATTTGAAAGTTATATATTGTATGTTTTTAAAAAATCTTTTAAATCCTTACCTTACATCTGAAAATCAATACTGTGTATTGGTCCTAAGGCAAAAGAGCAGTAAGGGCTAGACAATGGTTAATTGACTAGCCCAGAGTCACATAGCTAGGAAATGTCTGAGGTCATATTTGAACCCAGGACCTCCATTTCTAGGCCTGGCTTTTGACTACTGAACCACCTACATGCCCTCTGAAAGATAGATATTGTTGATAAAAATAATTTTAATGAGATTCTTTCTCATCCACATCATTCTAGCCTCCAGTTTGGAAAACCCTGATTTGGGCAGTTTAGAATTTTCAAAACTGCTTTAATTCTGGGTATTCAATGTAGCCACTGGCATTCCTTCATTTGTACTCTGAAATAAAAGTCACATATGAATCAGGAGCAATTAAGAGCAAGAGTATCTTTAATCTAGAGTTTTAAAGTCTTCTACACTACATCCAGAAACTACATCTTCCAGATGAGATCTCACAACAGATTACCAGCCTCTCTCAGGGAAGAAGCAAATGCTTCTCCTCCTCCTCCTCCTCTTCCTCTTCCTCCTCCTCCTCCTCCTTCTCCTCCTCTTCCTTCTCCTTCTTCCTCCTCCTCCTCCTCCTCCTTCTTCTTCTTCTTCTTCCTTCTTTCTTCTTCATGTCATGGATCCCTCTAGCATTGCACTGAAATCTGTGTACTCCTTAGAATAATGTCTTTAAATGCATAAAGTGAAATATAGAATTACAAAGGAAGCCAAGTATACTGAAATAGTGTTATAAAAATATTAAAAGAAAAAGTTCACAGAGCCCAAGTTTAAAACCCCTGGTTTAGAGTCTAAATTTGTACTACAAAAGCAAGTCTAAAAATTATGCATCAGTAAAAGGCAGGATAGCACCATCAGTTCATACACCTTTAGTTTACTGTCATGTTGATATTAGATGGTATTTGTTCCTTAAATGATAGGGTTAGTTTCTTGTTGGGATTCTTAGTTCTTGTCTTGGTGCAACTCTTCTCTCAAGTATATCTCTCAACAACATTCAGCACTTTCTCAAAAAAAAAACCATCTATGCATTAGGCTTTGCCAAGACACCAACAGGTTGCTATCATCATGGGTATTCAAAACAAACAGAAGCCACGTCAACATGCCACAAGTAGAGACCTGTTCTAGACCCCCCAGTAATTTAGCTACTTTACCTTCAATTCAATGCACTATAAAAATACTTCCTATTTGATATTCCTGTCTCATTAATTTCTTCCTCCCTATAAAACAAATGATCTATCTATGCTTAAGTCATTCTTATTTCTACTGAAATATAATTATATAATCTAGACTGAGTAATTTCTACTGCAATACAGGCAAAGTGGTAGGGTGTCTCTACTTCCATCATAGTGCCTTATACTGCTTACTTGGGCATGTGGAAACGTACTTAATTTGGGGGCTAGCTTACTCACACTGGTAATTGTATATCCACTGTCATATGGTAAGTGAACTCACCATAATTCAAATTATATATTATATTCAAATTCTCTCAGAGTTTTAGGGGCAACAAAATTGAGAAGAAAATATACTCCTCTTACTCAAAACCTTAGCTTTAAGCCCCTACCAATATAATTCTATTTAAGCAAACCAGCCACTTTCTGTGATATTTTTAGATCTTAAATACAACCCATTTCCTTAGTACACTATATTTACTTAGCAAAAGAAATGATAATATAACAAATGCTTATATATTAATTAATGTCTGAATCTTTAAGAATACCACAATCTCTATGTAAATTTGGGTCTCAGTCTTCTACCCATATATTCAGAATCTGTGGGAAAGAGTGGCCATATACCTATAGGAATCGAGAAAGGAAGAGCATAACAAAGGAAAACAAGTGCTCAGGATAACTCATAATTCTGGCTTTGATGTCATCAGTCCAGCTGCTCTTTTGCACTAAAACCAAGTAGTATTTACAAGATCTTTCAATTTACAGTTAGCCTTAAAAGGGCATTTAAGAAGTGCTACTTCTTAATTTAGATAGTTCCTTAAGTTAAAGAACTACAAAGCTTATTGGGCTGGTTATCTCTGGGCTATAGTGACCAAACTTGCTAATTTTTCATTAACCAAAATGTTGCATAGTGTTGTACTATAAAGAAAAATCTCTCCACAAACAGTTCAGATTAACTCTCTGGGCAAGACAAACTAGCCTAGCCAGCTCTTCTTATACAGCAAGGCATCTGCAGGACTTGTCTTTCTTCTTTCTGCTTTTCCCTTTCAGACAAGACGGGGTGGAAAAAAGAGAGATTATAACTACAGAGAGTACCTGTCTTAAACTCTAGGGAGTACTAAAGGGCAACCACTGGTAATACAGGCTGTATTCAGCTGATTACAAACTAGCAATCAAAGCTCCTTTTCTCAATCACTGTTATTTCTTCAAATCCTCATTTGCCTCCATCTCAGCCTCCTATCCTTTAAACCATTTAAATTAAAACTTCCTGGATCTCATTGACTTAACTTTTACTTAAAAGACTAACACTTCATCAAATTTCCCTTTATGATATCAATAATCCTTTTAAAAATCATAAGTATCTAGAAAGATTTATATGCATATATGTGTGTGTGTGTGTGTGTGTGTGTGTGTGTGTGTATACAGAGAGAGAGAGTTTGACACTCTGAACCAGCTATATATAAATGCTGAGGAATCATAATATACTTTACCTCTTAATTTCCCACATTCTAATATTCCATTTTGTGTCCTCAAAATAATTTCTCTATATTATTTTTCCAGTTTTTAAGAAATAATAATTCTATATATCCCTTCAAACTACAAAACAGTTCATATGTAATTGACACACCCTTCTACATCTTTTATAAGATAATTTAAGTTTTTATATTCATTCCTTAGTCCATTTTCTGCCCCAAACTGCTCAAATTCCATCTGAAAGTGATTTCTCTTTGTAAACATATTTTGGAAGTTCTTTTCCTACTCTTTCCAGACATCAAAATGTTCATCTATGACCATGGCGATGTCTTACATCTTTTATTAATTGGCTCAACTCTTTCCCTTTACACAAAAGTACTTTTTCTTTCTTTGTTTTACCACTAAACTGCCTCATATAAAAGATCTTTAGGGACTGTACCCTATACAACTTTATTATTAGTTGTAATAAAATATGGTAACTTCCTCCAATATAAAAAAAACTACATCTCTAAATATTGAAACCTGTATCTCTATTTCATGCCATAAATAAGTCTACATAATGCAAGGGAGCCTGCCAGAGATAGTGATATGGCTTAGTGGAGAGTGTCAGACCTGAAGTCAGGAAGGCGTGAATTTAAATCTGGCCTCAGACACTTATGAACCTGGTAACCCTGGGCAGGTCATTTAATGTCTGTTTTTTTTTTCTTTCTATTTTATCTTTATTTTATTCCAATAACAAATTTACACATAAGTTTTCCAACGTTATATGATTCATGCTGTCTCCTTCCCCTCTTCCCTCCCTTCTCTCAGACTTGGCAAGAAATTCCAGTGGGTTTTTACATGTATTGCCACTCAAAACTTAATGTCTGTTTGTTTCGGTTTTCTCATATGTACAATGGGGATAATAATAGCACCTACCTTCCAGGGTTGTTGCGAGGACCAAATGAGACAATCATTGTAAAGTAAGAGCAGCGCCTGGCACATAGTAAGTAAACACTATATAAATGTTAGCTTTTATTCATATACAACCAGTCCCCAATTGGACATCTAGGTAGCATGGAGGATAGAGCACTGGTTTTTGAATCAGGAAGACGCATGTTAATGAGTTCAAATCTGGCCTCAGACACTTACTAGCTGTGTGACCCCAAACAAGTTGCTTATCCCTATTTGCCTGAGTTCTTCATATGTAAAAATGTGCTGAAGGAGGAAATGGCAAACCATTTCAGTATCTTTGCCAAAAAAACCCCAAAGAGTTGGACACTTGAAAACGACAAAAATTCCCAATTCCCGATCAGTCATTTTATATGGCAGTGGGATTTTAGAATAGTATTAAAAGAAATAATTTATGTTAACTGATATTGCGGATAATTGAAATTTGTTTAAAACGTTCATTTCTCCTTCCATAGCATTTTATTTGTTTCTAACTAGTAATAGTTTGAGTTTAACCTCCTCTCCTAGCCTTTCTGCCCTCTTCTGTGGAAAGGGCATGATGAACAATAAAATGGTTTAGCAGGGAGACAGAAGAAAAGCAAAATGAATTATATTGAAAGGAAATCCCTGGTTCAGGAGAACAGGAAAAAATGGCAGGGAAGGAATGTATGTAATTTATCAAGCCTCTATCTTCATGGCCTATACATAAGCTTTGGATGATAAACACCTGGTAAAATCCTTGAATTAAATTGTGTGTGTGTGTGTGTGTGTGTGTGTGTGTGTGTGTGTGTGTGTGTATGTGTGTGTGTGTGTGTGTGTGTTTAGGGTTATAAATCTCACATTGACACTCTGCAACCTGAGTTCTAGCACTAATGCTTCTTCCAACCCAATTCAACCCAATTTTCCTTTCCTAAGCACATCTATCTGAATCACTCTCAAGTGTGCTTGAAAATGTGCTTATCAAATCCAGCTTTAAGGGGAAAAAACGGATAATTGGGTTCAGAAGCTTTCTCTCCTCCTGGGAAGCACACAGGGCAGGTTGAATGGCAAACATTCTTCTCTATTGCTTTGCCTTAAATTATCTTTAATCCTGTTTCCTGAAATGAGGTTAAGTTCCTGAACATGGAGAAGGTAAAAATGAAATCTATAAAGTGACATGAACTAACTTTACAAAATGAAACAAGAAAAACACGCAAAAATCTCGCAAGTTTCCAAGGAAGAAGGTCTATGATTTCAAGTTGTCCCTGGAAACAAAAAAACATTTGCTCTACTTGCAAGGCATAAGGAAGTCTAAAGAGATTTTGCACTCCAAGCCTTTGGTAACTTGTGCCCGTGCCAAGCCCTATTCTTTAAGAATTATCATTCGCCAGTACACTCAAAGGTGATGTTAATCTGAGGAAAAAGAGAGTGCTAAATCTGAAGACAGCCCTGTAACAGGAGCCTTGGGTATGTGCTCTCACAATGGGACAGGATGCAGCATGGCATGATAAGAAATAGAGAAATAAAGCACAAGATCTGTCTGTATGTTGGCATATGGGTCTGGGAACTTCTTCCTTCTTGTCTCTGAGAATTTGACAAAGGCAGGCATAGAACACAGCCCCTTAGGGGGAAGAAACACTCCTCCAAGATGCACTGCCATACCCAACCCAAGCTCTGTGCATGGCTCTGGATTCAGATTTCTTGTTTGCTATGAGAAGAACTGCAGTCATCAATAGCCTGATTGGAGTTGGGCTAGTAAATCACCATGTTCCTGAGCAAATGCTGATTATTATAGAGTTGGATTTCTGTGCTGCCATGTGAGAGACAGAGAGCAAGGAAGTGCTGCCATTTGACACATGTTGAATTAGCCTGCAAAAGCAACCCAGATCAGGAGGGACACAGAATCCTCAGTCTCAAAGCTGATCATTATTAGACATTTCTTTGATCACTAATCAATGGAGAGAGGAATACATTCTCTTATCATTCTCCTGATTTCTCTAGGTATGGTCCATCACTTGGAATTCTAAGACACATATCTTTCTCCTATTCTATTTCCACAATCTGTAAATGCACTTAGTTTGGGAATTTTCTCCTGCCATCTACCAATGGAAGGAGGTTTTGGTGAGGTAACGGAAGGCAGGTGGCTCCATGTGGGATTGAATAATTTTTCCCTTACATTTTTGTTTTGATAAATAAACTAGGTAGCCACAGCATGTTGTATACTTCTTATGAATATATGGAAGTTAGTGACCATAGGAAAGAGAGTCTAGATATAGTGTTGAGGTTCATATTTGGAATACTTTGAGTAATATTCTCTATTATCACGTAGCCAAATTCTGAACCCAACCACTATGAGTTTATATGGCCATGCACTTCTAGTTGAAGCCATATGCCATGGTAGGGCAGCATTCAAGATGATTGTAGGGCGAGAGTCGTCTGGGGTCCAGTCTTCTGGAAGGCTATTCTTCAGATGCACCAGAGGATAATTAAAGTGGTGAATGTTCTGATGGCTCAAGATATCTAGTGGATAAATCTGATAATGTACACCCTCATGTGATTTAATAGAGTAATATTAAGCACTTAATACAGTGCCTAGTATCTTGTAGGTGTCTTATAAATATTTCTTGACTAATACACTTGTTTACATATGTGTCTGACTCTTCATGGCCTCATTTGGGGTTTTCTTGGCAGAGATAGTAGAATATTTTGCCATTTCTTTCTCCAGTTCATTTTCTAGATGAAGGCATCTGTAGATGAGGCAAACAGGGCTAAGTGATTTGCCCAATGTCCCCAGCTAGTAAGTGTCTAAGACTATCTTTGAACTCAGGAAGATGAGTCATCCTGACTCCAAGACTGGTACTCTGTCCACTGGACCACCTAACTACTCCCAGTCAATACGCCTCTCCCTGTAGACTTAAGGAAGTTATCCTCTGAGCCAATTTGTATTGTTATCACTACTGCAGTGTCCTTAGTGTTGTATGTGGCCATTGATATTAGACCTTAGAGAAATGGAAGAATAAAGCTAAGTAAAAGGTACTTAAGCTATAGCCCTATTGCAGTTTAAAACAAAAAAGAGGAAATTCTCTTAAGTCCTTTGCTCTTCTTAAATGTGTGATTGATTTTCACATTTTTTAAAATGACATGTAATTGAGTATAAATCAATCATTTATTTAAATATCTTCTAGGTATCAGGCACTGTGTCTAAGCAATGTGTCAAAGAAAAAGATCAAAATTGCCATAAATTAGAAAACAGTGATGCAATTAATTTCTAACAACCTTCATCTTCATGAAATCACACAGAATGTTCAAACTGCACAAAACAGGCAAATTGAACTTATTTACCATCAGATTTTTTCTTTACTAGAATGCAGATAAAATAAATGTCATTAATTAAGCAAAGGAAATGATATGGTTAAGTAAGGTTCTGTAACTATAAAAATACAGAAAGAGAATGACCTAAAATAGAAGAGAGATCTTCAGTGAATTAGAGGATCTTTTAGGATTATCTCCTTCAGTGCCCAATCAGAATTCACTTATATATCATATATCACATATATCCATATGCGTGTGAATGCATCTGCAGCTACATGCACATACTTATTTATAGCTATATATGCATATATAAATATAGCATTATAAATTTTGTCATAATTTCTAAACAGCCTATTAAGAATTGTAAGGAGACAGCCTGGTTCCCCTCCACTCTCTCTTCCCTAAAATATAACCCCCAAACAACTAGATTTTGCCACTGACCGTGTGTATAACAAAGGCTGGGAGACTGATTGGTGGGTGGTGCACAATGACCTTTTTTATTTAGCTCCCCTTTTATGGGAGAAGGGGTTCAAATTAATTTGCTTAAGAACTTCTAACCTTGTATAAGATAGCTGTCTCGACAGAGGGTGGTCTCTGCCATAACATAAATTAAAAAAAATAGATTTAATCTCACCTTAGGGGCACAGGCAGCTAGGTGACTTGGTGGATAGAGTGCCAGATCTGGAGTCAAGAAGACTCTTCTCCCCAAGTTCAAATCTGCCCTCAGACAATTATTAGCTGTGTGATCCTTGGGCAAGTCAATTAACTCTGTTGGCCTCAGTTTCCTCATCTGTAAAATGAGCTGGAGAAGGAAATGGCAAACCACTCCAGTACATTTCCAAGAGAATTTCAAATGGAGTCAAAGAGAGTTGGACACAACTCAACAATAATAGGTTGGGGCAATCCACTTGACTTTTGTCAGTCATGTAAGCTATGACTAGAGGGCTTTCATGAGGAAGCTCTAGCCATTCTTCCTTAGATCACTACAGCCAAAATGGCTTTCCAGGAGCCCTGAAGACATGACTCCCAGATGCTGAGAGCAGAGAACAATGTTCATCTTATATTAAATACCCAGCAACCATGATGAGATTAGCAGTCATCAAGAGAGCAGAGGGGACCAGTAGTGCCACATACCCAATGGATATACCAAATCCAGGAGGGACCAGACCCACTGAGAGCTGTGCAGTGATACCACCAAAGAAAATCAACCACTGAAGGCATGAGTTGTTCTGCCATGTTTGTGCTCTAGTCACAAATGCCCTTTCACTCTGTACTATTTATAATTAGTCACTAACCTCAATGATGGTATGTATATTTGTGGGATAGTGGCAGATAGGTGGCTGTATAATGGGGATTTTGAACCTTGGACTTTATCCCCCAGAAGCCCCTTAATATTTCGCAAAATTCCCTTTAATCTCTCCTGTGCCTCCACATTTGCATGGTCACATTATTGTTTTATAAGTTCTGTAGCTCCTCTTTCTTCCTCTTTTTGTTCTTTTGCTCTCCTGAACTGACTGGTTAGTACCTTTTTAGTTAGTTTTTTTTTGTTAGTTTAGCATTAATAAAACTTCATAAAAATAAAATATTTCATTCTTTGCATATTAATTTTAATCCCTACATGGCTCTGTGGATAGAGTTCTGGACCTGGAATTAATAAGCCCTGAGTTCAATTCTAGCTTTGGCCACATACTAGCTATGTGACCCTGAGCAAGTCATTTAATCTCTGTTTCCCTCAGTTTCTTCGACTTTAAATTGGGGAGAACATCACCTGCCTCGCGGGATTGTTGTGAGGATCAAATGAGCACTTAGTAAAGTGCCTGGCACAAAGTGAACACTATAGAAATGCTCATAACACTACCCTTTGATCACAATCCTTGGGACTGTCCCAATAAAATCTCACTTCCTGGGTCACTGTTCCCTAATATGTGCTATCTTCCTCTATTAGAATATAAGCTCTTGCAGGACAAGAGCCTATCTCACTTTTGTATTTGATTCTCTAGCACTTAGCTGAGTGCCTGAAATATAGGAGGCACTTAATTTATTTTAATATATTTATTGAATATGTTATAATATATAATAATTTATTGAATATATTATTTTTTATTTTAATGTAAAAATATCTCTCATTCATTCATTCATTCATTCATTCAAGGCCAGCCTTAAATATTGACTGTATGATTTGATGGGCCTTCAGGGGCACACACCCTTTATCTCACTAGCCCTCCCCAAGCTTGAAATTACCAAATCCCTCAATAATAATCTTGGCAAAATAGCATGCAAGTAGGAAGAGAAGAGTTGTGGTCTGGAGGAAAGAGGAAGATGTCTGGATATCTAATTAGGCCTAATTAGGACATAAACCACTGTCTCAAATGGATGAATCTCTAGGAATAGAATTTCAAGCTCTATGACAATAGAAATTGTTTTTTTTTAAAAGCACAGACTCATCCTAGAACCTTTCGAATTGACCTAAACTCCTCATTGGGCAGTCTCCTGAATGGTACCTAAACAGCTGGCACAGCTGGCAGAGCTCTAGAGAAACCATGTCTGGTTTGGGATCTCCACTGTTGAATGTATTTCAGTGATAGGCCCAGAAGTGTTTGGATATCCCATTTGTCATTTACATTTCAATAACATTTATTTAAGTAAAAGATATTAATACAGATAACCAGGGTTCCAGAGTCCAGTTAGCGCATCATTTCCATTCAAAACACAAGGGGCTATTTTTAGGTTTTGTGATAGGGAGTAAGGTAGAAGTGGTGGAGAAAGGGCCTTCTTTTCACCAAAAAAAATTCTCCACACTCTCATCCTACTCTAGGAGGAAAGGAAAAGCTAATTATTGTACATGAGTTTGGGTGGTGGAGTGGGAAAGAAGACAAAAATATTCCTTTACCGACAATCTATTTGTGGATGAAGCTTATTAAGAAAGAACATAATGGTCACCAGGCACATTACAACCTTTTTAAAAAATATATATATGTGTATATGCATATATATATATATTTTTTTTTTCTAGGCCATTCTTCAGCTTGTCCTACTACTGTGGGAGTGAGAACAGGTCCTAGCATGTGAATGAGATAACCAGTGAGTAGGAGGAGGAGTGGGAGAAGAAAGGAGAAGGTGGATGTGTGGGATGGCAAGTCAGGAAGAGCCAGTCAAGAGAGAGGGCCTGGCAGGTAAATCAGACCAGGTGGAGGAGAGCTACTGAGAAGGTGATGAGTGAGTGGGTGGATGAGTGGGAGAAAGAGAATAAACAGTAGCAAAGGCCACTTTATTCAAAGTAATTTGAAGCTCTTAAGGAACTCTTTCCACACGGTTATTTCTTTAAAACATGGAGATTTTGTGAAATATGTTTGTCATGAAGTCTTATAGTATTTAACTTTTTTTATGTTATGAAAGGGGCAGGTCGCAGAGAGTACCAGGCCTGAAGTCTGGAAGACTCCTCTTCCCGAGTCCAAATCTGGCCTCAGACACACTTACTAGCTATGTGACCCTGGGCAAGTCACTTAACCCTGTTTTCCATCTGTAAAATAAATGAGCTAAAGAAGAAAATGGCAAACCAGTCCAGTATCTTTGACAAGAAAAGCCAAAATAGAGTCACAAAGAGTTGGACATGTCTAAAATAGCTGAACAACAAATAGACATACTTAACATGGATTTCAGTACTGCATTTAACAAAGTTTCTCTTGCTATTCTTGAGGATAAAGTAGAGTTATGTGTGCAAGATGACAGTATAATTAGATCAGTTCAGAAGTGATTGAATAACTAGACTCAAAGAATAGAGATTAATGGATCAGTTATCAACTGGGAGGGAAGTATCCAGTAGACTGCTCCAGAGGCATGTGGATTTGCCAGAATGAAAAAGTGATATGGATCAATAGAGTGATCTGGCAACCAAAAAAGTTAATGACCTTAGACTGCTTTAAGAAAGGCATAAATAGGGGTGCAGCTGGGTGGCTCAGTGGATTAAGAGCCAGGTCCAAAAACAAGAGGTCCTGGGTTCAAATCTGGCCTCAGACTCTTCCTAGCTATGTGGCCCTGGGCAAGTCACTTAACCCCCATTGCCTAACTCTTACTGCTTTTCTGCCTTGGGACCAATACACCGTATTGATTCTAAGGCAGAAGGTAAGGGCTTGAAAAAAAAAAGTGGGTGCTACCACCCCAGGTGGGTGCTCCAGAGATCCAGGGCAGCAGTGATGGCCACACTTTTTTTGTATTACATTCTATTTTGAGTTCAATAAATAGTTTCATAATTTCCAGGGGGCGCTGAGTAATATTTTTTCTAGAAAGGGGGCAATAGGCCAAAAATATTTGGGAACCACTGGCATAGATGATAGTTCTTCCTATACTAAATCCTGATCAGTTTTTATTAAGCACCTACTGTGTATCAGACAATGTTAACCAAGCCCTGGGGATATAAAGAAAGGTAAAAAACTATCATTGCTTTCAAGGATCTCCCATGATCAGACCACACAGAAGTGTTTAAACCTTGTATGCATCATGGACCTCTTTGGCAGTATGGTGAAGATTATGAATCCTTCTCAAAATAACATTTTAAAATATGCAATATAAAAATAATATGACTGAGAAAAAGCCATATTTTTTTTCCATTTGAAATTCTCGAAATCTACCCATGGACCCCCAAAAATAAACACTGACCTAGAGTATTCCCTTCCATTGTGAAGACCACATTTTAGAAAACATATCAGCAATGGGAGCACATCCTGAGAAGGATGTAAGACCAGGATGGTGAGGGGACTGACGACTGTGCTGTATGAAGACCTTAAAAGCAACAAGGAATTTTTTTTAAATTTAAGAATGTTTTATTTTTCATCTGTAGAAGAATAATTCTAAGAAGTCCTCCCAAAAATATACATAGACCTCTGCCCTCTGTAGGAATACTATTTTTTAAAACCCTTATCCTCTATCTTAAGAATCAATACTGTGTATTGGTTCCAAGGCAGAAATGTAGAAAGAATTAGGCAATGGGGGTTTAAGTGAATTGTCCAGGGTCATACTACTAGGAAGTGTCTGATGCCAGATTTGAACCCAGGACCTCCCATCTCCAGGTCTGGCTCTCCATCCACTGAGCCACCCAGCTGCCCCCAATAAGGAATACTTAATATAAAGGAGATAAAAAAGGACAAAGAGAACATCTGTTTTCTAAGTACAGTAGGTCCTTGTGGTCAGCCTCATTCTCTCTTCTAGTTATCAAAAGTCCAGTGGGCAAGATGAAGGGGAGGACGACTAAGATGGCTGTGATAATGAGATTGAGTCTAAAGATGGGCAGGGCAGATTTTCAACACCTTCTTCAGGGGGTATTGTATTTTAGAAAAATCCAAGATTTAAAATTTTGTTCAAGAAAATTTTTCAGAAAAATAAGCCTGCTAACACTTTGAAACCAGAAAATGGACTATTTAGAGAAAGGTGCCTGCAGAAACCTAAACGGAATCAAGATGATCCAGAATGAACTTTGGGGTGCAACTGATTGAACTTAAGGGGACTGAACACAATTATTTTGAATTGTAAACTCTTATGCCAAAGGGGATTGCCCCCAATTGGCTTCTTGTCAATGCGCCTAGCAAAACATTGGTTTTGCTCTCTCTCTCTTTCTATCTCTTCTACTTACATCTTATCTCTAACTATTGTAGTTAGAAGATTTTTAGGGGTACAAGATGCTTATGTCAAATGATAAATTGGGGAGATATGGGGGGATTATGATAATGAGATTAAATCTACCTTGCCCATGTTTAGATTTAATCACCAAAGGTGAAAACATCTTCACTTAACTCACAAGTTGGGAGGTTTGTAACCCACATGTGCTAGAGTGAGTGACAAATCAGAATTTACTGACTGCCTCCTGGGCAGTCCTAAGAAAGGCATCTGTTTTGATTGGACACATAAACTAAGAGGAAGGCACAGGAAGTGACATAAAAGAGGCCCCTTTAAGAAGAGAGTTCAGTGAGCTGAGGGTTCTCTTCTGGTTTGTGAACAGGACCTAGGATCTTAAGATCTTGGTGAGACTGCTCTTAAATCTTTTCTTTGGAATTCTACATGGTGAGTGTAAAGACTGAATCTTCCTGAACTTCTCTTAAGGAACTTCCCTTTCAAAAGAGATTCTGTGACTGAAGCTTTTGCTTAATATGCCTCTGGGGCCTTCGGGCCTTGGCCCTCTGCTCAAGGCTTGCACTTTTTCCATTTGAGGACTAGTTAGATCCGCTTGGGTTAAACCAGGGACCTAAACAAATTATTTAGTTTGGCAGTTTAATTATCTTACCTTATCCTCTCTCTAAGTTTTCTCAAATTTTCTCAAATTCTCTCAAATAAATCCTCTCTCAAAATTTCTTAATTTCTCTCTCTCCTCATTTGTAAATAAATGTCCATAAAAGTCATTTTGACTTGAGTTTATTCTTTAATTGAGGATTGATAATTATTCAGTTCCCTGGCAACCAAACCTTTTAAAATTTACCCAATCACAACCCCTTTTTACCCCTTACATGGCCTGGGATGCAGCGGGTGATGACCTTGGCTTCTTTTCTCTCCAACCAAGCTCTAGGCCAGTAGTTCCCAAACTTTTTTGGCCTACCGCCGCTTTTCCAGAAAAAATATAACTTAGCACCCCATGTCACATACTATAACTGCCCCCTTACAGTTATTCACTGCCCCCAAATGCATCTGTGGCCATCACTGCCCACCCTGGATTGCTGCAGCACCCACTAGGGGGTGGTGGTGCCCACTTTGGGAATCACTGCTCTAGGCTCTCCATAGCTCCTGTTCCCATCCCCTTCATGGCCAATGGAACAATTATTCTCATCTTCCCATTCCCTGGGGGGAAGTCTTCAAATGCTGGGAGTAGAGAACTTGTAACTTAGTAGCAGCTTTAAGGTCTGCCAGTGACCCTCCACCTGGTTTAGCCTACCTGCAGAGACTGTTTTACTGGGGTGTATCTGCTTCCCATGCCTCTTGGAGTCACAGGTGAGAATTGGGCGGAAAGGTGAGCCCCGAAGATGGATGAGCAACTCTGAAGAGGGCTCCCTGAACAACTCACATACCCCTTTCATTACATTGCATCACATTACTGACATTTTGAAGGAGGTGACATAATACTTAATTTATTCCAACCCAATGAGCAGCATCCTGAATTATGTGTCTCATGAAAAGGGGCCAGAATGGACCTAGACTAAAGGAGACAGCTTTATGTGGCTGATAGGATTAAATCTCCTTGATTCAAAACTAATTTTCCCCTTAAAAAGGGCCCCTCTAGGTTCTAAAAGACTGCCTGCCCTTTGATCCAGCCATACCACTGCTGGATTTATACCCCAAAGAGATCATAAGGAAAAAGACTTGTACAAAAATATTTATAGCCACACTCTTTGTGGTGGCAAAAAATTGGAAAATGAGGGGATGCTATTGAGGAGATATTATTAGGGATGTAGACTCTAAATGATCACCCTAATGCAAATATCAATAATATGGAAATAGGTCTTGATCAATAACACATATAAAACCCATTGGAATTGCGAATTGGCTATGGGAGAGGGTTGGGAGGAGGGGAGGGAAAGAACATGAACCATGTAACTATGGAAAAATATTCTTAATCAATTAATTAATTAATTGATTAAACTTATAAAAAAGGGGGGCCCTCCAGGGCCAAGTAGCCCTATCCTTCAAAATATCCATCCTGGTGTAGTATGATTTTGATTCTCCAACCAGGGCACTCTTCTGTCTATTACTAAACACTTATTGAGCACCTACAGTGTGCCAAGTGGTATGGCGGAGGTTCCGTGGAGCAGTTCCAACATAGTGCCCAGAAAGAGCTGCTCTATTTTTTTATTTTTTAAACCCTTCTGTCTCAGAATCAATATTGTATGTTGATTCCAAGGCAGAAGAGCAGTAAGTGATAATGAGGAGTTAAAGATGGCACTGAGGTGGCAAATTGTAGTGACTAGAAGGTTGGTGTTTTGTTTTTTAAACCCTTACCTTCTGTCTTAGAATCAATACTATGTATTGGTTTCAAGGCAGAAGAGTGGGAAGGGCTAGCAATGGGGGGGTTAAGTGACTTGCCCAGGGTCACAAAACTAGGAAGTGTCTGAGGCCAGATTTGAACCCAAGACCTCCTGCTCTCAATCTACTGAGCCACCTAGCTAATACCCATTTACTTGCTCTTGATGAATTCAAACTGGGCTAAGGGCTTTACAGTTATTGTATTCACAACAACCCTGGGAGGTAGGTGCTGTTATTATCTTTATTTTACACATGAGGAAACTAAGGCAAACAGGTGAAGCAACTTACTTAGAGTCATGTAGCCAGTAAATGTCAGGGGCCAAATTTGTATTTAGGGTTTCCTGACTCCAGCCTTTGTATTCTATCCACTGCACTTACTTGCTGGTTTACTTACTAGTCACTCTTTGTGACTAGTTTTGTCTAACTGGCATCTAGTGGGAAGAAATCAAACTGGCCAGTGTAAGCTAAGGATTAATGACCCATAGGGAAGATGCTTTTTTTTGAAAACCAAAATCATGCTCCTTTGGTCTGCAATATTTTGGAGGGCAGACAGCTATTATTCCAGGCTAGTATCTTTTTTATACTCTCGAGGAAAAAGCATCCTGCTTTGTGGTCCTTCTCTTGCTTCCCTGACAGAAGGAATCACAGCCTTCCATGGACAAGGGGAGGCAAGATTTCAGAGCTATCTGTCAACACATCTTATGATGTGCCTTTAGACACCCTGTGTGGACACACACACACACACACACAATTTGTTGTTCACTCATTTTTCAACAGTGTCTGACTCTTCATGACCCCATTTGGGGTTTTCTTGGCAGAGGTACCAGAGTAGTTTGCCATTTCCTTCTCCAGCTCATGTTACAGATGAGGAAACTGAGGCCAATGGGATTAAGTGACTTGCTCAGGGTCACATAGCTAATAAGTGTCTGAGGCCCCATTTGACCTCAGGTCTTCCTCCAGCCCATGCTCTATCCACTATGCCATCTAGCTGCCATATATACACATGTAAAAACGATGCATATGCACATGCTTAAATACCTATGACAGAAATATGTGTACCTATGCATATAAATATACATCATATATAGATGCACCTATCTCACATGAGATAGATACTCCAAGAATGGAGAAGGGAAATATCTTAATTTTCAAAAGAGAATTTTCAAGAAGAGAATCTGCAATGGTAAGGCAGGGAAATTGACTTCAAACCCTAGGAAAATTCTAGAACTGATCATTAAAAACATGGCAACTACCTAGAAAAGGAAAATTCTGATCACAAAGAACCAATTATCAAGAACAACTCTTGACAGACTAATGTCCTTTCCTCTTTTTTTAATAGGGTTACTAATTTAGCAGTGAAAAGAATGCTGTGGCCAGAGTTCATCTAGATTTTAGTAAAGCTTTTCATAAAGTATGCCATATTCTTTTTCTTGAGATAGAAAGATATGAATTAGACAATAAAATAATCTGATGGATTGGATTCAGAACTGACTGGATGGCCAACTCATAGAGCAGTCATTAATGGTTCAGTGTCAATATGGCAGGAGATCTATAGTGCAATACATCAGGGATCTGGGCTAAACATTTCTATCAATGCCTTCATAAAGACATAAATAGTTTGCTCATAAAATTTTCAGATGACATGAGGCTTGGAGAATTTAGTAGCCCAGGACATAATCTGGAATCCTAAAGGATCTTGTCAGGCATCAGGCTGAATCCAGGGATAAACATAAAGTCATACTATTAGGTGTTTTTTTTATTATCCTAATTCATAAAATGGGGGAGTCGCTGATTGTTCTGAAAAAGTATCCAGTGGGTTTAGTGAACTATAAATGAAATAAACTACAAGTTAAATAGCAGATGGGGGCACCTAGGTGGAATACTGGGCCTGGAGTCAGGAAGACATCTTCCTGAGTTCAAATCTGGTTTTAGATACTTACTAACTATAATCCTGGGCAAGTCATTTAACTCTGTTTGTCTCGTTTACCTCATCTGTAAAATGAGCTGGAGAAGGAAATGGCAAACCACTTTTGTCAAGAAAACCCTAAGGGGAGGGAAAGAACATGAATCATGTAACCGTGGAAAAAATAGTCTAAATTAATTAAATAAATAAACTTAATTAAAAAAAAAATAAAAGAAAACACTAGATGGGTCACAACTAAATAATGATTAAATAGCAGATATGGAAGCCAAAAAAACTAATGCAACCTTGGACTGTATCTGAGTTTTCAGAGCTAAGGAACTGATAATCCCACTCACTGTTCTCTGCTTTTGTCAGCCCTCATTTGGTGTATTGAGTTAAGTTCTGGGCACCACAGTTTAAGAAGGGAATTCATGAGCTGGAGACTTTCCAAAGAAATTGGAGAGTGGAGCGGGGGAGCCAACCCAAATGAAGATTTAACAATGAAATCCTAAATAGTGATTAGGTCAAAGAACAAGTAATAAAAGCAATTGGTAATTATGTCAAAGAAAATGATAATGATGAAACAACACACCAAAATTTCTAAAATGAAACTAAAGTAGTTCTCAGGGGGAAAATTATGTCCCTAAAACATATATTAACAAAATAGAAAAGGAGAACATTAAGTAACAAATGACAAACTTAAAATAAGCACAAAATAGGATATTTTAAAAATTAGCGGAGAAATAGACCGGAACAAAAAAAGCTATGGAAATGAAAAAACTAAAAACTAGTTCTTGGAAAAAAAAAATCTAACAAAATTGAGGAACCTTTAGCCAACCTGATTAAGAAGAAGGCAAAAAATCAAATCAATGAGGGTTAATGAACAAAATGAAATCACAACAAAACCCGAAGATATAAAAAGAATTATTAGCACCTACTATGCACAACTATAAGCTAACACAAAAGAAATAGAATACCTTCAAAAATATAAAATAACCATGTTAACAGAGGACCAAATAGAAATCAGTCTGGCCATCAATAAAGAGCTACTATGTGCCAGGAAATCTTAAGTCATCCAAAGGGGGACAACCAGGATGGTAAAGGGCCTTAAGTTTATGATTTAAAAGTATGGGTTGTGGAAACCAGACCATTTAGCCTGGAGAAGATAGGTAAGGGAAAAGGGGAAGAGCAAATATTTTAATTGTATTTGAACAACTGCTATGGCAGAAGGATTAGACTTCTGTTTGGCCCCAGAGCAGAGGATCAAGAGCAAAGTCTGGAAGTTGCAAAGAAACAAATTTAGTCTTTAATGTCAGCTTCAATATTCTAACAATTAGAGTTGTCCAAAAGATGCAATGGGCTTCCTTTCCCAGAGAGGTGGTGAGTTCACCCTACTTGGAGGTCTTCAAGCAGAGACCTGTCAGGTATGTTACTGTGGGGAGTCCTCACGCGTGGGTTGGATGAAGTGGCTGCCTGAGTTCCCTCCAAACTCTCAAATTCTATGATTCTGAGCAACATCCAAATGAAGGGGGAAAGCATCCAAATTTTAGAGGAATTATTTCAACTACTTTGGTTAATTATCACTAAGCAGAAAGAAAGAAAGAAAAAAGGAGAGTCAGCAGAACTCTGTTGACATGGGTGGTTTCCAGTGACACATCTGCCCTGTGGTGAGGATGGGCAAATTCTAACCTGCATCTCTCAGGCCAGAAATAGGATCTGCTGGTTCTTTTCCCCTTTGCTGCTTGAAAGAAGAATAGCCTATCCTGTCTAACCATTCCAGGAGGCACCCTGGGAGATTAGAAGGGTGGAAGCTCATTTAACTTAGACAGCTTATGGCTGTAGAAAGCTGTCATGACTCACTGGACTCCACCTCCTCCTTTTTTTTTTTTTCTGTCCCTTCTCCTACCACGTTTTTTATTTCTCCTAATTAGTTCCCAGGGTGGGGCCCCTACACTACATTTTCTTTCTAATCCTTTGTCGTATCAAATGTTTGTTCTTTATGAAAATTGGTTGATTAAAATGTCCTTTGACGTAGAAGTTAGTTTTAAAAAATCTCCTAACCAAGAGAAGCCATCTAGGGGAATGGAAAGACTCTTAGGGGTGGGAAAAGTTGGAATCCTGGCTCTGCTACTAAGTGGACCTGTGTAGCCTTGGGTCAATTATTTTAACTCCTTCAGCCTCAGTTTTTTCACCTGTAAAGTGAGGAGGTTGGACTATATGGTCTTTAAGATTCCTTTTTTCATTGCATGCATCTAATGAGTGTTTTATTCCTCCATCCATTCATTTCAGCTCCAAATCCTGTAACTTTAAGTAAATAGAAGGGGGAAAAACAAATAATTAAGCTACGAGTGTTTGGCCTTCTGATTCAATATGCCAGAATAAATAGATTTATCATAGCATAGTGCAAAGAAGAAAAGTCATTTATAAAAACATTTCCTGCTGCTTCTCCCCTCCCCGCCATTTTTAGCTTTTATACTCATGAAAGATTTTGGTAGGTGACAGAGAGATCAGTATTAAGAAAGATAGCATCCTTAGATTTAAAGAGTGGGTTGAATAAGATTATTGCTAAAGTCTCTTCCAGCTCCAAATCTTCTATTTTAAATATGATAACCATAAAATTACTATGTTGATTATCTTCTTGACAGCTTCCTTAGTCTCTTTCATAAAGTTAGAATAAAAAAAACTCTATCAAATGAACATACTGGTCAAAAAAGCATGGAATATTCCAAACTAATCTGTATAGGCAGCTGGATGGCTCAATGAAAAGTTCAAAGTCTGGAGTCAAAAAGAATTGAATTCAAGTTCAGCCTCCAATACTTCCTGATTGTGTGACCCTATGTGAGTCATTTAACTTCTATTTGCTTCTGTTTTCTCAACTGTACAATTAGGTACCTATCTTGTGTTGTGAGGATCCAATGAGATATTTGTAAAATGCTTAGTACTGTGCCTGGCACACAGTAGATAACTTAATAAGTGTTTATTCCTTTTCCCCTTCAAACCTATTTTTTTTCCCTTAACCTCAAAGATCAGATGCTTGATCAGATGTAAAAATACAAGTAATTTCAGGTAAGCTAATATACAAAATGCACTCAACAGCATTACTCAAAAGTGGCAAATGCAGTAGGATAATACATTTATATTTCCATGTTCCCAAAATAGTCTTCCAACAATACTTAACTATTATAGAGATAAAAGATTAAATGAAAACACATTATTAAATGCTTACTATGTGCCAGGCACTGTGTGGGCAGGAAATTCAAAGGCATTTTGAATGCCTTTGAATCTGCCCTCAAGGAACTTCTATTCTAATAGAGCATAAGGGTATGGCAGCCAGATGGTAGCATCTTTGTTTGCTGAGACACAAGCCCTGCCAATGAAGCAAGGACGCAGCTCATTGTCATGCCCCTGCCAGAAGCCATGGCAATACTGACCTGATTACTGTTCCTAGGATGAAAGGTATAAAAGTTAGTCATCCTTCCTTTTGAAGAGGACCAATGATATCACAGGGTGATTGCTTGGTTTGTGTGTGAATTGGGTTTATTTATTTATTTATTTATGTTCATTTTTACTTTTATTTTGAATATTTTCCCATATTTACATGTTTCATGTTCTTTCCCTCTCCCCAAGTCCCCTTAAGCCGCCTTAGCCAATGCACAATTCCACTGGGTTTTACATGTATCATTGATTAAGCCCTAATTCCATATTATTGATAGTTGGGCTAGAGTTATCATTTAGTGTCTTCATCCTCAATAACATCCCCATCAGCCCATGTGTTCAAGCAGTTGTTTTTCTTCTGTGTTTCTCCTCCCACAGTTCTTCCTCTGGATGTGGATAGCACTCTTTCTCATAAGTCCCTCAGAATTGTCCTGGATCATTGCATTGCAGCTAGTCCATTACATCCGATTGTACCACAGTGTATTCATTTCTGTGTACAATGTTCTTCTGGCTCTGCTCCTTTCACTCTGCATCAATTCTTGGAGGTCATTCCAGTTCACATGGAATTCCTCCAGTTCTTTTGTGAATTGGATTTAAGTGAAGCAGAATTGTTGGCCTCATTTTCTCTTCCAGAGTCATCAAAGTCCAGCAGCAAGAAAAAAGTCAGGATGACTGACGATGCCCTGGGATGCAGTGGATGATCTTGGGCTATTCCACATCTGACCAAGCTCTATGCACTCCACAGAATCTGCTTCCACCATCTTCATGGAACAAATTGTTCTCATTCATCCCCTCTACCTAAGAAAGTCTTCACTTCCCAGGGGTAAACATGCCCCTACTCACCTAAGGTTTTGATGCCTGTCAGTTACCCTCAACCTGATTTAACCCATTTGGGGTATACAAAGCACAAAGAGAGAAATGCTGAAATGACCAGGGTGGATAGATATAAATGAAGTTTGTTCTGCGGCTACTTTACTGTTCACTCACTAGCCAATTAAAAAAAAAATAAAGAAAAAACCACTAGGTTCTAAACCAAATAGATGAACTCATCCATAAAATTAATCTGGCAACTAGGTGGCACAGTGGATAGAATGCCAGGACTGAAGTCAGGAAGGCTCATTTTTCCTGAGATTAAAACTAGACAGTCTTCCTAGCTGCATGATTCTGGGCAAGTCATTTAACTCGGTTTGCCTCAGTTTCCTTATTTGTAAAATGAGCTGGAAAAGGAAATGGCAAACCAACTACTCCAGCCTCTTTGCCAAAAGGGATCAGGAAGTGTTGGACACAAATGAAACAATGAAACAATACACAAAAAAATTAATTTGCTTTTGCTACTAAAGTAGCATGACAAAAAATAAAGCAGGTAGAACTTTTGTCATTTTTCTTTCATAAAATTAAAGATACTTGGTTCAAGTGTCTGTTCCTACTTTCTTTGATATTCCCTTCCCACACATGACTCTCAAATTTAATGTTCATGATGCCCATTTAAAAAATATAACATTAGACTAGGCAGCTAGGTGGCTCAATGGATTGAGAGCCAGTTCCTGAGACAGGAGGTCCTGGGTTCAAATGTGACCTCAGATACTTCCTAGCTGTGCGACCCTGGGCAAGTCATTTAATCCCCATTGGCTACCCTTATCATTCTTCTGTCTTATATCCAATACACAGCATTGATTCTAAGACGGAAGGTAAGGGTTTAAAAAATATATATGTATATGTGTGCATATATATAATATCTAATTATGTAACAAACCTATATGCACAAATCTAGACAAAGAAAAAACAGAGGGAAACACAGCAAATAGTCTACTGACTATTTGACAACATAAAGAGAGGCCACATGGACAACCTAGAACAGAGGAACACTCTTTGAGACTATAAAAAGAGCTCCTCTTCCTTGAGCTCTCCTTTTCCTAGATAATCCTTATACTAGCGTTTTATTCGATTATGATTTATCTTTAGCAAAATGAGAATAAGCTAAAGAACCTCTAAAATTATATGGTTCTAAAACCCAAAATGTATTATAATGATGAGAGTTTAAGCACTCCATTCAAGGGACTGTGAATGGAAGCTAAAGGACAAATCCTATATGTTTAAAATGAATTAAAGTTCTCCTGAGCGAGGCAATTGGGAAAAGAACCTAACTTGGAATCAAATCAATTTTAAATTCAATCAGCATTTATTAAGCACCTACTATGTGCCAGGTACAATGCACGACTTCAACAATAACAACAAATCAATGTGATTTTGCAGCCTGACAAAAAACAAAACTGTAGAACTTTTGATTTGTCATTTTTCTTTTATAAAATTGAATGACACACAAAAAAGAGGCAAAAGACAGCCCCTGCTGTTAGGGAGCTTATAATCTAAAGAGGGAAACAAATAATATGCAAAGCAAACTATGAACAGGATGACTAGGAAGTGATTAAAAAAAACCCAAAGCATTGGAATTAAGAGGGATCTAGATCCCAGTTCTGCTACTATTTGTGTGTCCTTGAGAAAGTCAATTAACCATTCTTTCAGAACCTTAGCTTCTTTGTCTGGGGTTGGAGGTTGGACTTGATGACCTCGAAGGCCCTCTTCATTTTGAAACATTTTTGTTATTACCAATTAAAGAGCAGTGGCAATAGTTAAAAGTAAGATGGGAATTTGGGTTCAGATTTCAGTTTAAATACTTATTTTATGTCACCTTGGATAAATCACTTCATCTAGGAGGGGAGGGAGTGGATTGAATAGTCTCTAATGTCCTTTTTGGATCTCATTCCTGTGATAAAGGGAGGAAAAAGCAGGACAGCAGAGGAACTTGGTTTTTCTCTGAAAGAAAAAAGTCTTAGACTAGTTTTACACAGTAACAACAAAGACCAGAGTAGCAGAAACTCCATTTTCTGCTATTATTAGAAATGTTTCTTAGAATTTTTTTTAGAAAAAAATTTTCTTAGATTTTTTTCTATTAGAAAATTTCAACATAGAAAGTGACAGATTTCAAAGTTCCCCAAGAGAATGGTAGTAGTAAAGATAACTTTGATAGCTACCCAGAAAATGATCAAAGGAAAATGAATGATTGAACTCTTAGAGTGTAATAGTTAAGATGAAACCACCAGAGCCCCAATATGCATCGCAAAAGTTATTTATGTCTAGCCTAAATCCTTTTTGCAGTGAGGTAGCCCCATAGTTGCTGTGGAGTCAGAAAGACCTGAGTTCAAATTTGCCTGTGTGACTAAGCAAGTTACCTAAGCTTTGGTCTGTCTTAGTTTTCTCAAATGGAAAATAGCATCTGCTTTCCCAGGGTTGCTGTGAAGTCAAATGAGATAATATTTTAAAGTGCTGAGTATATTGCTAAAAATATTTTTTCTTTATCTTCTCCCCAATCCACTTGCGTTTTTATGTTCTCTCCCCTTATAGAAATTTCTAGTCAGTCAATAAACATTTATTAAACACCTACCACAAGTCAGATTAAGCTCTGGGGATACAAAAAAAAAAAAAAGAAAAAAGGCAGTCTTTCCCTAAGAGGAGCTCACGGTCTAATGGAGAATACAACATGAAAACAACTATGTACAAATAAATTACACACAGGATAAACTGGAAATAATCAATAGAGGAAAGGTTTTGAAATTACAGGGGGATAATGAAAGGTACCTGTAGAAAATGGGATTTTAGCTGGAACTTGAAGGAAGCCAGGAGTAGAGATGAGAGAGTGTTTTTAAGTTTAGTCCTTGACTTTTTTTTTTTAATTGATGCATAAATCCTGAACATAGATACCTAAAGGGGGGAAAAGGATGACATATAATTTCTGTAAGCTTAATGGCACTTGCAGGTAGTACCAAAATAACAGGCTCAATTTTTATCAAAGAGCATATATTAGTAGAAGGATGTCTAATACCTACTCTAGCACCTGGGAGTTACTTTACATCTAATTCATCATGTCTGACTGTTACCTTGTGACAGTGATTGAGTATTAATTAGCTATGAAGTGCAAAGAGTTCCAGGAATAAGAATGCAGAGGCTGGAAGTCAAATTGTGATCTCTTTCACTAAAAGCCAAAGAAGAAATAAAATATTCAGTCAAAATAATTCTGAGAAGGTTACTTCACACACACATATTTCTGTTAAACAAGCATAGTGCCATAAAATATCAATTGTTGTTCAGTTGCCTTTCAGTCGTGTCTGACTCCTCCTGGCCCCATTTGGGGTTTTCTTGGCAAAGATCCTGGAGAAGTTTGCCATTTCTTTCTCTGGCTCATTTTACAGATCAAGAAACTGAGGCAAACAGGGTTAAATGACTTGTTCCAGGTCATATAGCTAGTAAGTGTCTGAGACCAGATTTGAACTGAGGTCTTCCTAACCCCAAGTTTGGCACTTTATCTACTGTGCCGCCATTGTAGGGTATCAATATAAATTAGTTAAAAATTCATAAACAATACAATATTTTCACTTTGATTAGAGATCTGTCAAAACTGACACCCATTATAAAAGTGTGAAATTACAAAGAGCTGGAAGTTAAAATACCCCTAAGAAAGGGAGGAAAGGGCAACTCAGTAGATTGAGAGCCAGGTCTAGAGATGGGAGGTACTGGGTTCAAATGTGACCTCAAACACTTTCTAGCTGTGTGACCCTGGGCAAGTCACTTAGCTCCCCCTTGCCTAGCACTTACTGCTCTTCTGCTTTGAAACGAATACACAGTATTAATTCTAAGACAGAAGGTAAGGGTTTAAAAAAAAAAGGGAGAAAGCAAAATAGATTTCCAAAGAAATAGTCATTGTTATTCCAGACATAGCACTGCAAGAGACTACAGAAATCATCTAGTCCTACCCTTTCATTTTGTGTCTCAGGAAAATGAGGCCCTGAAATGTTATACAAGTTTCCCAAGCTCATAGCTAGTTAGTAACTGAGCCAGGAATAGAACTCAGGTCTCCTGGTTCCCTGTTAAGTTGTGTTTTGGTTTTTTTTCTTCTTTTTCTGCCAGCCCAAACTACCTCTTTTAATAGTGTGTCATTAAAAAAAAATCCTTACTTTCTGTCTTAGTAACAATGATGTTAAGACAGAAGGGCAAGGGCTAGGCCAATGGGGTTAATATGCCTGGCACTCTATCCACTGTGCCACCTAGCTGGCCATTAGAAATTACCAAATTTCTATTTTCCCAACTTTTTTAGATAAACAAAATTAAGTGACTTGTCCAGGTCACACAGCTAGTAAACATCTGGATTTGAACTTGAAGACACGAGTCTTTCTGATTCCAGGCCCAATGCTTTATCTACTGTACCACCTAGCTGCTCCATAAATAAGCTCTAAGGAAAAAAAAATTCATACTTGAAGGTGACTTCTTAAAATTAATGTGTTAAGGTAAAATAAGAAAGTAAAATATTGAATATCATAAAGATAATGTTAATTAAAACTTTTGTAGTACAAAATAATTTGCATACAAAGCTGAAGTAGGCAATGTTAAGTACAGTATTCCCTATCCATATTATACAGATGAGGAAACTAAAGCTCCAGCGATTAAGTGATTTAACCAAAGTCACACAGTAAATATTAGAACCAAGATTCAAAAACTCAGTGACTTGATTCTAAATCATATATTCTAACCACTGCTCATGTGAATGAAAGAGGAAACCCTTTTTGTGAATTTGGAAAATTGAAGAGGAGTAATAACCACTGGCAAACACTAAAGAAGAATGCTTTTAAAAGATGGCATATGCAAAGCTCTGATTCTTGGGATGAGGTAAGTCTTTGTTGGGAAGTACAAATCTAGCCTCATACACTTACTGGTTGTGTGACCCTGGGTAAGTCACTTAACTCTGTCTGCCTCAGTTTCCTCATGTATAAAAGAAATAGGAGCAGGTAATGGCAACCACTTTTGCACCTCTGCTAAGAAAAGCCCAAATGGGATCATGAAGAGTTGGACCTGAATGAAATGACTAAACAACAATGTTTAGGCATTTTTTATATATTTATACATGTATTATATATATTACATCATCACAATATATTATATATATTTATGCAGGACTCTGGATCACCCATTCTACTTTTCCTAACAAGTATGACACAAGAAGATGCCGGAGTGGTATCCGTGAGAGAGACTATACAGAAGGGACCATTTGGCATGAAATACTACTTTTGGTTGGTTGCCAATCTGTAGTCTAGTGATTTGTAGACATCCCTGGGCCTCTACTCTGGCATTGAAGGGTGCCAGGGCTTCCCAAATGGTCTCTGAAGGACAGAAATAGGAACTGGAAAATGGGGGAAGTACAGTGCCACTAGAGACCATGGAGGCTGTATTTTGTTGGAGGAATCCTCTCAAGGCACTCTCACATTTGACTGATAGAGAAGACTTAGAATCCTCTGCTTCAATGTCATGACAATGACTGGTAATAATTATCCTTGAGAACTATCCTAGCCCTCTTGAAGATCATGATAGGGTTCAGAGGCATGGTGTAGGAGCACCCAGAACCCTAGTCTGCATCCCCACTCCTCCTTCCCACGCCACCTTCCATAATCTTCTTTTTGCTGTGGCTACTTCCCATGAATACGTTCTGAGAAGACAATCTCTCTGCCTTCTGCCCAATTACCATACAGATTGCCATCACCATGCATCAGGAGCCTGCCATCATATTGTTTCAGTTTTGGAACTCCCACCATGGAGTTGAATTATCTCATTTGCTAAGTGAGTGCAGATAATGTTGAGCACTCTATTTAGGTGGCCCCAGACCAGACCATAATTCAAATCCCATCTGACCATTCAATCTAACCATTTTACAGTATGCTACTGCATTCAGACTTACCCCAAATTTTCCACTTCTTATGTCAGGAACGGTAATCTAATCAATACTTTAATTTCTGCTGGAATGATGTCAACTGACTGTTCTCTGAATTAACTAACCCCCCTGTGTCTCCCTAGACCAAATCTTCCTTTCCTGATAACCACTTTCCTATACACAGTATATGTCAGTGGTTCCCAAACTTTTTTGGCCTACTGCCCCCTTTCCAGAAAAAATATTACTTAGCCCCTGGAAATTAATTTTTTTTTAATTTAATAGCAATTAATAGGAAAGATAAATGCACCTGTGGCCATCACCGCTTTCTTGGATCGCTGCAGCACCCACCAGGGGGTGGTGGCACCCACTTTGGGAATCACTGGTATATGTAGTCTTCCCCTATTAAAATAGGAACTGACTCATTGTTTTTGTATCCACAGTGCCTGGCACAGGTAAGCTCTTAATGTATGCTTTTTCATGTTTCATTCATTCAACTGCCCCTCACCATAGTTCATCCAGGCTTCTTCTTCATGGGTGTCTACCACCTCCCTACAATAAATGCTAAAGCCAAATTGTTCCCCCTGTGGCTTCTGAGATTTAGCAGATACATTATACCTTATCTCCTGGGATTATCTTGACATCTTGACTTCAACCTTGTTTTGGTCCAGCTCAGCTCTGTTATAGATTTTCAGCTTGTCTCTAAATGCTGAAAATCCAGGCTTGTATAAGGTAACTGGGACTAAAGAAAACACAAAATGATCCACACAATTCAACATTTTTTTAAGGAACCTACTGTGTGCAAAGCACTGTGTGAAACACTCAGGGAGATCCAAAATTTAGGCAAGGCACGGTGTTTGTCTCTGTGGATTCTAAAACCTGATTTTCTATTCATAGCAGAGGTAAATTTATTCTGAAAATATGGCCTGGTCTTTAAAGAAAACCACACACACGCACACACACAAATGTGCCTGGTAAAGGATTTTACTTTTGGCTATGGGCTGCTTACTTGTCCTGATAAATATGTCCTTCTTTTCCAAGCCTCCTGCTGACTCATGTTAGGACTTTCTCTTCCATGCCACAGAAAAACCTCTTCACTTTGGTTACTCACCCCTGGACTACTTAGACTGGAAGCCCAGCTTCCCCTGACCATGTGGTCTCTCCCACTGATTGGTTGTTTCCTCCCAGAACCTCCAATTCAAGGAGGAAGCCAGTTCAACCAAGTCTTCATTCCTCTCCAGGCTGCTCTGCCGACTCATCTCCACAGACTTCCTTTATCATGACCCCACACCCAAGCCCATTTACGGCTTCCTTTTATTTTTCTCTATTAGGATGTAATCTCTTGGAGGGCTTTTTGCCTGTATTTATATTTCTATATATTACATATATATTTCTCTCTCTCTATTAGATATATATTTAATGTGTATAAGCACATATTATTAGGCTCTTTATAAACGTTTGTTAATGTGACTACTTGAGTTTGTCTTTGTGGAGAGAATTGACAGAGTAGTAACTACAAAGATTAATGACAGAAGCTGATGTGATAGGGAATATTTTGATTTTAGTTATCTGTGGGAAATAAGGAAAAAGTTATCAGTTTTGATCAGTACTCAATCCTTTTTCAGGCTGGCCCCTAAATTGATTTGCTTGGCAAATAGGGCAATTTATTTTGGGATGGGAGCACTGAAATGAAACTCCCCACCATAGTTCCTGAACTGTTTTGCTAAGTGGAGTCCCTGGGGTGTTTTAAAGAGGCGGTAGGGTGGCAATAAAGGACTATGCTAGGAGTTACAGGAAATTTTGCACCATAATTCCAATAAGGTTTTTAGATTGAGAGACCTTAAGAAGAAGCAGGAGAGAAAAAAGGCTTTTAAGTTCAGGTTTTATTGATTTATTTTTAAAATGATTATCATTAAAAAAATTTTTTTTACCAATTACATGTAGTAACAAATTTCCACATACGTTTTTTGAAGTAATATGATCCAAACTGTCTCCCTCCTCCTTTCTCTCCTCTTCTTGGAGCTGGCAAGCAATTCAATCTGGGTTATACATGTGTTATCATGTAAAATAGATTTCCATATTGTTCATTTTTTAAGTGAATACTCATATAAAACCCAAATCCCCAAATGAAAACCCAAATAAACAAGTGAAAAATCATATGCTTTCATCTGCATTCTGACTCCAACAGTTCTTTCTCTGGAAATGGCTAGCATTTTTTATCATAAGTCCCTCAGAATTGTCATGGATCATTACATTGCTGAGAGTAGCTAAGGATAAAGCACCAACATAAAGGTTAGAGTGTACATTATAAAATAAACACATTAGAGAGTTACCAAGCAAAATTCTAAGTGGGCTTCGAGGAAAAGGTCATTCCCAGCTGCAAGTGGAGATTAGGGAAGGTCTCCTGGAAGATGGTACATTTTAATTGACCTTTAATGGGTTGGAAAGAATTCCACAAAGAGTTTATGAGAAGGTGGTGAACAAAGGCAGAGGGGTGAGAGCACAGGGTATATGCTAGAGGGAGTCTCGTGTGGCTTAGGCTGCCCCTAGAACAAGGGAAAGGGAAGGATATGAGGCAAGACTGGACAAAAGGTTGGGAAGGGTCAGGCAAGGCTGCAGAGTGTTTTGAATGTCATGAAAGAAATGACCTATTAGAATAGTGTTTCCCAACCAAACACCCTACTTTGGACAAGTAAAATGTGTAGATTCTGTAAACTTTTGGAGCAGGGAATTTATTAATAATAATAGCTAGAGCATTTATATAGTTGCTTAGGTGCCAGGCATTGTGCTAGGAACTTTACAGGCACAATATTTTATCTTCACAATATCCCTGGGAAGTAGGCATTATTATTATTATCATCATCATCATCATCATTATCATTATTATCATTATTATCCCCATTTTACAGTTGAGGAAACTGAAGCAAATAGAAGTGAAGTTAACTTCTCCAATATCAATCGACATTTATTAAACACCTAATATGTGCTATTAATATGGGTAATTAGGCAGCATTGTGGATAGAGTGCCAGGCTTAAAGTCAGGGAGACTCATCTATCTTCCTGAGTTCAAATCTGGCTTTAGATACTTATTGCGTGACCCTGGGCAAGTCACTTAATCCTGTTTGCCTCAGTGGTAAGGTAAGGAGGGCATTTCTAAAAGCATAAAGACAGGAAATAGAGGAATGGAGACCTATGTGGGAGGAAGAGAGAAAAGGACAGTTGGTTAGGATTTTAGAGTGCAGAAAGAGGAATGATGTATAAGGAAACTGGGAAAATTTATATATTATCAATAAATAAGCAGCAGAGGAAAAGAAAGTCACTTAAAAAAATAATTGGGTTTTAGAGACAGCTAGATGGTTCAATGGATAGGGAGGCAAGCCTGGAGACAGGTCATGGATTCAAATATGGACTCAGAAACTTCCTAGCTGAGTGATCTTGGACAAATCACTTAATCCCAATCATCTAGTCCTTACTCCTCTTCTGCCTTGGAACAGATACTTAATATTGATGCTAAAATGGAAGGCAAGGGTTTAAAAAAAGAAAAAGAGTAACTGGTTTAAAAAAAAAAAGGACCTTTGACATTGGAAGTTTGGTAATCAGTAAAAATATACCAAAGATTTCCAGTGTAGAAGCTAAGCACTGCATTAGGTTCTGAGTCCTTTGAGGAAGGGGAACCAGATCTTACTTCTCTTTGTACTAAACACAATGTTTAATATATTCAGTAAATATTTGTTCAAAATCTGTTCTAAGAAGAAGAAAAAAAGCCTACACCACATAACCACTTCTAAAAGTTTATCTGTGGTGGAGAAACTTTGGGTTCATTGCTCAAAACTTAATTTTTAAACTTTTGGCACTTAGCTTTATCCAAGATGATGGAATAATAAATATTGTTTATCTAAATAGTCTCTGAAATATATATATATATATGTATATTTATTAATAATGTATGGAGTAGTGGGATGATTCTATTCATTCCCCTCTATTCATAATATTCGACAAATATTTACTAGGCAAGCATCCACTATGTGAATGGCACTCTATCAAGCACTTTAAATATCCTTTCCTTATTTTTTGGTACATTGCCTTGCTGCCTCCCACTCTACTGCCATTCTAGGCACACCTCCATGAAAATTACTTTGTTTTTCAAGATATCACCTGTTTCTTTTTGCCTTTCTCTACTGTGATATCCCAGTTTTAAAAATTATATAATATGGCTAGACTTTAAAAAGGTACCCTCCCCCAGATGTTATAAACCCAGCAAAATAGCAATTTCACCAGAAAACTGTACTGCTCTGAAGATAGTCTTGTGTTATGTTATAACAGAAAAGAGCTCAGAATATGCAGAGGACCTGAGTTCAAACCCTGGCACTGCCACTTTGTGTGGCCCTAGTCATTTCATTGCTAATCTTCAATGAGGGAATTGTAGCAGATTTCTTACAGCTTATTGTCCTCCGGCTATTCTTCTATCTGTCCTCAGTGGCCTCCTGGTTGTTCCAGGAACAGGACCCTCCATTTCTCAGTTCCTGTCATTTGCTCTGGTGGTCCCCCTTGCCTAGAATGCTCTCCATCCTCTACTCTTGACTACTGACCTACCTGGTTTCTTTCAAGTCCCAGCTAAAATCCCACCTTCCCCAATCCCTCATAATTCCAGTGCCATTCCTTTCTAAATTACTTCCTATCCTGTATATAGTTTGCCTGTTGTCTCCCCCATTAGACTGTAAACTTCTTGAAGGCAGGGACTATCTTTTGCCTTTCTTTGTATCACCAGGGCTTAGTATGGCGTCTGGCAAGTAATAATCAATCAACACTTATTAAACTGGAGATTGATCGATGAGCTTTAAGTTCCTATTTTATGGGGGTTTAATGTGCCCTTGCGGAACGATAAAGAGCAGAACCTAAAAGCCACATTGCCCAAAGGGTGGAAATGGGGTTCCACAAGGTGTTAGGCGGTTCACAGTCCCACCAGCCTGTTTAGCTTTAAGGGTGAAGGTCTGGTGGAGCCACTGGGAACCAGGCACTAGGGTCCCTCACGTAGAGATGCCCAGGGTACTAGGCTAAACTCCCCGGGCCACCTCCTGGAACGTTTCTGGCAAAGTTCCGGCCAAGACAAGCCCGGGAATGCAAATAATCGGCAGGTCCAGGAGCTCAGAGTGCATAGTTCGGCTGGCTGGGACACCACCGGTTCCCGCCGAGCCTGAGCCTGGGGCCAACACAGTCCCCGACTGCAACAGAGCCAGTCACCAGAAGAGCCAGGGGCCAGAGGGAGGCGGTGCAGAGATCAGGGGGAGGAGGTGGAAACCGCCCAGAAGCAGCAGCTGCAGCTGCAGCAGCGCCGGCGGCGGATGTCTAGAACAGCCGTGGGCGCGGCCTGGGTTGGGCCTGCCGTATCCCAGCGGGTCTCGCTGGATAGCCCCCACCCCAGCCAGCCCCTTCTCCTCTCTCTCCACTTCCGTTACCACAGCCCGGGGTAGTTGCACGCCACCGGCGGCTGTCTAATGCAGCGAGAGGCTGAATAGAGGCCCCGGAAGGAGTAGGAGGAGAAGGAGCAAGCGGCTCCGCTGCCCTGTGCTCGGGCGCAGGATGCGGAGGGGCTCCAAGCCGCTGCCGCTGCTGCAGCCGCCCCTAGGCCAGTGTCTGTGGCTGCTCTGGTTGCAGCTGCTGACCTTCCTCCCTGTGGGCCCGGTGCAAGGGGAGGAGGTGGCGGCGTTATCAGGTAACCTTGCAAACTCGCTCGCCCGCTCTTTTCTGTACTTGTTTCCCGTTTTTTAGGGTTTGTTTTTGTTTTTTTGCGCGCGCAAGGAGGTCCTAGCAACTGTGCGCCTGCCTCATCCGTGGGAGGGGAATTTGCTCTCCCAGTGGGAGCCCTGCCCCTGGCACCTAAACTTCTGGAGGCGGGCTGATCTGGTCTAGTTCATTCCCTCCTCCCCCCCCTCCCACCTCGTCAATTACCCTTATGTAAGTGACCCCTATCCAGATGTGTTAGAACACCTGACCCGGGCAGAAGGCGGGCTGCAGTTCTCTTCCCTTTTCTCCTCTCCCTCCCACTTCCCGCCAGCAGGCACACGCACCACCCCTGTGCTTCCCAACTCTCTTTTTTTCCACCGCCTCCCAATCTTTCCTGAATGGAGTATTTCTCTCAAGCCAGTTTTTGGTTCATTTCCTTTCTGTCTCAAAAACCTGTCCTCATCTCTCCAAACGTGGTGCATCCTTTATTAACAGTCTCACCACTTGGAGACCTGCGTTCCAAAAACCTTGTCTCCGTGAAGCATGGAATAAAGACTACTGGTTCCCTTAATCGCCTGCTTTGCAAAGAAAAGCTTTCTTTGGTCGGTGGCCAGGAAATGGTAGACCTGAATGAATACACGTCTCATAAATCCATATTTGGGCCAACCGGCTTCTAGCCCATTTAGTTTTTGTTTCCTGCCCTGCTCTCAGCAACCTCATTTTTTTTTTCCCTCTTAGCTTTCGATTGGGGGCAGTGTTCACCAGATTCCTTTTGTTTTCATCCCCGAGAATCAGATTTTTCTTGGTGAACTTAAGCACCAGTGCGTTTGCTCACCCGGGTTCACCGCCCTGGCTTTGCCACTGAATTAACCTTCTGAACTTCAGCAAGTCACTTAAGCTGCTTCTTTCTTCATCTCTAAAATAAGGGGGTTAAACTAAATGATTATTACTACTATTTCCAGCTTTTAAACACTTTTAAAAATAGTTTATTGGACACTTGTTTCCTCACAAGCCATACCAAAAAATGGGGACTATCAGGTTTCCTTGAAATTACCTTACCTCCTTGGGTGAAAAGCCAGAGGCTTGTTTAACAAGGGAGGAGCTTGTGGTTGGCTGAGAAGAGAATAGAAACCAAAGTGGAGAACCACCCATGATTTGCAGCCAATAGGTGGAGCCCCTAGAAATTTTAAAGTATATTTGGTTGTCTTGGATTCCTGAATTTCTCAGTCTGTGAAATTCACACTATAGAGTCAATTTCCACTTCTTAAATTCTGCAGACTTTTTCATTGACATCTGTGAACTAAAGATGTCTGTCCTTGAAATTAAAAGCAGATCTCCAGGCACATCAGTACATATGATAATCACAACCCCAATTTCATACTTCCTATAATAGGTCCTCTGGAGGAATAAAAATATTGAAAGACATCTGTTTAAACAGGTCAGAGAGAAGTCATAGAGATTGTGCAATATTATTTAATGTGAATCAATCCCATTTGCCATCTTGATACTTGAACCCATTCCATTTCTCCTTAATAGCTACAAAAAAAGACAAGCAAACTCTTCTGAAAGTAGGATTTTCTCTGCTTCAGTCTCCTCTCCTACCAGGAAAGAAAATAAAATAGTTAAAGTACGTTTTGATAATCATTAGACTCGTGTTTTTGACTTGTTTATATTTTTAAATATATTTTAAACATAAAAGAAACAAATTTTATGGAAATACTTTACTGAATTTTTCAAGAAGCAGGCTACCGGAATGGTCTTGGAGTCACAAAGACCTGAGTTCAAGTCCTGTATATGATACATGCTAGCTAAAGGGCATGGGCAAACCACTTAAGCTCTTGGTTAAGACAATGAATTACATATGAGATGCTGGGTTGCTGATATGTTTCAGTGGAATGAGTTTCCACACTGGTATTCCCCACCCATAAAACCACAATTTTTGGACCAAAAAACCACCAATAGCAAAAACCAAAAAAACCCTGACTAAAATTTTTTTGGTTGTAGTTTTAAGGTCGTCTGAGATTTGGGAAGTCTTACCTTCATTTATTTACCCCCCCCCCCCATTACATGTAAAAACAATTTTTAACATTTGTTTTTAAAAATTTTGAATTCCAGATTCCCTTCTTCCTTCCTCTCTTCCCTCACTGAGGAAACAAGGACTTTGATAAGTTATTCATGTGCAGACATGTAAAACATTACCAAGTTAGTTGTGTTTTGAAAGAAAACACCAACCAAAGGAGAAAAAAAAATAATATGCTTCAGTTTGCATTCAGACTCCCATCAGATTTTTCTCTGGAAATGGATAACATTTTTCATCATAAGCCCTTCAAAATTGTCCTGCATCTTTGTTTTGCTGAGAATAGCTAAGTCATTCATAGTTGATCTTCATATGGTATTGCTGTTGCTGCTCATTTCGTTTTGTATCAGTTAAGGTAATTCTTTCCAGATTTTTCTGAAAGCATCTCTTATAGCATAATAGTATTCTACCACAATTATATGCCACATTGTTCAACCATTCCCTAATTGATGAGCATCCCCTCAATTTCCAGTTTTTTGCTACCCCAAAAAGAGCTGTTATAAGTATTTTCTACATATAAGTCCTTTTTCTTTCTCTCTTTTTTAACAAATTTGTTTGGGAGATAGAACTAGTAGTGCTGGGTCAAAGGGTATGCACAGTTTAATAGCCCTTTGGGCATAGTTCCAGATTGCTTTCTAGAATGGTTGGATCAGTTCACAATTCCACTAAAAGTGCATTAGGGTCCCAATTTTTTCACATCCCCATCAACATTTGTCATTTTCCTTTTCTGTCATATTAGCCAATCTGATAGATGTGAGGTTGTTTTAATTTACACTTCTCTAATCAATTCTACTTAGGAGCATTTTTTTTCACATGACTATAGATAGCTTTGATTTCTTGATCTGAAATTGCTTGTTTCTTTTGATCATTTATCATTTGGGGAATGACTCATTCTGATTTGCCTCAGTTCTTTATATATTTGTGAAATGAAGCCTTTATTGGAGAAACTTGCTATAAAATCCCCCTGCCCCCTAGTTTCCAACTTTCCTTCTAATCTTGGCTACATTAGTTTTGTTTGTTTAAAAAAAACCTTTTTAATTTAATGTCATCAAAATTATCCATTTTGCATTCTGTAATGTTTTTTCTATCTATTGTTTGGAAATAAATTCTTCCCTTATTCATAGATCTGACACGTTGACTATTCCATGCTCCTCTAATTTACTTATGGTATCACCTTTTTATATCTAACATAACATATACCCATTTTGACTTTGTTTTGGTATATGGTGTGAGATGTTGATCCATCCTTAGCTTTCCAGTTTTCCCAGCAGTTTTTGTCAAATAGTGAATTCTTGTCACAAAAGTTTGAATCTTTGCTTTATCAAACATTAGATTATATATGATCATTATCAGTTGCATATTATATACCTAATCTGTTCCACTATCCACCACTCTATCTCTTAGCCAGAATCAGATTGTTTTGATAATTACTAATTTTTAATGTAGCTTGAGATTGATTCTGTATAGATAAGCCACCTTCCTTCGCAATTTTTTTCATTGTAATATTTTTGATCTTTTGTTTTCAAGATGAATTTTGTTATTATTTTTTCTAGCTCTATAAAAGGATTTTTTGGTAGTTTGATATGTCAGTAAGTAAATTATTTTAGGTGGAATTCTTATTTTTATTTATGAGCCTACCTATAAGCAATTTATGTTTTAACAGTTGTATAGATCTAACTTTATTTGTATGAAAAGTGTTTTGTAATTGTGTTCATAGAGTTATTGGGTTTGTCTTGGCAGGTAGACTCCCAAGTATTTTATGTTGTCTCTAGTTATTTTAAATGGAATTTTTCTTTCTATTTCATGTTGGATTTTGTTGGTAACGTATAGAAGTGTTGATGACTTATGTGAGTTATTGTTTTTACATATATATAAATTGAATATATAAAATTTAAAGATAAGAATAAAACATTTACAAAATATAAATATTATACAAAATATAAAAATAAATTTAAATATAAAATGTATATTTAAAGAGTATTTCCTAGTCAAAACTAAGTATTACTTCTTTTGGACTTTTGATTGAATTGAATTTTATTGAGACTGAATTAACTTTAAAAATCGATTTTTAATATATACAGTAATAAATAAAACTATTATGTTTAGACCTGAAAAGAACCTTAGAGGCCATTTAAACAAACACCCCTCATTTTATTCCTGAGGAAACTGAGGCACAAGGATGTTAAGTCAAGATGTCAGCAATCATTTATGTTTGATGACCTGCTGCTCCTGCTATGAGCTCCTACTAGAAACCAGGCAAGGTGCTAAGTTCTAGGAGATACAAAAAATGCAAAATAGAGAAGATAATATACAAGTAGTTACCTGCAACATAAATAAATAAACAAATAAGCAAATAAATAAATGAATGAATGAATGAATGAATGAATGAATAAACAAATAAATAAATAAGCAAGCAAACAAACAAACAAATAAATAAA
Organism: Gracilinanus agilis; assembly: GCF_016433145.1. NCBI lineage: Eukaryota > Metazoa > Chordata > Mammalia > Didelphimorphia > Didelphidae > Gracilinanus > Gracilinanus agilis. The sequence continues at coordinate 226,381,381 of NC_058132.1, forward strand.
TAAATAGAGATTACTATTGGAGATAATCTCAGTTGGAATCTATTATTAAGGTAGATCAAGAAAGACTTCTTATAGAAAGTGAGATTTTACCTGAGACTTGAGAGAAGGGGGGGGGGGGAGGTAGAATATTCCAGACTTGGAGGACAGCCATTTGAAAGGCAAGTCCAGAGATGGAGGGTAGCTTGGGAGGAATAAGAAGCCAGAAGGCCAGTGTCACTGGATCTCAGAGTGTGTGGAGAAGAGTAAGGTAAGACTGGACAGTGTGGCAAAAGGACAAGTTATAATGGGCTTCAAAAACCAAAGAGAGGATTTTATACTCGATCCTAGAGGTAATAGGGAGTTGCTATAATTTTTTTGTGCTTAATGATGATCAATTTGGAGGCTGAGTGGAGAATGGACTAGAATGGGAGAGAATTGGCTCAGAATGATCAATCTACAGTCTGGACTTTGAGCTCATGGGGGCCTGCCCCAACATGGCAGTGTCAATGTAAAGAATGGGGTGTAGATGAGAGATGGGAGGATATGAATTATGAGGGTGAAAGGGGGAGAGAAAAGAAGGGAGGAGAAAAGAGAGAGGAGCTAAAATTTCAAGCCTGGATAATTAGGAGGTTAAAGTGATTTCTATGGGTCACATAGCTTGGACCTAGGTCTTTCTGAGTTCCAATTCCAATGCTCTAAACACTGTAAAACTGCCTTATGAAATGCTCTATGAAAAAAGCCCTTCAGGCAGAAGAATAACCACTTAATAATTGCTTGATGAAATCTATTTCTGAAAATCACATGAATCATACATAAAGGATTTAGGGGGAACCGTTTAAAGAAGCCTTAAAATAAATAAGAATGAAATTAATTACATCCATTTTGGAAGTTAGATTTATGTGAGATGTTCTTAAACTGAGATACTTTTATGCAAACACAGAAATAGCTTTCCAAAAGTAAGATTTAATGACAGGATAGCCAAGCAACTAAGTCAGAGGAAGAGGTATGAATTATTCCATGGCTGATCAGACATCCAAGCATGGTATAGTGAAAAGAACATTGCCTTAGGAAATATAGAACTTGGGTTTGAATTCTATCTCTGCTACTTTTATAATTATCTGTGTAACCATGGGTAAACTATTTATCCTTTCTTGTGTCAACATGGAATCTAGAAGACACTAAATTTATAGCTTAGTAAGATTGGATGACCCCCAGATTAGTTAGCTTAAAGGTGAAAGCCCCAGGTTTGACCTTGTCACATGAGAGTTTCTCCCTAAGGGGAAAATCCAACTTCCAAGTCTCAGACTAACAATAGACCTTAAAGTAGTTTATGTAGGGATGGCTAATCCCATCTGGTATTAAATTATCTCTTTTGTCCCAATGGTTTCTCCCCTTAGCCCAAAGTCCTTTACCTCATTTTCCTTTGTTACCATTATAAAGTCAATCAACTATCCCTCTCATCCTTAGTCTTCCTCCCCATCTTTCCCTAGAAAGGTATTTAAGCTTCCCACCCTTAATGGCTCCTTGGAATTATCCAATCTAGCCAGAGCAACCAGAGTTCAAGCCTCAGGACTCTGGCACTCTGCATGGGCATGTGGTGCTCAGCTCTATGTGGAGGCCTAATTTAGCACTGAACTCCTTTCCTTAATTAAAGAGTGGTTTTTCTGACTATTTATTAGTTCTGTTTTTTTCCTAGTCAACAAATGGAGGCCCCAGTGAGATTCCAAAGTCCCAGCTGCTTGAGTCACCCTGCTAACAAGGACCCCAAGATGTGAGGTACCCACACAACCCATTTGGGGTTGAGATAGGAGTCCAGTTAGCAGAAGGGCCAGGTAAGTGGCTCTCGGAAAAAAGGACTTGGAAGTGATCCACTCTTTAATTAAGGGGGCTTAAGCTGTGGTTTGTTGTTGCACAGAGGAACCACATAAACCAGAGCCTACCTGGGGGCTGCTGGAATGGGGAATAGCAAGGCCATGTCCCCAGGAGGAGGTGGGGGCAGCTGGAGGAACCACCTAACAATATGGCCCCAAATTATATATTTTCAAGATATGAATCTAGTGCAGGCAAAAGTTTGGTTAAGATGGCAGATGGTAGCCAAATCCGATCCTAAGGTAAATTGGCCAAAATGGAGTCTAGTTCAACCTGGCTGCAAACTCTGCGCATGGCTAGGTTTGTGTGTTGTATGTGTGTGTTGGTGCATGTGTGCGGGAGTAAAGCAGTGTCTATGCTAGAAATAAGGGTAAAGAGAGTGTAGTTCAGATGTGTGAATGGCTGGCTGAAAACTTTGAATGGGAAGCTAAGCTGGAGTGTTCATTTGAAGTTCTGGGTATTTGCTTTAAGTCAATTAAAATAGAGAAAGTTTCTTCATGAATTGAAATGCCATGGTTTAAGGTTTAAATGGTTATAAATTTTTGTGGAAGAGTTTCTTATAGAAGCTTAAGGACTTAAGCTCTGGATTTCTTCTCAATTTTCTGTGGAGTTTTGTTTATATTGTATGTCTATAAAGTTGTATTAACAGTTAATTCCTCCCAAAAGCTGAAGAGGTGAGACAGGAGCTGTCGATCTGGACATGTGAATATCCAGCAGGAGGCTAAAGGAGGTCCAGAAATTTATAACCTTAAAATTCTAATCTTTTCTTCTCAGTTTTGGTATGGTTAATGTGTAAAATATTACATATCAACAGCAGGTAGTTTTTAATGGTGATGGTAATGAGATGCATTTTATTCTAGGTATTAACTTTTTTATTTGAGTGTTGTAATTTCACATTTTTGTCAAGCTGTTATTTGCAAGGTTTTACTGATTAATATGTGTGTGTGTTCTGAAGTAAAGAAAGTTCATTTTAGGTTGGTAAACTATAGACCTGACTGGTCATTGTGATGTTATAAGAGGACAAGACATATTTGAGAAAAGACTTTGCTTTCCATGGTAAGGAAACACTGAACATTTTTTAAAAACTGACCAACCAATTTCCTCTTAGCTGTTTTTGCCTTAGGCAAAGGAGAGGTGTAGAGTGAAGCTGAAAGAAATGCAGTTTTTGAGTCACTGGCAAAAAAACCCCAATAGTTTCCTTAGGTCTATAATAATTAAAATTATATTATGAGGCTGCTAATAGCTTTCTAACTTTATTAAATCAAAGTAGTAATAGGTCTCTTCCATGTCTAAATCATCTGATCTATGATGGGAACTTGCCAGCACAAAAAATCCCAAGGACAGCAGGTAGCTAGGGTTGTTGTTCCACACAGGAATAATGTAACCCTTTCATGTGAAAAATACCAATTTTGGGTCCCTTATTATTCAAAAGTGCCTGCAAGATAAGACAGAGTTGAGATTTCCTCAGATCTTTCAAAAGAATCCAGATCAGATGGTAAGAGTTAGACAGGTAAGGGTTTTAGTTGGATAAGAAATAAAGGGTCAGCATTATTAGTCTCAATGCCAAAGGGAAATTGCTGGTTTTTATCAGACATGAGATTCTCCTAACTCAGTGGTTCCCAAACTTTTTTGGCCTACCGCCCCCTTTCCAGAAAAAATATTACTTAGCCCCTGGGAAATTAATTTTTTTTAAATTTTAATAGCAATCAATAGGAAAGTGGCCTGTGGCCATTCCCGCCACCCTGGATCGCTGCAGCACCCACCAGGGGGCAGTAGCGCCCACTTTGGGAATCACTGTCCTAACTGGATGGTCATTTTCCTTTTTAATTTTTTCTAATTAATTAATTAATCAATTAATTAATTTTAATTTTTCCCATGGTTACAAGATTCTTGTTGTTTCCTTCCCCTTATTTTATTTTTAAAATGTATTTTATTGATGATTTGCTCCTTAAACATACCAAATGCGCTTTTCCATCTAGCCAAGAAAAACAGTTAACTGCTTATGTTTGCAATATTCTAAACCTCCAAAGGCAGCTAGATGGTACAGTGGATAGTGTGCAGGGCTTCCTAACTCCACTTCAAATTTGGTCACAGATACTTAGTAGATGTGGGACCCTGGGCAATTCACTTAATTTTCTCTCAGCCTCCGTTTCCTCATGAATAAAACTGGGATCTTAATAGCACCTTGCTAGCACAATAACCCCAACAGGAGGATCAAATAAGATTAAAAAAAAACAAACCCTTACCTTTTGTCTTAGAATCAATACTGTATATTGATTCCAGGGCAGAAGACCAGTAAGAGCTAGGCAATGGGGGTTAAGTGACTTGCCCAGGGTCACACAACTAAGAAGTATCTGAGGCCAGATTTGAACCCAGCTCCTAACACCTCCAGGGAAAGATTTATTAATTTATTAATCTTCAAAATTTATTCATTTCAATTTATTAATCTTCAAATTTACTGGTCATGTCACCAGGATTCCTTATCTATCAATGACAAGGTTCTCCAAATACTCCTTTTTACACATATTATTGTATCTTGAACTCTGGAAAGCTACACACTTTCTCAGTGAAATTCCCAGCAGTGCAACATTGATCTGTGTGGATGCACCCTAGGGAATAAAAAAGCAAGTGGAATAAAGAACTCCGATTGTCCAGACTCTGATATTTATTAGCCAGATGAGCAAAACACTCTTTGAATTCATCAGTCAACGTGTATGTTTTCAAAGTCACTAATCTGTCCATTTCCTTTGACTCAGCCATCCAGCTCCTGGGCAAGGAGGTCAACAATAATTCCACAATTTAACAGATATGCATCATAGCATTATCATCTTTGTGATCATCAAAAACTAGAAACCAGTCAGATAATTAACAAGCACTAAATTAATTATAGGCAGAAGATGCCTATTAACTAGGGAATGATTAAACAAATTGTGGTATTAAATGAAATGAAATATTATTGTGCTGTAAAGAATGACATGAGGAAATTGGAGAAATGTATATGTATTGGAGTAGAGTGAAAAGAACAGAACCAAGGGAGTCGGCGCAATTTCTACAATAATGTAAGTGAGAATGACACTAAAATGTTGTCGATTAATTGCAATGACGTATCTTGGTCCTAGAGAAAAGAGGAGGAAATGAGGCTTAGTTGATAAAATGTGAACTTGGAGTCAGGAAACTCCAACCTCAAATATTGCCTCAGCCATTTATTGTTTGACCTTGGACAATTCACTTAGTTTTCCCCATCTCTAACTGATTTCTAAAGTCTGTCTCATACAGACAGTCTAATTCTTTGATCTTATCAATCCTATGGCGTGCATGGATTTTGGGTAGAGAATGATGCAGATATTTCCAGGTATGATTGCTTTGTTGATTGGGTTTTGGAGGATTCAGTAATGGGGAGAATATTAGTAAATAATTATGATATTTTCTAAAATGAGAGATAAATGAAAGTTACTAATGAGCAAAAGATGTATATCTTGGATAGACTTTTGAAATAAGCAGTAAGAAAACTGGGCCTGGAAGCAAGTAGGGAAAAAGAGATCAGTTTAAAATTCATTTGGATACAAGATCTGAGGATTCTGACAGGGACTGATGACAAAGAATGCCATCCTCCTTCAGAGAAAGAACTGTAGGAGTCAAAGTGCAGATGAAAGCATAGGATTTTTCAGTTGTTTATTTGGGTCTACGTTTTAGGATTTTGTTTTATATTATTCATTTGTAAAAATGAATAATATGGAAAAATATGTTTTGCATGATAATACATGTATAACTTGGATTGAATTGCCTGCCAACACTGGAAGGAGAAGGGAAGGGGGGGAGGGAGATAAATTCAATCATATAACTTAGGAAAACTTGTGTGGAAATTTATTGCATGTAATTGGTTAAAAATTATTTTAATTTTTAAAAATGATTGTAAAAGTTAAAAAAAAATAAAACTCATTTGAATATCTGGCACTTCCTAGCTGTATGATCCTGAACAAGTCGCTTAACCTCAGTAGCCTATCCCTTAACCGATCTTCTGCCTAAAATTGATTCTATCTAAACTTGATACTTGTATCAATTCTTATTTTTTAAAATTAAAAAAAAATTTTTTTTACTTGTATCCATTCTTATAAGGATTTAAAAAGAAAACAAACAAATATTTGGGAATTTGTATGTTACTATAGTTAAAATTATGAGGCTGATAGTAGCTTAATAACTATTAAGTTTTAAAAATTATAATTGTATTTTTATATATTCATATATGGTATTATATAATATATTTAATATGTTTATTATTAGTTAGTCGACAAACAACAAAACATTAAATAATTAAATTAATGTTATTAATTTTGTTTCAATAATAAAAATTAATCAAAAATAAATAAAACCAAACATTAAATAACTAAATACTGCCCCATCATTAATTAATTAAAATGAATTTAATTTTTTAAATTTAAATTTAATTTAATTTGTTAAATCAAAGTAGTAGTAGTAAAGAGAGGGAAAGGTAGGAAAGAGGTAAAGAGATACTTAGCTTTCTAATCTATTGGCCGCCATGATGGGCCTGTGGCTAAACTCTGACAAGGATTCCTTCAGCCCTCCAGGCTCCAGCCAGAAGACCTAGACTGGCTCCTGGCCTGACTTTATAAGCTCTTTTCTCCACCCACCAACTCTCACACATCACATCTCAGGAACCAATCATAGTTTCTTAATTTGCCTGGCTAATTTTAATTATTACAGTACTGTCGGTGATCTCTAACTGCTTGCTGCTGCAAAAGCCCATCTTTTGAACAACAGTCTTCCATTAGCAATAGCCTATAGCTTTGAATCATGGAACACCAAGTTCTCAGAAAAACAAATTATAGTGAACCCAAAGGTCAATGGAAATATACCTAGTGGGAGTGAGGAGGCTATAGCATGCTACTAACAATGACTTCTTGGGAGAAGTGGTATAAAAGCCATTATTAAGCAAGTGTGAGGAATTTTAAATTAAATGCATTATTTCTTAAAATAATGGCATAATCGTTTCAAAGGTAAAACATGTGAAGAGACTATATGAAGATGAAAGGGGAATCCTTCCTGCTATTTGGGGCAGAGCAGAGAGGAGAAGATGACAGAAAGGCCTTTGATGCTGTCTAGGTTTGAGATTCTTATTCCCTAGTTTGGAAATGGACCATCTTAGGAGGTAGCATCTTCTCTAATGACACAGATAAAGATGCTTGAAAGAGAGGAGAGAAGTCATCCAATAGCAGTCTGAAGAAAAAGAGACAAGGAGTGGCAATTGGCAACTTTCTGCCAAGGACTATTAAATCTATTAAGAAAGGACTATTAAAAGCCGTTTATTGATCTGACCTAAACAACAGGCAGGGATGCAGTCTTCCAAGACATTTATTTGCAATGTAGAACCAGAGATTTAGAGGTAAAAGATCTTCAAAGCCACCTAGTCTTAACCTCTCATTTGTACAGGTGAAGAAACTGAAATCTCAAATGTTTTTGAGGGAAATCTTTTCAAGTCTTGGCAGGTATTATGGTTAGTGTTCACTCCCCCCTGCCCCCATCATTCATTTTTTGTAATAGAGTAATCTTTTAAAACCAAAACACCAAATCCTATTCCCCTATAAACAAGGAATATATCATGTTTTTCTTCTGGGTTTCCTTAGTACCCATTTCTAATGATTCCTGTAGAAACAAATATTACTAAATATCTAAAAATCATTGCTAAAAATTGTGAAGGCCTAGGCAAGAATTGAAGACCTTAAGAGTATAATTGGTATTAAAGAGTATAATTGGTATTATTGTCATTATATCTCATTAAAAGAACAGGCTTCAGAAATGAAGGTACATTTGAACTATAAAAAGGACATTAAGAAAATGGCACCAGAAAATGGAATTTCTGCACTACAGCTTTTAGTTGATGGGCACTTATGTAAAGATGAAGTGTATCTAAGGACCAGTAAAAATATGGTCAAATGGAAGTGTATGGCAAATAAGTCAAGATGAATTTAAATTGTAAATTTAAAAATTTAAAATTTAAAAATTAATTTGTAATTTTAATTTAAGTGTAAATAGGAGGAAGAGGGAAAAAATTACCTGTACAATGTATGTGTGTATTGTAAGGTTGAAAAATGGGTTTTATGGGTTCAGTATATTAAAGATGGTCACCAGAGGATTGAACTATTATCAATCCTCAATTAAGAATAATCTCAAATCAACATTGACTTTTATGGAAATTTATTTACATGAGAAGAGAGAAAGGAAGTAAGGAAATAAGAATCTACCCCACTAATTAGTCCAGGTAGATCTTAACCCTCAGCCGAGGGCTAAAGGTCTTGAGGCCCGGAGGTGAATGGAGCAAAATTCATTCACAGAGTCTATAAAAAGAAGTTTCTTAATAGAAGTTCAGGAAGATTCAGTCTTTAAACTCACCGCGTGGAACAGTCTCGGTCATGAACCAGCAAAGCTCTTTCAGGTCCCTTCGCCAAACCAGAAGAAGCTTCACTCACTCAACTCCCTCTTTTAAACATATGGGTCACTTCCAGTGCCTTCCCCTAGCCTGCGTAGGGGGCAGTGCCTCAATTCTGATTGGTTACTCACTCTAGCACACATGGGTTAGAACCTCCCAGAATTGGAAGGTGCTCTCACCTTTGGTGATTAAATCTAAAGATGGGCAGTGTAGAATTAATCCAATTATCACAATATGTATCTACTGCCTAGATAATACATAGAATAAAAAGAATATTGTAGAGAGGATAAATAATTCACAAGAGGAGTGAATCAGAGATCTTAATGAAAGAAGGCAAATTTGACATCATAAGGCAGAGAATTGATAGGATCATAGATTTAGAACTGGAAGGAACCATAAATCACTTAGTCCAGCCCCCTCACTTTACAGCTAAGGAAACAGACTTAGATTAAATAACATTCCAGAGACATAGTAAGTGCTGGAGGAAGGATCCGAATCCAAGTCTTCCTGACTCCAAGTCTAGTGCTATTTACTCTAGAGTGTTATCACATGCATGAGTTTCATGACTGAAATATCGCTACAGAAAAGATTATTCAAAAGGAACAGAATTAATAAAAGCATTATATAGTAAGATATGCTTAAAAAAAACACCCTTGCCTTCTGTCTTTGAATCAATACTATATTGGTTCCAAGGCAGAAGAGCGGTAAGGGCTAGACAATTGAGAGTAAGTGACTTGCCCAGGGTCACACAACTAGGAAGTATCTGAGGACTTCCCATCTCCGACCCTGACTGACTATTCGCTATGCCACCTGGCTGCCCCATAAGATATGCTTTTTTTAAAATTTTTCATTTAATTAATTGATTTATAATATTTTTCCATGGTTACATGATTCATGTTCTTTCCCTCTTCTCCTCCCACCCCCTTCCCAAGCAATTCCACTGGGTATAAGATATGCTTTTGAAGCAACAAAAGGACTAGAGGAATAAATCTTATCAATCTTGTAGGTAAGGATTAGTGGAGAAATGATAATATCAAAATGGTGGGAATCTTGGGAGGAAATAATTGTTGCAGCTAAGAGTTTGTGCTGGAGAGGCAAAGAAAATCTGGGCATTGTCTAAAATTTTTCATTTATTTTGAGAGAATAGATTGAAAAGAATTAAAAAAAGAATACGGCTTAAAATTACTATTAAGTTATCTTAAAGGAATGGAAAGCCATTTAAAATGAAATTCTGATGACATGAATTATTCCAGTTAGGAACTAAGTGGGGAGATACTGAAACGGAATTTATTGACTAACTCTAATTAAAAAAATATTTGTAATATTATTGATATTTCTATTAGGTGATATTTGTAAAGCACTTTATAAACGTTAAAGTGCTTTGTAAATGCAAGCTAAATAAATGATATAAATTTGTTTATAAACCCTTATGGGTTGTAGAAGATTATGATCAGCATTGACTCTTAGCATATTCAAAAGAATGGAGGGGGAAACAAATTTATAGAAAGCTTGTCTAGAGTTCCAGCTAAGCAAAACAATTTTGAGCCCCTTTAAGCATTAAACTAGAAAGAGGGTAAACATAAAAAATGGAAATGATTTTAAAAGATTTTATAAGAAACATTTTTTTCTCATCAATGACAGTAGGACACCATGTTTGGAGTCTGAAATTCTAAGCCTCCCCCAAGAGATGCATGAGGAAGTAGAAATAGCACTCTGAAAAACAAAAATGAGAAGAGCAGATATGCTGGGGAAGGGGTGGAGGGAGACGCAAAGTTGGTCTGGGCTGAAGGAGACCCATGTTTAGGAGTACCAAAAGAATCCTTTTCTGAGTATCTGAAATGGGAAGATATTAAAGCTGACATGTACATAGAAAATTAAGAATGCTTTTCTAAATTGGTATTGAGTCCATTTTCATTTAATTTAAGAATACTATTGCTTTAATTCATTCTTTATTTTGGATTTAAGCTGCATACAGGGAAAAACTTCACTTTCATGACTTATAACTGCCCTGTGATGTAAATGAGCAAATTGTTATGTTGACATGTTTAAGAAAGTCACATAATAGCTGAGAAGTCAAAAACTAAACATTTTAAAGTGGCAGAAGACATAACTCTGAAAGCCTTTTAAGTTAAGCATTAAAAAACAACCCAGAAAAGGCCTGGTTTGTGCCAAGGTGAAGAAAAATCACTTTATATATAGAAAGTCTTAAACCCAGTTTTTAGAACTTCTTATTAGATCATGCTCAAGGACACTATTTATTGTTGTTCATTTGTTTCAGTCATGCTGGACTCTTTGTGATCCCATTTGGGGTTTTTCTTGGCAAAGATACTGGAGTGTTTGCCATTTTCTTTCTCCAGATCATTTTACAGGTGAGGAAACTGAGGCAAACAGAAAGTGACTTCCCCACGGTCACATAGCTAGTGAGTGTCTAAAGCCAGATTTGAACTTGGGCAGAAGAGTCTTCCTGACTCCAGGACTGTGCCACCTACTTGCCTAAGGCTTATATATCCCATTAGAATGATTTACTTTTGACAAATATGATAATCTGGACTTGTTGCTTTCTCAAAAAAAATTGCACTCTGGTTACAGTTTTATATAATCTATACATTCTAAGACCCTTCACACAAATTGAAAATTATTGCATGATCGCAAACTTCATTATTTAATAAGTATTTCTTATACAGCAATATCTAGGCACTTTAGGACTTTTCTTAGGCTTATCAGAGCTACCAGCATCACTACTTTTGTACTTTGGGAAATTAAATTGCATTAATGAAACAAAGAAAAGCACTACTCTCATGTAGACACAACTTATTACAAGAGGGAACTGAGGACAAAGACTGATGTGGGAGCTAATATTTGCTGCATAACAATGAAATGAATCACACTGAAGCTTGTTAGAGTAAGAATGAGCATGATTGAGCGAACTTTGAGACTTTATGCCACTTGTAAAAATGGAGCGGATTTAGGAAACATAATTAAATTTTTTTATTTTTCTGTCTTTATTTTTTTTTTTTTGATTGCCAATTGAGTATAACTGAAATCCTGTGTGTCCAGTTCTAGTAAAAAACGAGGCGCTCTGATGGTGATGGAATACTGGTGTGATATAAGGAATGATGAACTGTTTGCTTTCTATAAGAACTGGAAAGACCTCCATGAACTGATGCAGAGTGAAATGAGCAGAACCAGGAGAACATTAACATTGTACACAGTAACTGAAACATTGTTGGATAATCAAATGTGGTTGACTTTGCTACTAGCAGCAATGCAATGATCTAGGACAATTCTGAGGGACTTAGGAGAAAGAACACTATCCACATCCAGAGGAAGAACTGTGGGAATAGAAATCCAGAGGGAAACATGATTTATCACTTGTTTATACGGGTATATGATTTGGGGTTTTGGTTTGAAAAGATGCTATTACAAAAATGAATAATATGGAAATGGGTTCTGAGTGAGAATATATGTATAACCCAGTGAAATTACTTGTCAACTCTCTTAAGGGGGAAGGAAGATGGGAGGGAGACAACAAGAATCATGTAACCATGGAAAAAATTTAATTTAGAATTTTTTTAATTTGAAAAAATGTTAATTTAAAATTTGAAAAAATTAATTAAAAATTTTTTTAATTTGAAAATTTTTAAAAAGAGAGAAAAGAAAAAAAAAGATCCTATGTAATTCCAGTGCCTTCCTTAGGAGGACCAGATACCGATAAGGAGCTAATCTTACACATGAAAACATAAGTAGTAACTCTCCTTGTGAATAAACGTTATTCCTAGGTTCAATGGCTCCATAAATATAGTTTCTTAAAAGATGCTGAATTTACTCTGTAACAAAGATCTGGAAGAGGATGTGTAAATAACACTAAATCATTCCAAATTGTATTCAGAGAACAGTGTATATCAAATAAATTGTCCATAGTAAAATATGCTTGTCCTTCACTCAGGTGTTAATCCTAAAGTAAATAAGCCTGAGGCAAATTGGATTTGCCTTTGAGTTAACTTACACAAGATAGTTCATAAATTATTTCTATCTTAGATAACTGATTGCACTTAAATTCTTTTCCTTAAAACAAAACAGATGTTTCCAACTTTAACTTTTCTCCTTAATAGGTTTATATCCTGGTCCCACAAACTTCTGCATCATTATCTAATTATTCCCATATCATTTTGAGCTATCTCAAGGATCTTATCTTATAGTGTTAATAAACCGATCACAAGCTCAAATACTCATCTGTTTAGTTGTTTAGGTTATGGAAATGACTATAATTCCAAATTGAAAAACACTAAAATCTTTCATCTTCTAGTGGTGCAGAAGTGTTGCAATAATGAAATTCATTATATTTTTGAAAATATAATGCCCTAGTGATTAGCTATGAAAGGAAGAAGCAGGGACAGCATCACTCCTGGTCCTCCATGCCTAGGCTAAAGGCACAGAGTGAGTCAACACATGTATAAGAAGATAAAGCAGGCTTATTTCTGTTTGATTTCAGCTAAGAGTCATATAGGCAGCCAATTGTATGATAGGATATCATAGCCAGGCTCAGAATTCACTAGGTAGGAAAATTTCTTGTATGGGAAATTGAGCTAAGAGGGTCCTCCCTTAGTCTTTCCAAGGCTCCCTCCTGCCTCCAGGGCCCCTGAGCTATTCCTCAGGTACAGATATCCACTGGTGGCAGTTCATAGATGTTACTCCCTTTGAACCTCTAGCATTTTTCTTGAAGCGGTGAGACATTTGACCTTGTGACACAAACATACCTGAAAAACTTGTTTAACCATTCCCCAGTTGATGGACATCCCTTCAGTTTCCAATTCTTTGCCACCACAAAAAGAGCAGCTATAAATATTTTTGTGCAAGTAGATGCTTTTCCTTTTTTTGGAAGAGATGAGATTACTTAAAATCACAAAGCTAACAAATTTGCAGAGATTGGATTTTTGATTTATATGTTTCAGAGCTGTAATCTTTCAGTAATTTGCTTTAATTGCATTACAGTTTAGTTTCAGGACACACTTTTTACTACATCGAAATTAGATTTACAATTACAAAGTTAAAATCTCAAATTTCTTCTAGTGCCACATATTCTCAAGTACTTCACATTATAGTACCTGCTACTCTCAGATCAGCTCTTGCCAAAGATTTAAAAGTGGCAATCTTGTGATAACCTTCCCCTATGTTAGGGTCCAGGAGGTTTTTATATTCTTCACCTAACAATTAAAATACACACTTTTAATGGTCTTTCAAGGACAAGATTTTAGTATTCTAACTCCAAATGATTCCATGTTGCAGATATATAACTAGAAGTTCATGAAGAATAAACGCATAAAAGTTTTTGTAGCCTTGTTTCAAAGAAACACCAAACCTTCCTCAAACCTTTCTAATGCATAATATGCTTAATACTTTCTTCCTTCTTCTCATTATAAACCTTTTTAATGATCTCAAAAACTACACCTTTCTTATTTCCCTTATTTCCTTCATATTCTTTTAAAGTGTTTTAACTTGCTCCATTCCTAAATTCTGTTTCAATTATATTCCACACTAATCTTCACTCTACTGAATTTCTCCTTTATAATTTTAGCACATATTGTTAAACAAACCAATGACTTACTAAAACCTTTACTCCCTAAATTGCAGTTTATTTTAACTTACTAGTTTTTCATTTACCCCTAACAACTAAACTCTGTTGAATTATTACTAATTAGTTGTAATTTTGTTCTCTAGGGGATGAAAGTACTTAGCATTTCATCTTTCTCTCAAAAAGAGAGAGGGGGGCTTATCCTGTAGAACCTAATCCTGACTGGCTGTAAACTTCCCCAAATCCCATTAAGATATTCTTAGTAATTAAAAAAGGGGCGACTATAGGGTGGACAGAGTGCTGGTTCTGGGGTCAGGAAGACTCATCTTCTTGAAATCAAATCTGGCCTCAGAAACTTACTAGCAATGTGACCCCAGGTAAGTCACTTAACCCTCTTTGTCTTAGTTTCCCAATCTATAAAATAAGCTGGAGAAGGAAACAACAAACCACTCCAGTATCTTTATCAAGGAAACCTCAAATGGAGTCATGAAGAGTCAGAAACAACTGAAAATGACTCAGCAACAAACAGTTATAAAACTCTTTTAATAGTTTACCAAACCCTGTTTTTTATCCAAAGAACAATTAAGTTTTTTTTTTTCCCCACAGAAATAGCACAAAGCATTTTTCTAAATTAAATTTCACTTTCATCCAAGTTGCTTCCTTAAATAAACTTTTCTTTTTCTGGGCAAGAAGCTAGGCATTTCCAAAAATCAAATTGTAAACTTGCTTTGGAATTTTAAACCAAACTAATTTCCCCTTCTTTGACCTACAGCTTTGTGATATTGAGTAGTTCTAATATATCTCTATGGCAATGCCCCTAAGTTCATCTATACTTTTCTTATGCCACTTAGAGAGGAAAATATAGAGATGGCATTTAATTCCTATCAGCAATTGATTAACAAAAACAGAATTAACAATTTCTGCATTATATGGTTTAAGTGGATCTAGCCCCAAATCCTGCCTAGCACTTCTGCATAATCTATTAAAAATGAGTAGGAGTCTCATTTTCTTCTTGACAAGTTGTTTGAAATCTATTCCAATTAGTATCCGTCCCTGAATCAGGGAGTCTAATATAATTTACAGTAATATTTCCAATTGCAAAACACACACCTATTTGAAAATTTCTTTTTAAACTGATTTGTACTTAACTTTAATTTGTAAAACTAATTAGATGTTCTAATAAAACTTAATTTACTTTTTTGTTGTTACTTGAATCACACAAACTTTTGACTTTTTGTGGGGTGGAGAACCAGGAAAGAGTTAATAAAGGCAAGTAGTTCCTAATGGCTACATCTTTTTAAGTGTAAATTGCAATCTATTCTTTTTCCTTTACTTTGAAACTTAATTGATACTACTTAAAAAAACAACTTCAGTAATGGCCCCCACCTCCCCAATTACATGTAAAAACAATTTTTGGCATTTATTTTCTAACATTTTGACTTCCATTTTTTCTCTTTCCTCTATCTTCTCCCCCACTTCCTCAGATGATAAGCAATTTCCTATGGTTTATATGTGTACTATATCATAAAACTTATTTCCATATTTATCATGTATTGGAAGGAGACATTAAAAAAAACAACCCATGAAAAACATTAAACGAACAATGGTATGGGTTTGATTTGCATTCAGATTCTGTCAGTTCTTTCTCTTGAGGTGGATAGCATTTTTCATCTTAAATCCTTCAGAATTGTCTTGGATCATTGTATTATTGAGAATACTTGTGTTTTTCACAGTTGTTCATCAGATGATATTGTGACTGTGTACATTGTTCTGAGCCTGTTCACTTCCCTCTGTATCAGTTTGTATAAGTTTTTCCTGACTCTGAACTCTTCCTGTTCATCATTTCTCATAGCACAATAGAATTCCATTTTAACCATTTCCCAAATTTGTTCAGACATTCCCCAATTGATGGGCATCCCCTTAATTTCCAATTCTCTTCCACTACAAAAAAAAAAAAAAAAAAGCCGCTATAAATATTTTTTGCCTGAATAGGTCCTTTTCCTTTAAAAAAATTTCTTTGGAATACAGACCTAATAATGGTATTTTTGAGTCAAGAATATGAACAATTTTATGGCCCTTTGGGAATAGTTGCAAATTGTTCTTCAGAATGGCTAGATTGGTATACAACTTCACCAATAGTGCATTAGTGTCTCAATTATCCCAAATCCCCATTCAACATTTATAATTTTCCTTTTCTGTCATATTTACCAATCTGATAGGGGTAAGATGGTCTCAGAGTTGTTTTAATTTATATTTTCCCTAATCAATAATGTTTTGATGTAAGCACTTAGAAATATAAAGTGTCCCCTAATTACTGATTTGGCTGCATCCACAAATTTTGATATGTTGTCTCCTTGTCATTTTCTTTAATGAAATTGCTGATTGCTTCTGTGATTTGTTCTTTGACCCACTCATTCTTTAATATAAAGTTTATTTAGTTTATTTAGTTTTTAGTCCTTTTTTTGCATCCTTTTGGTCTCAAAAGAGCATTTGGTTGTGAGGTTTTTAAATCTTGTTATATGATTGATTTTTGTGAAGATGCCATTTACTGCTGAGAAAAAAAAGATATATTCTTTTCTATTTCCATTCAATTTCCTCTAGAAGTCTTATCAAGTCCAACTTCTCTAAAATTCTGTTCACCTCTTTAATTATTTTTTTTGTTTGATTTATCTAATTCTGAGAGGGGAAGGTTAATGTCCCCTTCTAATAGGGTTTTATTATCTATTTCCTCTTGTAAATCAGGAAGATTCCCCTTTACGAATTTGGATGCTATGCCAGTTGGTGAATATATGTTTAATATTGATATTATTTTATCACCTATAGTTCCTTTTATCAATATGCAATTTCCTTCCCTATCTCCTTCAATTAGCTCAGTTTTCAATTTTGCTTTTTCTGAGATCATAATTGCTATCCCTGCTTTTTTAAACTTTAGCTGAAGCATAGTAGATTTTGCTCCAGCCTTTTGTCTTTACTCTGTGTGTCTCCCTGCTTTAAATTATTTTTTTGTAGACAGCATATGGTGAAATTCTGGCTTTTAATCCACTTTGCTGTCCTCTTCCATTTTATGGGTGAGTTCATCCTATTCACATTCAAAGTTAGGCTAACTGTATGTTTTCCTCCATCTTATTTTTTTCTTATTTATTCTTATTCTCTCCTTTTAAGCTTTCTCTATTCATAGATGTTTTTGCTTCTGTTTACCCCTTTTCCCTTAGTTCCCCTCTTTTTTATTCCCTCTGTAAGAATAAAAATTAGGACCCTGGTCCTCAGGATCTTTCCTCACACACCTCCCCTTCTTTCTTCCCTATTCGGTAAGAAAGAGTTCTCAAGTCATTGGCTTTCATTTGTTTGCTTCTCATTTTTAGGAAGCTATTTTCTTCTTTGAGGCTTTGTATTTCCTTTCTAAGAGAGCTATTTTCCTGTTTCAGGTCTTGTAATTCCTGTTTTAGGAAACTGTTTTCTTCAGCAAGTTTTTGTTCCAAGTTTTTTTTTTCCTATCATTTTCTTTTCAAATTTTTCTTCTATCTTTTTTTATTATTTGTTTTTCTATCTTTTTTAAGAGTATTTCTAGGGGTTCATTTTGGGCTTTGCATCCTTTCACATTTTCTTTTGAGATTTCACACATTTTCAATTTTGTATTGCTATCTTCTTCTGAGCTTGTATTTTAGTCATCTCTCTTGTTGAAGTATTTTCCTATCATCAGGCTTTTTCTCTGTCTTTTGCTCTTTTGGTTTTTTTTTTTCTTTCTTGATTTTGTTTATCTGCAGAAGCTTAGCTCTGTTCCTGGAGTGAAGGGAGACTGTCCCTTGTCCTTCACTTGTACTATGCCTAGGGTTAGCTCAGCTGTCTTAATCTGAGAGAACACTCTGCAAAGGCAGCCTGGATAGCTCTTAGCCTCCTGAAGCTGGACCACACCAGCTGTGCTCTTTCCCCAGTTACTTGCATTGTATCAAGGCTGAGTTGCAGAGAAACTCTCTCCTCCTACCTTAGTGAGATGAATCCTCCTTGGCTCTGGGCTAGAACACTGCATCATCCCTTCTTCTGTTGGTTCTGCCATTCCAGTGTTTGTTTTGAGGCATTTTTGTTCTTCTGTGGTCATTTTGAGGGTGGTTGGCAGGCTTTGAGCATTTCTTACTTCACTATCTTGGTCTGATCTCTTTGTTATTCCTCAACCCATTCATTTCACTCCATGGACTCCACCTTGCCTCCCCAGATTGTCTCCCCTTTCCTCCCTACCACCTTGTCTCTCTAATCCCTCTTAATTATGACACTCTCTTTGTGAATATAGCCTGCAACATCTCCACACCTTTTCTCCTGTGCAATTCTTGATATCTTTATTAGCCTCTATAGAGGATCTACCTACCATAGTTCAACTATGAAGATAATGGAATAGAATTAATATTCATATACTTCTGAATAATACTGCCTGGTTAAGGAAATTCCTTGATTTGGAAAGGAAACATCAATTCTGATACATTTTCAAAGACAAGATATATTGATTTAAAAATATATTGTGTTACCATAGACTCCTAGAAAAGAAGAAATGGCAAGTGGATCTATTTGACTCTTAATCATTAATTAATAGTAGCAATTTCTTAGTGATTAGCTGTACTTATGATATTATATAGATTTTCCTATTAGAAAAATGCTGTTGTTATGACAGTGAACTGACTAATATGAATAATAATTGATGCTATATTAGCATGAATAAATAGTAATCATAGACAAATGAATCTGGACAACCCCTAGGAACCAAAAAGATTTTTTCCTGTCATTAATCATAACCACTATCTTTCAGCACGAAATGAGGAAAGCATAGTATGTTTAGGAAAGATTGATGTAACTTAATGAGTACAAGAATTTGTGGTCAATCAATCAAGAAGTTGGTTTTTTTTAAGGCCTGGCTAGTTGCTGAGTATTCTGACACAATAAAATGAAACCACCTCTACTGGCAAGGGCCTTACATTCAAATGAAGAAAGACAATAAAGAAATATCTAAATGTAAACAGAATAAGCATAAATTAGTATATTAGTAAATTAATATAAAATAGTTAAATAAATATAAGGTAATTTGAGAGGGAGGGTATTAGTAGTTCAGGGATTTAGGAAAAGTTTTATATAGAAAATGATGCTTAATTTGTATTTTGAAGGAAAAGGGAGATTTCTCTGAGGTCATGATGAGAAGAGGGAACATTCCAAGAAGACAGCCAATGCAAAGAGATTGAGCCAGGTGATGGAGTGTCTTGTGTAAGAAACAGGATGGAGAATTGAAACTCAAGGGAGAAACTAGGGCTGTATATATAAAAAAACCGGGACTCATCAGCATGGAAATGATATTTTAACCCATGGGAGCTAATGAGGTCACCAAAGAAGAGTGCAGAGAGGAAAGAACTGGGGACCCAGGAAAGAGCCTTGGATAGCATTTCACAATTTAGGGATCTGACCTGACTCTTGAAGCAGTGAAGGAGGCTGAGGAGGAGTAGCAATTATTCAAGGTGAGAGGAGAACCAGGGGAGAACAGTGTCCTGAAAACCCAGAGGGGAGAAAGTAAAGAGAGGGAGATAAATAAAGCATATGGGTCAAAAGTTCTATGAAACATTGCAGTGCTCAAAGCCGTGAGAATGAAAAATGTTTCCTAAATGTTTGAATTTGATTTTGTTTCAATTCCTATTTCATCTCTTTTTCTCTCTCCCAGCACCATGTAAAGTTCTGAAGGAAATGGATATATTTAAGGGTTCCGAATCAGTCTGTTACTGCTACAACCAACTTGCCCAGATGGAATGGAAATGGATTTGGTCCACCATCCAGGTAAGGAGACCCTTAAATCATAAACTCGGAGAGATGAAATGCAAAACAGAAAACAGGTTTTGTGAAAGGACCAATTTTCGGTATTGAAGATATATTGCCAAATTAACAACAGATGAGTATTTTGCTGTTGACACTCTTCTCATCGTTGGCTCTGTCTCACTCCTGGTGCTAAAGAACAGCAAGCAGAGAGCACAGCATATACTGGCAGCAGCAGAATTATCATGAGTTAATTCATAAGGAGCTGTCCATTGCCATCTGTTTGGCTCTATAGCTAATGAGTCAGGAAGGAAATGAGATCTGGTACTGGGCCTTTTCTAGTAGACATGGGAAGAAGAACCTGAACTAATATATGCTTTCAACTGATGTAGAGGAAGGAAGAACTGATATTTTTTTCTTTATTTAAAAAAATGAGCCAATCTCTGCTTTTTACACTAAAAAAGCATGAATCCTTCTCTCTTATAGCCCTAACAATGTCTCCCATCTTTTGTTACTTGGTATCTCTTATGTGCTATATTGATTATCATTATATGTTAAAGAAACTGACTGTTCTTTCTCTCTCTCTCTCTCTCCCTCCCTCCTCTCTCTCTCTCTCTCTCTCTCTCTGTCTCTCTCTTCCTTTTTTGATAGGTGAAAATTACCAGCTCAGACATGCTCAGCATTGTCTTTGTCATGGAAGAACATAATTGTCGGTATCCAGAAACTATCCTTTCTTTAATCAGATGTTTGAGTCATTCCTTTTGGAAACCAAAGGAGTCTAACGATATAACCATTGATATTAATCCATACGAGAAGTCTGTGTGTTTCTATATGAAGTCTGCCAAAAAATATTTTTTCTATACAGTGAGGGTGAATCGACGTAGTAAGTTGAGTTTTAAAAATTATCTTAATATTGATGATAATATTTAATCCGTCACTTTGTTATAATTAACTATCCAGATTAAATACTCGTAAGTTAACATTTAAACACAGTTTGCTCTAAATCTTTTATATTTTCTTGTTTTTTAGTTGTGGATACAAAACTCTTCCTTGTGTTCGTGACAGGGATATTCCTGTTCTTTAATGCAAAGACCTTGAGTAGGCAAGTCAAGTTTCTTTACTAATTTTGTAAATGGGCATAACTTGAGCTTTTAAAAATGTCAATTGACTTTATTTTAACAGTTTGGTATTTTCCAGAATTCATTTAAATTCAGTAGACATTTATTAAGTGCCAACCATATACAAGTCACTGTGCCAGGTACCAGACATTGATAGGTGATGCCATATCCAGAACCTCATATTGACTTTGGGGTAGAATCTGAACTTTAGAGAGCTATGTTTTCTATTTTCGCTCATTTGCAAGTCTACTAATTCATTCACTTATAGAGAGTTAAAATTATTTTCCCATGATCCTAGAGATACTAAATGTCCCAATGGTGACTTGAATCAAATTCTTTCTGAATCCACAACACAATGCATCCCACACTTATTAGGGAAGTCAGTATTCCTTTGATAAATTCCTTTGGATCACTAGAGTTGAGGTAGACTCCATGCCTATCCCTCCTCTCCAAGAGGAATAGAAGCTGTGTAATAACTATCATTATTTTCTGCTCACTAATGAAAAATTTTTTTCGCTTGGGATTTGGGGGCATGTGATAAATGACTGAATTTTCCAGAAGTCTGAACTTTGAATAATTAAGTATAATTACATTAAGACCCCAATCCTCAGCCACTTCTAGTGAGGGAATTTTCTCTGCTAACATGTTAGTTCTTAGATGCCGATCTTATTTAACATAATCATCAATTATGAACTTTATCTATCTCATATTTAATTTTAAATATGTGCCATATTACCCATCAGAAATGTATTTCTGTTTAACACATAAAATCACAGGGTTTATGTGCCCAAACCAAGCAAATAATAGTAAATGTCAGTCCCTGGTCATATCATTCTTATTCAATAAAATCAGGCATATTTAGTGTGATCCACTGTTCAAGTGTATAATTTTTCTTTTTGGCTACCCAAAAATGCCTCAAATGTCTCTGTTTTACATTTGAAAATAATAGTTTTCAGGTAAATAGTATCTGACTATTTGTCTCCAACAGGAGCACTGTTTTCTATTATTCTGCTGGAACCATGCTGGGCATTCTTATGACCTTGGTCTTTTTCCTGCTGTTTATGAGAAGATACATCCCCAAGGTAGGTGTCCTATTTATGAAACAAAACTAAAAATGGAAACCTTGATGTGCTGAGCATCAGGACCTGGAGGAGTGGGGGGTGAGGGGAAAGGTTATTTAATTCATTTGATCATATCCATTCCCAATTCCATACTGTGTTGCTTCACCCTAGAAGATGTCTTTAAAATATTTAGATTTTCAACAGATATGGTAGAAAATCTCATTGTTTTTAAGCCACTGAAATAAGTTTGTAGTTTTGGTGTTCCTTTTAATCCTCTATCTTTTAAGCAATACTTTTCCCCCCCATTCAAGTAAAAATTAAATTACATGCTAAAATTCTCTCCCATATTGAAAAGGTGTGGAAAATAGCATCTATCATTACTTTAAGGCTTTAAATTAAAATTTTTCCACACCACAGCATGTTTTCCTTGGAACCAAATCACATTTTCATACCGTCTTGGCTTGTATCTGTTCAGCAATCAACATGTATTCGTTATTGTAAGGGGAAAAAAGGATTTGATGTGAAAGAACCCGAGTTCAAATCCATGTTCTTTCGCTTACTACCTGTTTGGCATTGGATGGGTCAGCCCGCTTGTCTCAGCCTCATCATCCTCATCTGTAAAATGAGAGGTTGGACAAGATCAGGGATTGTTGACCTTTCCTTTGTCACAGTTCCTTTTGTCGGTCCAATGAAATCTATGGACTCCTCAGGATAATATTTAATTGTATAAAATAAACTATTTAAGATTACAAAGGAAACTTAATTACATTAAAATATCTTTATCCAAATATTTAAAGGAAAAAAATAAACAAGTTCGCCTCTACCCAGATGAAATATCCACAGACTGGGCAATTTTTAAGGTCTCTTGCTTTAAGTCTTAAGCTTCTGGTACCATGTTGCATTTAGTTCAGACAAAACCCTAAGACATAACAGCTGGCTTATCAAAGCTGATAAAACTATTCCTCTGTCTTCATTTAGATGGAGACATCAGGGAATCTATAATGTCATTCCTGTGAGCACTCCTCCAGCAATGCAAACCACATACCATCTTTGCTTTTTCCTCCGGGGCTATTCTTATTCATAAACCAATGTGAGAATTATAATTAATATTCAAATACTCCAAGTATTATATTTAATTATAAATTATATTATTAATATAAATATATTTATATGTAATACATAAATATATAAATAAATGTAAATATTATTGATAAAATAAATTATATTATTAAGATTTATTACTAATAACTTGAAGAAAAAGAAAATAAAAAGCTAGAGTAAAAAGCCAGCTTTCCCAGTCGTTCACGTGGGCAAAGAGAGAGAAGGCACAGCTTACAGCAAACTTATAAACAACATGTGAAGATGCAAACGTGGGGATGCAGGGAAAGGGATGCTGGGAGATGAAGTCCAAGGTACAAATTTCTTTAACTATACACCCTGCAACACAGGACGTCTTCCCAATGTGCTGGTAGATACCAAGGAGTGTGTGGAATATCTCTCTGTTACCCCTCATTGTCCCTCTGGGATGATCCCAGTCCTACCTCTTTTATGCCATTTCTCCCATTTAGTTCCTCATGGCTTATATAGTGTAGTTTGCTGGTGCCCAGCACGTACCATCTCTTGTCCTTTGGTTTTGGAGATGATGACATTCCATGACTCACAACCACATAGTGTTACCTGAAGAATATTTTTTTAAAAAGTTAAGCTTTTGTTTCAAAAAGAAAGCTTGAAGTCATTAAAATCCCTGTGTAATTGAGCAGGAGCAAGGCAAAATATGTTCTTTCTCTTCTGCAATCTGGGCCCATTCCATTGTCCATCTGCAGTGTCTCCCCAAGATATCACTGTTGGACCAGTCAATGGCTCAGTCAATAAACACCTATTAAACTGCTAGGTACAGGGGATATAAGGAAAGTAAAAAAAAAAAAAAATCCAGTCCCTGTCTTCATGGAGCTCACATTCTAAGGCTAGAGACAACACATAAACATCTAGATTCATGCCAGATAGATGGAGATTATTTGAAAGTAATCTGAAAGAGGAAAAAGAAAATTAGCCACTGGAGCAACCCAGAAAGGTTTCTTCCTGAGGATGGATTGGAAACAAGGTAAGCTAAAAGACAGAGATGAGGTGCAAAGTCATGGAAATGGAGCTGGTTGTGGGATCGGCATTATATAGGTTGATGGTTCACTAACCCCTAGCCAGTTTCTTATATCAGAGCCTGGAAAATAGATATTTCTTTTTTTTATTGAAAAACAATTAAATTAATTTAGAATATTTTTCCATGGTTACATGATTCATGTTCTTTACCTCCCCTCTCCCACTCCCATAGCCAATGAGCAATTCCACTGGATTTTACATGTGTCATTGATCAAGATCTATTTCCATATTATTAATATTTGCACTAGGGGGATCGCTTAGAGTCTACATCCCCAATCACGTCCCCATCCACCCATGTGATCAAGCAGTTGTTTTTCTTCTGTGTTTCTGCTCCCACAGTTCTTTCTTTGAGTTGGAAAGCGTTCTTTCTTAAAGTCCCTCAGAAATGTCTTGGATCATTGCATTGCTGCTAGTACAGAAGTCCATTACATTCGATTGTGTCACAGTATAAAAATAGATATTTCTCATGTGTAGAAAACTGTGGATAGTAAGGCTAAACTCTTGAGTATTTATAGATATCATAGAGGAGGCTTTGCAGGTATCTGGAGCTTGATGCCATCAGCACATTGATTAGGGAACCCTTCTTTCATTTAGGCTCCATATTGGATGTCCTTCATGACTAACAGCTTTTGCAAATGTGCCTTTTTTTAATGCCCTATTTAATATTAATTTTTAGAGGAGTATCAACCAGAGTTCTCTCTGTCATTACATTCTTTAAAGAATATTATATTATTTTGACATAGCCTTACCTAGAGGAGATCTTTTGGGAAGAGAGTTCTTCAAGGTTTTGCTCTACCAAATAAAATAAATTTTTTTTTAATCATTAAACAGTGGGTAGAATGTAATCTTTATATCTTCTAAACCTTTCTGTCAGTGGATAATAAAGTATAATGGAATAGTGATTTTTCATTTAAGAAATAATAAATTGGAATATTCTTTATTTCTTTCCTTCCACACACAGTATAGCACCTTTGGGGCCCTCATGGTTGGTTGTTGGTTTGCTTCGTTTTACCTCGTATTCCAGTTAATGGAAGAATTTAAGTGGCTCTGGTATGAAAACAAAAGGTATATATTAGGTAGGTAAATTGAAAGAAAATATAGACCATTATATTTATGAGGCTTAAAGGTATGCAGAGGGATTGTCCTGGTGACAGTTTTAAACATTAGAAGGAGGCAAGTTTTTGAGAGCCTTTGATATTTCAAGTTTCTAAGTTCTCTTGGAGGGGTGGGGTAGGTACTCACTCCATTAGCCCAGATCCCAATCTTTCTGAAACTTAGGAATTTGTCTCCAAGCTTTGCTCTGGCCCTGCAGGCAGGCTGGGACTGAACCTCTCCTAGAACTTTATCTGGCCTTCAGATATCACATACGTAGTCCATTAACAAGCCCGTACCTTTACAATTGGGTAGGACTTGCCAGATCTCCACTGGCATAAACATGGAGAATCTCAAGTTACTTTCATTCTAGTGGGAAAATCTTTAAGAGTTCATATATATATATATATATATATGCCCTTTTTTCATGGACATAGCATGAAATCATAGTTCATGACTTATACGATCATCTGTTGACATCCTGGTCTCATAATAAAAATTAAAATAAAATTCCTCTCTTAAAAAAATGAAAAGATGCCAAGATATCTGGCTTCCTGAGAAATGTGATCAGTGATATATATACCTTGTTCAAAGTCTTCACTAAAGGAATTTACTAAATACCTCATCATGTCGTATTGGTGGTCCCAAGCTCTCAAAGTTATTAGTTGGGTTGTTGGATTCAGTTTTCAAACTTTTTTACATTCCTTAAGCACTTCTCTTCTTACATGGGCACTGGAAAGACCTGTATTTCAGAATACCTTGGAAGGACCAAGCTTCATCAACGGATGCAGTAATTTTTTTTTTTAATCCATAAAAAACAGAAAATAAGAAGTAGATGAAAATTTTTTTTTCTAAGTAAAATTTTGGGTTAATTGACATAGCTGGTTCTCTGATTACTAACCCACAACTCTGAAGAGTAGTTTCAACTTTATAGTAAATAAAAGAAAATCTTGGGGATCTCAGAGGGTTGCCTTCCAGAACCTCCAGGGTCACAAGTTGTTTGGCCTGAGAAATCAACACAGATGTCAGCTGGCTTGGAAAACTTCTCAGAAGCTTATAAAAATTCAGCTGTGCATCTTAGAAGGGCTTGCTAGCCAGAAATGTACTTTTTGCTTTAGTGATTGGTTTCTTCTGACCCTGACAAAGGACAGTGAAAACACAGATTTTCATGGGCTTAGACAGCGTTGTCTCAAACCTGGGTTCCTTGTACCTGGTACTGGGATCAGGTTTTCCCCACCATTTTCCAGGCTCCCGTCCAGGGACTAATTTTCTGCCTTCTCGTGCTTTCCCAGGCTACATTCTGATTGTGGGATCCTTCAGCTTTGCTGCCTGTTATAAACACGGACCGCTGGTCCAAGAAAGGAGCATCAATCTCTTCAAGTGGATGTTACAGCTTTTGTCCTTGGTCATAATTTACTTTGGGGTTACCACAGCCCAGGTTGCTTATGCTGTGATAGTTCTCCTGATTTCTTCTCAGGGTCTCCATTACCCAGTCAGAGCTTTCCGCTGTGTGGGCAGGTTAGTATCTCTCTGGTGAATTTGAAATTGTAAAACAAGAGTGATTTTAAAATATACACATAGAGGATATAGGTTGTTGTTGTTTGGTCGTTTTCAGTTGCATCTGAGTCTTTGTGACCCCCATTTGGGGTTTTCTTGGCAGGAATATTAGAGTGGTTTGCCATTTCCTTCTACAGCTCATTTTACAGATGAAAAAAACTGAAGCAAGCAAGGTTAGGTGACTTGGCTATAGTCACACAGTAAATTTGCCATTTCCTTCTCCAGCTCATTTTACAGATGAGGAAACTGAGGCAAACAAGGTTAGGTGACTTGGCTATAGTCACACAGTAAATTTGCCATTTCCTTCTCCAGCTCATTTTACAGATGAGGAAACTGAGGCAAACAGGGTTAGGTGACTTGTCTATAGTCACACAGCTAGTAAGTGTCTGAGGCCAGATTTGAACTCAGGAAGAAGTCTTGACTCCAGATCCAGACTCTGTCCACTGTGCCACCTAGCTGCTATATAGCATATATATTTTTATGTGTGTGTGTAGTGAAGAATATATTTGCCAGCATAATTTTCCTCCGTTCCTTGATATTTTTACTCTAAAACAGAAGGAAGGGAGGAGGAAGCTCAGGCATTTGGTTCCGTCCATCTCTCGCCTTTTTATTCAATGTATCACTCTCATTTACTAAGAATTGTATCTCATCCAGAATTGACTTAATTCAATGACAAGATTTATTTGAAATCTTCTTTCCTTCAGCCATTTCTTAATGCTTAAAACGATTGACTATTTTAAGATCAACATGTCTCTTTCTGAAGGAGAAACTAGCCGAGGGGGAACATTTAGTAGTTTCCTTCCCTTTGAATTTTAGATCTGACCTTTAATCATTTGGCTGTGATTAGAAGATAAAGGTTAAGGTTCTAGTGCCAACTCTGGCACTCTGTCTTGCAACCTTGGATAAAACGGCTAATTTCTCTGGGTATCACTTTCCTCATATATAAAGGGAAATAGGATTCAATATTCACATTTTCTAAATTCTGATTCTAATATTCAAAGAGTCAAGCAAAGAAAGAAAGAAGAGGGGAGCTGGTGCATCTCCTGCTATAGCTTCCATGTCCCCACCAAAACAAACCATTATCAATGGCACTATCCTTAGTCTAGGGAAGCACTTCTCAAAGTATGGTTCAGGATTCCTGGGGGTTGGGGGTCCCTAAGATCATTTCAGTGTGGGGTTGTCTGTGAGGTCAAAACTATTTTCATAATAATCCTAAGATGTCTTAACTTCTTTTAAATTCTAACTTTTTATTTATTTTTATTTTTATTTTATTTTAAAAATTTGCATGTAAGTATTCCAAAGTTACATGATTCCTAAATAAATAAATAGAATTTTAAAGACAGTTACATGATTCTTAAACAAATTTAAAAAAAAAACAGTTACATGATTCATAAATAAATAATAAACAAATAAAATAAAAAATAAAAAACAAAGTTACATGATACATATTATTTCTTTCCCCCCTCCCAGAGTTGACATTAACTCCTTTTTTTCTTTCTTTTTTTTTTAATATTTACCTTCTGTTTCAGTATCAGTTCCAAGATAGAAGGCTAGACAATTTTGGGGGGGGTTAAGTGACTTGCCCAGAGTCACATAGCTAAAACGTGCCAGTTCTGAATCTAAGACCTCTCTCTCTCTAGACCTCCTTTTCTATCCATTGAGCCACTTAGCTGCTATTTTAAAACAGATGATAATCATGTACTTCCAAAAGGAAGAAGAGAAAAAATTAATTAGTCTTTGTCAAGTCAAGGAAACAATGGGAACATTAAAAAAACAAAGCTCATTGACTAAGATAATTACTAAGTGGTAACTTCCTAAAACCTTTTTCTTTGTAGTCTTCAAAGAGGGTCTCCTTTGGGCAAACTAGATTATGGTCTCTTGGCATCTGGATATAGAGGGCCTCCTTCTCCCCTCTGCTGGTATTACACAGTCTAACTACCACTAGGTGGAGGCTACACCCCACAACATCCTCTGCCCTTTTTTTTTTCTTTTTTAAAATATATGTGAATTAAAAAACTTTCGGTGAAATATTTTTTCCTACTACCTATTTGTTTTCCAAATAAAGACTTTCTGAGGATTCTATTTCCCTAGAGGCCTGTTTCTTTCATATTCCAGAGATGAATCAAATCAGATGTAGAAAGGCCATTACTTTAAATCTATGATGACAAAAAATCCCAGAGAAAGGAAATTATCTATTTTCAGCATCTGTGCTTAAAGGACAAAAATCCTTAGGATCTCATTTGTTTACAGGGTTGTCTATATAGGGGGGAAAAAGGGACAAAAGTTTACTCAGGACCCAAACTCTGTACCTGGTCTGAGACCCTGAAAATGTTAACAAAATAACAATAAAAAAGAAAACTATAGTTCATGGGAAGCAAAAATTCTTCCCATGACATGAGTCTGTGAACTTAAAAAAAAAATTATTTTGACAATTGTATTTCTATGTTCCAGTTGTTGTCATTTCAGTCATGACCAACTCTTTGTAACCCCATTTGGGATTTTCTTGGCAAAGACTGGAATGGGTCGCCATTTCCTTCTCCAACTCATTTTATAGATGAGGAAACTGAAGCAAACAGGGTGAAGTGACTTGTCCAGGGTCACACGGCTAGTAAGTGTCTGAGGCCAGATTTGAACTCAGGAAGAAGAGTCTTCTTAATTCCAAACCCAGTGCTTTATTCACTGCAACACCTAGCTCCCTTGACAACTGTGTTTCAATATAGTTGATTTCCTTTGTAATTCACTATGTATTTTTATTTGATAGAGTGTCCCAAAAGTCTCATTGAAGATTCAATCATGAAGGCTTTTGGCATGCCCTCTGCATTTAAAATTATGAGAAAAGGTCCATAGGGGGTCACTAGCCAAAGGAGCCAGTGATAAAAAAAAAAAAAGATCATAAAGGAAATAAAATGCAGAGTTGGTAAAACTGATAAGTATGTTTTCTTGAATTTCAGAAAATGAATCCAAATGTTCATGCAGGTATTTGGGAGAAGAGCTGACCTTTATTTCTATAGCATTTTGAATAAAATCTTTAATGGCATTTGAGCCTTTGTGAGATAGGTCCTATAGATATTATTCTCATCTTTTCATTCTTTCTCAGTCATATCTGACTCTTTTCCCCATTTGGGGTTTTCTTGGCAAAGATCCTGGAGTGCTTTGCCATTTCCTTCTCCAGCTTATTTTCCAGATGAAGAAAATAAGGCAAACAGAGTTAAGTGACTTGCCTGGGGTCATACAGCTAGTAAGTGTCTGAGGCCAGATTTGAACTCAGGAAGATGAGCCATCCTGACTATAGGTGCAGTGCTCTATCTGTGGCATCCCTTAGCTGCCTGTATTCTCGTTTTATAAGTGAGGAAACTCAGAGAGATTATTAACTCATTAATTAATTTGACACTAGGATCAAGATTCAGGACTAGGTCTTTTCTGACTCCAATTCTAGCATTCATTATGCCAGAAACACCATATGGATCATTAAAATACTAGAAGTTACATAAAATTTACATTTTCTATTTTAAATATATGGCTTATTTTTGTCATTTTAGAAAAATCAAGGAATATTATAAAAAGAAAAGAATGGTGATTAAGCACCTTACTGAAGAAGAATACAGGGAACAAGCTGAAATCGAAACGGCCAAAGCGTTGGAAAGGTTGCGTGAATTTTGCCACAGAACAGACTTCCCATCGTGGTTAACTGTATCCAGACTCCAGGCCCCTAAAAAGTAAAAGAAAACTCCTTCCTCTTTGAAAGCTTTCTTTGTTGTGTAGGCATTCAACCCGGCTCAGACAGTCTCTCTCAGTTCCCTTCTAGCTCTTGTGCTGATGACTCTCATTGGATTGGTTAGACTTTTGTGAACATTATAGTTCCATTTCAGATAGAAAATCTAGATGAGATTAGCACACCTAGTATTTTGCTTTCCCTTCAAAAGAAAAGAGAACAGATGAATTCTTTCTTTATTCAAAGATATGTTATTGTCCCAATCACAAATGATAACAATTCTCAATACACAGTTTCTGAAAAGATAAGATCCAAATTGTCTACCTCCCTTTTTTCCCTCCCCGCTCCCAGAGATGGTAAGCAATTTTATTTGGGTTATCCATGTATCATCACACAAAAAAATATTTCCATATTGGTCATTGTTATAAGAGAAATCTCATATAAAACTAAAATCCAAAATAAAACTAAATAAACTAATGTGAAAGATAATGAGTATGCTTTGATCTGCATGAGCAGATGAATCTTAACTCAAATTCCTTGACTTACTCAAAATTACCCCCAGCAGGTTAAATATTGTAATATTTATTAGTATCATAAAATATTGTGTTATAATTTTATAAATGACTATATTCATTATGTAGGGGATAAAATTAATATGGGTTGACTAAATATAAGAGAATGTGGTCGCCAATATTATAACTCAAGTCAAAATGACTTTTTATTTAACAGCTTTATTTACAAAATAGAGGGAAAGAGTAAAGTAGAGAAATGTGAAAGAGGGTAGAGTAAGCAGTCTAGCTAATCACCCTAAATGTTTCTCCAATGCCTGGCTCTGGTGGTGAATAACCTCCTTAGAAAACTAATCTCTCCAGAAGCCAGGAAAGCAGTTAGCTTTTTCATTCACCTATGTTTTAGTCCAAAGGGAAGAATCCAGGAACAGTCTTACCAAATGCTAGGGTCCCAAGTCCAGGATGAGGAAGGTCCTCCACCAGCCTCCAGATATTATAATATAATATTTATTGGTATTATAATGTTTATCAATATTATACAATGTTATAATATTTATTAATATTATAACATTGTATTATAATCATTAGTGTTATATTGTAATATTTATTAATACCACAAAATATTATATTATAATATATATTGGTGTTATAATATATTGTATTATATTATCAGTACTATAAAACATTATATTGTAAAACCTTATAATATTTATCAATATTGTAAAACATTATATTATGTTTATCAATATTGGAAAAAATTGTATTATATTTGTTAATATTGGAAAACATTGAATTATAATAGTTATAGTATTTATTAATATAAAATGTATCCTAATATTTATTAATACCACAAAATATTATACTATTTATTAGCATTATAATATACTGTATCATAATAGTTATTGATATTATAAAACATAATATTTAATAATATCATAAAACATTGCATTATATTTATTACCATTATGTTATATTATTCATTAATATTATAGATATTATATTTATTAATACCATAAGATATAATGATATATTTATTAGTATTATAATGTACTATAATATTTAGCAGCATTATAAAACATTACATTATGTTTATTAGCATTATAGAATATTGTATTGTGATGTTTTTAATACAATAAAATATATTTATTAATATTATAAAATATTGGGATATAATATTTATTAACATCATAAAATATTGTGTCCCAATATTAATATTATAAACATTGTATTATATTTATTGATATTATAAAATATTATTTGTAATATTTATTGATAGAATAGAACATTGTATTATAATAATATAAAATGTAAAAAATACATTAATGTTTATTAGTATAAACATTTATATTGTATTATTACAATTATATTGTTATTGTATATATAATTGTATATATTTTATATATATTTGTGTATATATGTGTAATATTGTATATATAATATATACAATATATAATTGTATACTTACAATTATATTATAATATTTATCAATATTATAAAATAAGTTATGATATTCTGAAATTATTATAATAAGATTATAAAAATAACTTTTAGGTGGGGAGAGCTAAAGTTGGTGGCATATGGAGACTGCTACCTTCCTGATATATTGTAAATTATCTCTGAATTGCCAAGGAGTCATCCCCTCCTTCCTTCTCTACAGAGCTTTCCCTTACTTTTTTGCCTCCTACTGAATGTCAAAACACAAATTAAAGAAAAATATGGGAAGGGCTGAGACTTCATTGGTATTAGGAGCCTTCCTAATAGAAAATGGCCTTCTTGGAGATTTTCCTGAGGTCACTGAAGATGTCACTTGCCCAGTTCACATAGCCAGTATGTTGCATCAGAGGACAAGCTTGAACCTTTGTCGTCCTGACTGTAAAACCATCTCTCTATCCACTGTTTTGTTAGTTTAAATTTTACTTTGTAAAAAATAAGAAAAAGAAATAGAATGGTCCACCTTGCAGATCAGTGTTTTCTTATGCTTCCCAGAATCCATTTTTCCAGCAATCATATAAACATCTCCAGTTTTTTACTCCCACTATGAATGCTCTTTAAATGCCATTCTAGACTGATGTAAAGACAAGTTTTATAGAGAGTTGTCAGAATAACTAGAAAAACTCATTGTCTGCTAAGTAAAACTTTGTCCTAATGATCACCTTGTCTATAAACAATTTTTTTGATAGGTTTGCAGATTTTGTTTTGGGAGCGAGTCACCTGTCACCAGAAGAAGTCAGAGCCCACGAAGAGCAATATGGCCTCGGAGGCTGGTTTTTGGAAGAGCAGCTCTTCAACCCTGGAGGCTCCCAAGTGGACGATCCACAAGATGATTCCTCTCAGGAAGTGGAAGTAGTTGAAATGCAGGGTGGGTATCCAAGGGAGCAGGAACTGTTGTAGGGAAACCAAGGCTACGACCATTTTCCTGGAATGTAGATGGATCCCAGGAGAAAGGGAAATTAAACAATAAATATCTTTTGTGCCTTCAAGTCATCCTTGCTGGCAAAGTTCTGCTGCTCCTTGTACTGTCGGTGGCAACCAGGATTCTTTGAAGGATTCCTTCTGAGTTTCCTAGAATGGAATGGAGACTCTCCCCAAGAACAATGAGAGGCTTTCTTTCTGTCCCTCAGGAGGCGAGCTGGTGCAAAGAGGTGCCTTATCCCTGTTGCATTAAATCTTCCTCCTGGTCCTTGACTAGAGGAAGAGACCCTCGACAATGTGACAGACAAGCCATAGATGCCAGATCTTTTTTGTTTGTTTTTTTTTGTTTTGTTTTAGCTGTGTAGGGTAAAGATAGATACTTTGAAAAGGGGGAACCAATTTTTTTTTTTAAGGCTTTGATACTATTTTAATGAAATGTATTATCATGACCTCAGGGTTATTTTTCATATTTTACTTGAATGGTTAAGGAGCGTGTTTCCCTTATGATATTCAGATCATTTGTTATTGTTGGGGTTTGTTTTTTGTTTTTGTTTTGAGCAAGTGTGGTGGAGTGGATCGAGAGTGACAGCCCCCAAACCAGGGAGATCCAGGGTCAAGCCCCACTTTTTGACCCATGTGACCAGCGTTTGACCCTGGACAAGGGAATCCATCTCTCAGGGGTCCCGGCAACTTTCTGAGACAAGAAGGTGTTGGGCTTCCCTGGTAGAGAAACTTCTTCATCTGGGAGTTCCCTAGACCAGGGAAATGGTGTCTGTCCAGGCCTTATCCTGCCCTATTTCTGTAGCCATTCTTCATGGATCCAGGGGGAGTTTTGATTTTATGACATTGAACCAGAGAGGAAGGGAAATAGATGACAATATTTTTATAGTAAAGGGGTAGAAACCTGGAACTAAGATCATTGCCCATAGCCCAATGGTCTTCTAGCACTCGCATTTAGTAGCATTATAGAATTTGTCCTACACTTTTTCTGTTCAAGAATTCACAAACACTTTCTTAAGCCTTTTTTTTTTTAAACTCTTATCTTTCATCTTTGAAACAAATACTGTGTATTGTGTCCAAGGCAGAAGAGCCATAATGGAGGTAGGCAATGGTGGTCAAGTGACTGGCCCAGGGTCACACAGCTAGGAAGTATCTGAGGCCAGATTTGAACCCAGGACCTCTTCTCTAGGCCTGGCTCTCAATCCATTGAGCCACCCAGCTGCTCCTGTACCATCTATTTCAGTGACCTCTGTCAGTGTGCCTGGGCATAGAATTGTTCAAGTCATCATTTTAGTTTTAGACCTAAGATGAAACCAAATGATTTTTTTTTTTACAAAAATATTTTCTGGGAGCCACTAAGTGGCTCAGTGGATAGAGAGCTGGGCCTGGAAATCTGGTGTCAGACACTTCCTAACCCCCATTCCCTACCCTTACCTCTTCAGCCTTAGAAGCACTACTTAGTATTCATTCCAAAACAGAAAGTAAGGGTGTGTGTGTGTGTGTGTGTGTGTGTGTACATATATATCTGTATGTGTGTATATATAAAATGTATATAAATGCATTACATATGTATATATAATCTATAGTACATATAATATAAAATTTATGCATACATTTTATATTATATATACATATATTACATAAAATTTATATATAAACACAATACAACTTATATACATATAGTTTATAAATTTTATATATAAACACAAAATATATGTATACATATAACTAACTATATTTTATATAATGTATGCATATATTATATAAGACTTTTATAATATATGCACATATGATTTACAGTATATAATTCTATATTACATAATATAGAATTATAAAACATATGTAACATGTACATACATAAATTATATATATATATCTATATCACATGTATATAGACTATATATTACATATATATTTTTATGTATATATTTTTTCCTCCCCTGATATTATATTTTAAATATCTCCTATGCCTGAAACAATCATGGGCAAATACCTCAGTGGAAGTCCATGGTGCGATTCAGAATATTTGGGGTAATATGACTAGTTTAATTGAACTATATTTTGGTGATTGGTAATATTTGGAGTAGACCACATAGGGACCCTCCTCATCTCACCTTCCTTCAGTCCAAACCAGCATCATAATATCACTTGAGACCTTGGGAAAGGGGAGGAGGCTAGAGAAATGGGCATGAGGATAGAGAGAGATCCCTTTGGTTTCTGGGGGGCTAGTTCCATGGGTATCTATTATGCCAGGGTTTACACTTTTGAGCCTTTGATTTAACAAAAAAAAAAATAAACATTTTTTCAAAGAACTTTTTTTATTGTTACCTTAAACAAATTTATTTTGATTACTGTGAAAAGTTGCATAATTAAAATTTGTGTGATTTTTGTACATGTGTTTATGTATTGTGTTTCCTTGGGGTGGAAGTTGGGGGGGGGCATTATTTTCATTCTCCCAATGTGACTCAAACGGGTCAACCCTCACACCCCAGAAAAAAGCCCTGGGTAATAATCTCACTAAGTAAGGGACCTTTCTGATATTATTTGAGGGCTTAAATGGCCTCCCGAAATAAAGAGCTCCACCTCCACCCTTCCTGGGGAGTTGAAGCGCTTGATCCCATTTCTCACCCCACCACCGAGGTGTGCAATTATTCAGGAGAATTGAGCCTTTCCCATGTGGCTTTGCTTACACGAGGTTCCTCACAAAGGCTTACTGTGCTTAATGAGTTGGACTGTTGAACACAAAATGTGTAGGTAGGCTTTTGCGGAGGTGGCAGGGCTTAAACAATTGTGTCATTCAAACATTATTTTTAAAATTCTTAAAATCTTGTTTTACATGTCACTAAAAATGTTTTGTGAAAGAATTGCCTAGGTTTGCCAGCGGGACTTAGGACTAGCTCTCCAAAGGTCCATTCCTTTGACATGCAAGCAGAGTCTTTATT
The DNA here is from genome assembly GCF_016433145.1 of Gracilinanus agilis. Classification (NCBI taxonomy): domain Eukaryota; kingdom Metazoa; phylum Chordata; class Mammalia; order Didelphimorphia; family Didelphidae; genus Gracilinanus; species Gracilinanus agilis. The sequence goes on from NC_058132.1 coordinate 226,417,584, forward strand.
TGGCTAGAGCCTTTTGTGTCATGGACCCCTGTCTCGTAATAATGTGTTTTTTAGACCCTCAACTTCTCTGTTAGTAGGAATTCTAAGACAGAAGTGTGTTAAGGGCTAGGTCATTAGGGTTAAGTGATTTATCCAGCTAAGAAGTGTCTGAGGCCAAATTTAAACTCAGGTCTTCCCAACTCCAGGCATGGTGCACTATCCGTTATGTTACCTAGCTGCCCCATAATAATGTTTTTCAAGAAATAAAGTAAATGACATAAAATTACATAGAAAGGCAGTCAAATTGAAATAGTTATAAAAAACTTTTTTTTTAAATTCACAGGCCTTAGATTTAGAATGTTCTAGATATTTGATACCTTTATAATTTTTAGAGACTGGGACACAAATGATGAAAATGCATGCTATAAGGAATTATGAACTGGATGATTTCTTTAAGAACTGGGAAAAGACCTCCATGCACTGATATGGAGTGAAATAAGCAGAACTAGAAGAACACTGTACATAGTAACTGAAATATTGTGGGAAGATCAAATGTAACTGACTTTGCTACTAGTAACAATGCATTGATCCAGAACAATTCTGAGGGACTTATGAAAAAGAACACTATCCACATCCAGAGAAAAAACTGTGGGAGCAGAAACACAGAAGAAAAACATATGATTGATCACTTGCTTATATAGATATAGGATTTGGGGTTTTGGCCTTATAAGATTACTCTCTTACAAAAATGAATAACATGGGAAAAGGTTTTTAAGTGATAATGCATATATGTATGACCTAGAGGAAGTGTTTGTCAGCCTCAGGAGGGAGAAGGAAAAGGGGAGGGGGACAACGTGGATCATGTTCTAAAAATCATACATCATACAAAAAACAACAACAACAACAACAAAAACGAAATATACCTGAGGCTGTGGAGAATTTATCACTGAGAAGGAAAATAAGAGAAAGGTATAAAACAGGCAGTGCAAAACGGAAGAAAGAGCATTAGCTCTGGAATCAGGAGATGGGTTCAAATCCTACCTTAGACACTCCTTTGGTGACCTACGCAGCAATTTAATTAACATCTCTTGTCCTCAGTTTTCATCATCTGTAAAGTATTGGACCAGCTAGGCTATTAAGTTGTGCTGATAAAGGTTTTTTGTTTGTTTTTTAAACCCTTATCTTCTGTCTTTGAATTAATACTGTGTTTCAGTTCCAATGCAAAGGAGTGGTAAGCGCTAGGTGATGGGGAGGGTTTGGGGTAAGTGACTTGCCCAGGGTCACATAGCTGGGAAGTGTCTGAGGCCAGATTCGAACCCAGGAGCTCCTGTCTCAAGGCCTGGCTCTCCATCCACTGAACCACCTAAGCTGCCCCATTGGTAAAGGTTAACAATTTGCTGTCTGGCACAAAACGAAACAAAACAAAAAACCATGCAAAAGTATGCATGACCAAGTTGAGTTTGTGTTTTTAACATGGACTCCATCTCTTTCTTAACAATCCACAAAACAAATCCAACTCTGATTTTTCTAACATTCACCAGTTTCTGAGGGTGTAAATGCTCACACTAAAAATTTAACAGTGTGCCCATGGAAGCTAGTATGAGATGGTTCCAGCAAACTACTTTGATCTAGATCTCTGAATCTATAGTACTATAACCCTTGACACAATCGGTCAATAAACATTTATTAATCACCTACTGGAGATAGCTAATGACTCAATGGACAGAGTGCTGGACTTAGAATCAGAAAGACCTGAGTTCAAACCCAGACTCAGACATTAATTAGCTTTGTGACTATGAGCAAGTCATTTGCCCTCTACCTTAACCCACTGTAGAAGGAAAGGGCACACCACTCTAGTATTTTTGCCAAGAAATCCCTACAGCCAACTTGGTTAACAACCATGCAACCTCTCCGTAGCTAAGTGGCTTCCACATTCGTGGTGGATGTGAGCAGCAGGAGATTACCAGCTTTGGTCCAGTAGGTGACACTATTGGGCTTGAATTCATGGAGAGATGGACACAAATGAGCAACAAAAAGTACCTATTATGTGCCAGGCACTGTGCTAAGCACTGTGGGATGCAAAAAGAGGCAAAAGACAGCCCCTGCCCTCATTGAGATCCAAAACTACAGGAGACAATGAGCAAACAACTGGGTGAAGAATGCTGAGGGTTAAGATTCCAGAGAAATTTATTATTTTGTTAAACCCTTACCTTCTGCCTTAGAATCAATACTGTGTATTGGTTCCAAGGCAGAAGAGTGGTAAGGGCTAGGCAATGAGGGCTAAGTGACTTGCCCAGGGTCACACAACTGGGAAGTGTCTGAGATCAAATTTGAACCCAGGACCTCCTGTCTTTAGGCCTGGCTTTCAGTCCCCTGAGTCACCTGGCTGTCCTGTCATTGGTCTTTTACTCTAGGCCAGTGATTCCCAAAGTGGGCGCCACCGCCCCCTGGTGGGTGCTGCTTCAATCCAGGAAAGCGGTGATGGCCACAGGTGCATTTATCTTTCCTATTAATTGCTATTAAAATTTTAAAAAATTAATTTCCAGGGGGCTAAGTAATATTTTTTCTGGAAAGGGGGCAGTAGGCCAAAAACAGTTTGGGAACCACTGCTCTAGGCCATGACCAAGTTTTGGAGGAACCAGGCAATGGTAGCCAAAAACCTCCCTTTCCTTGGTACTTACTTGAAAACCTTTCTAAACCACATTAAGGTATATGGAGGGAGTATTCAGAAGGGGGACACCTCTGTGTGAGGCCTTTCAGGACTGCTCCTCCATATTTGCTGCCTACCTAGCATTCAGCTCTCCCTTGTTTCTCCAAGAAGCTGTAGCACGGGCAGCTCTCTTGGTAGAAAGGCTAAACCAGGTTGAGGGGAACCCACAGGTCTCAAACTCACAATGAGTGAGGGGATGTGTACCACAGGTGTATGAAGACTTAAAGGAATGGGCTGATGAAAACAATGGGTTCCAATGGCCATGGAAGCAGCAGAAGAGCAGGCACTGGGCAACTCTCAGAGCTCTATCAGGCCTTCCAAGGTCATGCCAAGGTCATCTGCTGCATCCTTAGCCATCACTAGTAATCCTGACTTTTGTGTTGCCTCTGGACGAGAAAATGAGACTGAAGTCTTTGCAGGTTTGAATCCCACCTCAGACACTTGGGTGACCCTGGGCAAGTCCTTTAACCTTTCTGAGCCTCAGTTTTCCCCATCTATAAATGAAAAAGTTGAACTCTATGACCTTAAGGGTCCTTCCTACCCTTAAATATTTGGGGCAGCTAGATGATGCAGTGGATATGGTGCCGGGCCTAGCACTCGTCTTCTTGACCCCATTTGAGGTTTTTCTTGGCAAAGATACTGGAGTAATTTTTCATTTTTTTTTTCTCCAGCTCATTTTATAATGAGGAAATGGAGACAAACAAGGCTGAGTGACTTGCCCAGGGTCACACAGCTAGGAAGTATCTGAGGTCAGATTTGAACTTGGGAAAATGAATTTTCCCGACTCCAGGCCCTGCACTCTCTTCACTGCTCAGAAGCTAACAGATGATGATTGAAAGGACTGATTAACGTGCATGGGTAGAAATGGCCCAGAGCAGGTGACCGTGTATGCAGGCAGTATGTTGAGGACCGTAGGATTTGTAAGAGGAAGGCCTCTTAAAGATCATTTAGTCCAACTCCATCATTTTACAAATCATCAATTAAACATTTATTTAGTGCCTACCATGTGCCAGAGATACAAAAAGAGGCAAAAAACAGTTCCTGTGCTCAGGGAGCTCACCTGCTGAAACAGGTCGATGAGGTCTTGCCCATTAACAAAACCAGAGAGAGAATCCAGGTTTTTTGACTCTAGCCTCAGACACTTCCTAGCTATGTGACCCTGGACAAGTCACTTAGCTCCCATTGCCTAGTCCTTACCACTCTTCTGCCTTGGAACCAATACACAGTATCGATTCTAAGATGGAAGGTAAGGGTTTAGGAAAAAAAAAAAGAAAATAACGATTCAGGTCTATAGATACCCAAACGAGAGGTCTTTCCATCATAGTGTGCAGATGTTTTCATAAAAATCCCTTACTTTCATCTCATTTTAGAGGGTTGCAAGAGAATCATTGTTAGCATGTTGTCTTCTACATTAGACTGAGCTCTTTGAAGATTAGAAATTCTCTGTTTTTGCTATTGTATCTTCAGTATTTAGCACAGTGCCTGACATATAGTAGATGCTTAATAAATATGAATTTAGTGACTTTTTCCTCATACTTATTAAAATGAGATGGGTCAGGGGCAACTGGGTGGCTCAGTGGATTGAGAGCCAGGCCTAGAGATGGGAGGTCCTAAGAAATTTGGCCTCAGACACATCCTAGCTATGTGACCCTGGACAAGTCATTTAACCCCCATTGCCTAGCCCTTATCACTCTTCTGCCTTGGAACCAATACACAGTAGTGATTCTAAGATGGAAGGTAAGGGTTAAAAAAAATATTAGATGGCTCTCTGGGAGGGAAGATGGGGGAGGAATACTTTGGGAAATAAGATGATATAAATAAACAAACATGTATAAAACAAACATCAATTTTTGGGGAAAGGGAATAAGTGTTTATATAGCACTGCTTATGTGCCAAGCCTGGTGCTAAGCACTTTACGAATATCTCAATTGACCTCTTGATTTCCATAAGAGCTGGACAGACCTCCATGAACGGATGCAGAGTGAACTAAGCAGAACCAGGAGAACATTATACACAGTAATGAAAATATTGTGGGATGACCAAATGTAATTGAATTTGCTACTGATAGCAATGCAATGATCCAGGACAGCTCCGAGAGACTTATGAGAAATGTTATCCTCATTCAGAGAAAGAACTGTATGAGTAGAAACCCAGAAGAAAACATATGATTTATCACTTGTTTACAAGGCTATAGGATTTGGGGTTTTGATTTGAAGAGATTACTGTATTACAAAAATGAATAATATAGAAATGGGTTTGAGTGATAATATATTTATGTATAACCCAGTGAAATTGCTTGTCAGCTCCAGGAGGGGGAAGGGAAGAGGGGAGGAAGAGAATATGAATCACATAACCATGGAAAAAAATTAAAATTAAAAAAAATCTCATTTGATCCCCACAACAACCCTGTAAGGCAGGTGCTGTTTTTGTCTCCATTTTACAGTAAGGGAACTGGAGTAGGCAGGGTCACGCAACTTGTAAGTGTCTAAAATTGAAGTTGAATTTCAGGTTTTCCCGACTCCAGGGCTAGTACTCTAGTCACTGTACCACCCCGTTCCCTCTAACAAAATAAAATGCATTTAAAAAAATCAAATAATTGTAAAATTGATTCCAAGTGTTTAACTTGGAGGTAAAAGTAAATCAAAGTTGCAAAATTGAAACTTTTCTCTATCCCAAACCAACCATGGACACTCTGCAATCAGATCTTTTATTTTTTTTTCTCTTGACAAATTTGCTTTGTAAATACCCATTATCCTTCCTCAAGACCTTTCCTCTCCTGGGTGCTTATTTTCTACCTGATTCATTTCTTTGCTTTCACCATTTAGTGACTATAGAACACATTGGGATTTACTAATATCCTTTGTTTTCTTTTCTCTTCCTTCCTTCTCCCTTATCTTCTTAGTGTCCATTCTAAGACAGAAGAGAGACAAGGGCTTGGGAAATGGGGGTTAAGTGACTTTCCTAGGGTCACTCACAGGTAGGAAGTGTCTGAAGCCAGATTTGAACCCAGGCACTCCTGACTGCAGGGTGCTCTACCTTCTGGGCTTCCTAGCTGCCCCTAGAGTTAGAATGTCTTGAAGTTTAATATAGGTGGCATAGTAGGTCAGAGCACTGGACTTAGAGACAGGAAGACCAGATCTCATATTCAAATACTACCTTGAATACCCACCCTGGGTGAGTCCCCTCACTTCTCAGCCTCAATTTCTTCATCTGTAAAATGAGGATAATAATTGCACCTACCTCTCAGGGTTGTGAAGATGAAGAATGAAATAACACACAGAGTGATTTGCAGTCCTTAAAGCTCTATCTAACTGCTAGTTATTACAATGATTTCCTCTCAGGATAGGAGAAAAATCAAAGAATATGTTCATGGATCAATCGCCAGGTCCTGAGATGCCATGGCAGAGCCATCTAATACTATGTGGCATATTACATGCCAGTCTGTCACTTAACTACCAATTGTAGATACACTGTTGACTTATTCCTGTCTTATCTCCTCCCCCCTCCCCACACTTATTTGTTTGTTTGTTTGTTTGTTATTTAAAACTATTTTCTGTCTTAGTAACACATTTAATACAGAAGGGCAAGGGCAAGGGCTAGGCAAATAGGGTTAAGTGACTTGCCCAGGGCCACACAGCTAGAAAGTGTCTGAGGCCAGATTTAAACCCAGGTCTTTCCTGCTCCAGGCCTGGCACTTGATCCACTGAGCTACTAGGAGCCCCAACATATTTATTTTCATAAAAATGATTCCCTGTCTGCTTTAGAATAATTAAGGATTGCAAATAGCAAAGGCTTTGTAAAAATGGAGTACAATTTGTCCTTGCCAAAGCAAACATTTTGATGCTGTTTAATCATGTTCAATTCTTTGTGTCTCCATTTTGGGGTTTTCTTGGCAGAGATACTGGAGAGGTTGGCCATTTTCTTCTCCAGCTCTTTTTACAAGACGAAGAAATGGAGGCAAACAGGATTAAGTGACTGGCTCAGGCTCACAGAGTAATAAGTATCTGAGGCTGGATTTGAACACATGAAGAGGAGCCCTTCCTGATTCTATCCATTGTGCCACCTCATGGCCATTGAAAAAAGAAAAAGAAAAAAGAAAAGGAAAGCGAATAGAATTAAATTAAGGAAGCAAATTCCCCTTCCACCCCCAATCAGTCTATCTTCCTCTCTCTCTTCCTGCCTAGGCAATCCCACCTCCCATAACTCTGAGCTGATAGTGGGGGATTTGGTTTTATTCCAGGGCATCATCATCTCTGAAGAGGCAGACCTGGGGAGCCTAGAACAATGATCCTTGACAACAGTTGTTAACCTGGTCCTTCCCCCATCCCAAAGGTGATCAAGAAATCCTGAAGGCTAATAGCTTTTAGGCATTTGAAAATCATCTCCACTTGCCTCTTAGAGAAGAGCTAAGAGGCATTTTTCACAAATGTCAGAGACTCTTGAAGGAAAAAGCAGAATGTCTAGGATTTACCAAGGTCTCTAGCTTCCCAACGATGATGCACTCCAAGGTGATTCTGTCGATTTTCTCCCGAAACCAGAGGCGGGCATCTCCAGACCAGGGAAGGTTCCCAGAGATGGCAACCAACCCAGAGACAAAAGCATGCCAATGCAATCCGTGCTACCCTCTGTCTGCTTTAGGGGCAAACTGCTTCTCCTGGGAATTCTTCATCGTTTATCAGGTTTATTAGTCATCTAGTACTAGCTTACTATAGATCGATTCAAGAAGACAGCTGTTAGGGATGGCCAAGTGGCTTGGTGGATTGAGAGCCAGACCTGCAATTAGGAAGACTTGGATTTAAATCTGGCCTCAAATACTTCCTGTGTGACCCTGAACAAGTCACTTACCCCCCATTACCTAGCCCTTACTGCTCCCCTGTCTTGGAACTAATACAGAGTATTGATTCTAAGATGGAAGATAAGTTAAAAAAATACATTTCTTTTAAATGAAGAAGTTAGCTATTCTGTTTACTGATCAGCTTTATTTATTATTTATCATTATTTATTATTGATTAGATCTATCCACAAAAGGCCATTAACTTGAAGTAATTCTCTAATATTATGTGAATTAGTATGAAATAAATCACTAACACAGTCATTTTGAAACCTTGATTTTGTGATATATTTATGAATGTCCTCAGTGATTTAAAGTACCAAGTCACAAAATTCATTTGAAAATGGGGCAACTAGGTAGCACTGTAGAGAGAGCGCTGGGTCTGGAGTCAAGAGGACTTAGGTTCAAAGGTGACTTCAGACTCTTCCTAGAAGTACTACTTCCTAGTACAAGTCACTTTACCCCAATTGCTTTAGTCCCTGTTACTGTGATTCTGACTTAGAACTGATCAATTCAAAGACAGAAAACAAGAGTTTAAATTTTTTTCATTTTACACGTAAAACCCAGTGGAATTGTGTGTCGGCTAAGGGGGGTTAGAGGAGTTTGGGGGGAGGGAAAGAACACGAAATATGTAAGTAGGAGAAAATATTCAAAATTAAAATTAAAAAAAATTTTTCATTTACATTCACTTGAATATAAAAGTATGACGCCAAGGGATGAGGGGATGAGAAAAACAGTGTCAGAAAATGAAATAAAAAGCTTAGGTATTAACTCAGTGCTGAGCAATCGCTGGCATCCACAACCTCATTACAAAATGCATTTGGAGTGAATCTGTTTGTCTAGTCAATGGAGAGCTTTCTGTGTATTTGGCCACATCTTAACCACTTAACAAGTATTTTAAAAATGTGCATTTATTTTTATTTTTCCAACATGTCAATGGTGCATTTCCGAGAACAGCAGGCGTTTCAAAGGAATAAATCAGAAGTGTAAACACAGAATACAGTATAAGCTATAGACTTCCTACAGTGTGACAATCCACATACTGTACATTCAGAGGTGAGGTTCAGCCCATCACCTATTTCTTCATTTCCATAATTATATAAACATAATAAATAGATCTGATTTTAAAGGTCACTTAAAATGAGTCATGATCATTTACAGTACAGTACGTTTTTCAAGTGCAAAAATAACTAGTGGCTAGTTCTATTTCTCGCAGTTATTTTATTTTTAATGCTGTGTTTCACTGTGAAGCCAGACATTCAAGGGCAGACTCCTCCTCCTCCCATGCAGGCCTGGGCAGGAGGTTATGGGGGACCCCAGACTCAACAGTTACACCAGACGACCAGAGGGTGGAATTTTTAAGTCTATTCATCCTCTCTGTCTACACTCCTTTGCTGAACACAGAGCTGATTTGTCTGTGAGAAAGCCCCAACATAAATGTCGCTGACTTTTAGTTACAGCAGTGTCTTGGTCTTCCACCTCCTCTTTCCCAGCCCCCTGCCCTTTTGGTCGCCCCTCTGCAGCAGTCTTGGTGGGGGGGGATTCACATATTCATCCAGCTAGAGTTCTGGCAGCAGAAGTGGTAACATCTGAAGATGCAAATCCCCATACCTGAAACTTCCAGTATCTGACTAGGTCTAGGTTGTAAAAATGTACTGTGACTTTGTTTCCCTAGTTTGGGGAATATGTCATTTTCATTTCCTTCCTTTTTTGCTCCTCATTCCCTATTCTCTCCCCCCCACCAAAAGGAGCAGGGAAGGAACCCATAAGCACCCCCAAAACCATCATATAATATTTTCTTATTAATTCTACCTCATCCCAGGCACTTAATTTTCTACTGTCTTTTATAAATAGCCTCCACAAGTCTGCTTAATTAAAGAAACCCTCAGAAAATTGGATGAATTTTTTTGAAATCGCATCAATTAGTTAGGGCCTTTGTAAACAGTGAGAAAGGCTAGTTTAAGTTAAAAACCTATCCTTGACTAATAAGCTACAGTATACTGAATTGGTTTATTTTAAATAATCCCTCATTTTTGGTCTTTCTTAAAGGCCATTTCAAAAAAAAAAAAAAAAGAATGCTTTTTAAAGCTTAGTTTAGCTTGTAGCAGCCAAAGGCAGCTTTACTTCTCAAAAATTCAATTATTACTTTATCCACCATCCACCTAGAAAAATATATTAGCTCAAGATATTCAGTGTCTGGTGAGACTTTTTTATTTTCTTTTTTACAAAAGAGTATATACGTTTCTAATTTTTATCTGGTTCCTTGTTTAGTTTTTAACATCATTTCCCATCATGATGTTTCTCCTCAAGAGAAAAATAATTGCATTCTGTCCTATTCCAATTTTTTTTCAGAAACGATGAAACAAAATTGAAATAATTGATCAAAGAAGTGGGTAAATTATAACAGCCGACACCTTGAAACACTTTCTCTCCTCTTAACATCGCTGCTGGTTTCAACTCTTCTCGACTTGGCCAAGAAATCTTGTGATATAACCATACTTGAGCAAAGGAGCTGAGAGTTCTCTCTGTAATTTGTTTTGTTTTCCACCATAATCTCCAAAAGAGATTAAATTTCCTTGCAAATATGTACTGTAGCTAATATGCATTTTCATGTTAATGATTTTAAACATTTAAAAGTATGTGTTGCAGTGTATTATAATCTTTAAGATGAATAGAGTTCTGGGTTCTGGACCCCAGAGTTTCTTCCATGTGATGTGTAAAATGAGTGGGCTTTGTCTTAGTGTGTGCTAGGAGTGGGTTGAGGGTGACTCTCCTGAGGAAGGTGATCTACAATAGAGGGAGCAGCTGGATGAGTAGGACTATCCTTGGGAGAGTGGTCAGGAACAGGGAAAGCAGCATTGGTCTGGGATTCAGATGTCACTTCAGGGGTTGGTCCATCTCCTGACAGCTCAGAGTTAGTCACACTTGGGGAATGCCTTGAGGTGCAGGGTGGTGAAGTTTCCTGATGCTCACTGGTCCCCTGGAGGAGAGAAGACAGCACATTGGAGAAAAAGAAAATGGTGCACGTAGAGTGGGTGGCTACCCGACATCTTGCGAACTGATGGCAAGCATATTCAGGTGTTCCCCGGGAACCATGTTTGTAGGAGCCTTTTTAATGGGGTACATGAAAATGGGTAGCAGCCCTAAGATGGTGGGTGGTTGTAAGAACTGAAGAAACAAGGGTAAAATGTCTTACCTTTCAATTCTTTTCCTATCTGCCGAGAAGCCGCATGAAAAACATAAACACTATAAGTAGACTTATTCTTGTATACAGACCAGGCTGTTCATTATTAATGAAATGCCTGATATATTGGAATATATTATATAAACATGGAATATTAGAGCTGGAGGGAACCTAGGATGTTATCTACTCCAACCACCCCCACCCCCAACTGCTACCCCCATTTTATAGATAAGGAACTGAGGTCAAAAGAAATGAAGTGACTTGCCCAAGATCACACAGCTAGTCATTTCTCATCTCTGAGATCAGGGACAGAAATATGTCTCTGATATTTCAAAACTTGTTCTCTGTATTTCAGAGTACACATTTTATTTTATTTTTTAATTTGATCATATATATTTTTAAAAAAATTTTACTTACTTTCTGTCTTAGTAACAGAAGAGCAAGGAAGAGCTAAACAAATGGGTTTAAGTGACTTGGATGGGGTTTCTCACAGGGTAGGAAGTATCTGAGGTTAGATTTGAACCTAGGTCCTCCTGACTGCAAGCCTGGCACTCCATCCATTTTGCTCTTTGCTTCCCACCAGAGTACACATTTTATAAGAGAAGTTCAAATTGGAACTTGAGAAAATGGGTGCACCTATCGGCAGAAATTTCCCACAAAAGGCTAAATTTGTTCTTATGAGCCATGAGACAAACTGCCTTCTAATTCACTGTCTCTGATTTCCAAAGGGCAGATTCAAGATCAAGAAAGGAAAATGATCCAACTCTCACAATTCAGTGGGGCTGTGATTTTAGCAATATGGTATAATGGTCTATTAAAATGAATTAGGGTTGTGTGGCTGAAAACCCTGGTTAATCTAAAGAGCTAATAGCTTGAAGCAATGTCAGTTAATTTTCCCAGGCTCATATAGAGAGATGAAAATATGCTTCCAACTTAATGAAAAGATTGACTTTTTTTTAAAGGAAGAAATAATATCCTTGTGCTTTACCTTCTTTGTGCAGTAAGTATCAAAGTTTTGGGGGGGGTATGAAAAGAATATTATGAAGAAATGGGAAAGATATAAGTGAAAATTAAAAATCATAACAATGTGTTAAGAGGATTTAACAAATCTCCTGCAAGATGAAATGGCCCTTTTCCCTCTTCATTTCTCTTTCCCTTTCTTCTCCAAAGTCTTCCCTTTGCCTTCTTCAAATATCCTCTGGAAGTTGGTCGAGGATTAGGGCACTTACAAGGAAGAAAGTTAAAGGGGAGTTATTGGCATAGAACAGAGAGACTGGGAACTCTTTCAGCAATTGCCGGACTATAACGTTTTCTTTTCATTTATCTACAAATCAAGATTCAGAGACAGCTATACAATTATCAAAAGTGCTCTGCCAGTATGACTTATCTTTACTTGGGAAGAAACACAGTTCCAGTGTCAAGGAAAACTCATCATTTCCTGTCTTTTGAAGTTGCCAGCAAAGCAACCCTTACACCAACCAAAACAGATCAGGTTCCTTGAGCAAGACCCATACATAGGTTCACTGTATTGTGAATGAGAGGGGGCCATAAAAATCTATACCATTCTTGCAATGGCATATTCTAGCACTGGAAAGAACACAGAGCTATTTGATATTTATTCAAGTTATTTTTTCAAATGAGAAGATTTAGTCTAGGGGATGAAAGGGCAGCCTTAGAATCAGGATGATTAGAGTTCAAGTCCTGCTTTTAACATTTATTAGCTGTATGACCATGGGCAAGCCAAGTAACCTTCTCAGTATTCTAGGAAACTCCCGAAGACCATAAGTTACAGACGAGCTGCCAGTCTGCATTGGTGGATGGAATTCCCATAATAGGAATTCCCTGTAGAGATGAAATCCTAGATCCATCCCATTTCATCCTGTGCCATGCCTACCTATCCACTCTCGCCAAAATGGAAGAAGATGGCATAGAACTAAGTATCAAAGTTAATGTTAAAAACAGAATGATCGCATTTCTAGTGTAGGAAATACTTTACCTGTAAGGGCTGAATCTCAGAAGCCCGGCTACTTCTGGTCAGTTGCATCATCTCTTTAATTTGATAAAGCGCATACACAAAAGTAACCCAAGGAGAAGAGCTGACCCCCCATGCAGGCTTGTTCACATCTTCCTGTTCTTCCTGGTGTTTGGTTTTCTTGGGAGGAAGTCTGGGTTCAAGACGAGGCATGATATCTTCTGTCTGCTGCTGAACCAAGTCAATGGTTGCTATGGGGACAGGACTGGAAGGGACAGGAATCCTTTCTGCCAACATTGTCTTATCTGAAACAAAAGTGATATGAAATCAACTCTGAAGAGTTTTCTTTATAGCGCCAGTCAGGTCAACAAGCCTTAAGGAAGCACCTACTATGTGCCAGGCATTGTAGTAAACACTGCAGATACAAAGAAAGGGGGGGAAAGTCCCTGTTCTCAAAGGGCTCATAAACTAATGGAGGAGACACAATACCAAAAGTATATATGAACAAGACATAAAAAAATGAACTTGAGATAATCAAGAGAGGAAAAGCAACACATCCCTTGAATGAGATTGGGAAAGGTTTCTTGTAGAAGGTGAGACTTTCTCTGGGACCTGAAGGAAGCCAGAAGGGGAAGAATGAGGAAGGAAAGAATTAGTGTAATTTATACAAGTACATTATCCTCCAACTCCCAGGTTAATGGAACCCATTTATGGAGCATGCATTGTTGAGGTTGCAAATTGGGGCTTTTTTTCCTATAGAAACTATGAATATAGAGAAGCCTGATCTCCATTTAACTTAACTTCAAGAAGACCTCTGAAAGGCAGCTTCAGGGAGTGCTATTGTGCTCCCAAGTTACTTTTGTTAGACTGATGCTCTGAATTAGTTAACTTGATACATGGGAAGGTAAGTCAAGGAAAAATCTTCATTAACCTGAACCAAGGGGACCAGGTGACCCAAGTCAGGCCAGTGAAAAAAAATAGCGTTTTGTCTCTCTTGCTGAATTAAACTCTGTTAAACTCGGCTCCTAGGGTTTCAGTAACACTTTGGATTCTCTGAACAGAAACACTTCAGTACATCTGATAAGGAAGGCTGAGAAAACATGGCCAAAAAGAAGTGGGCTCAGTCCTAGGATCTAGGAAATAAGCAGTTTTACACCAGGGCCTGACTCACATTTTATAAGATGCTAATAAAATCAATAAAAAGCATGATACACTTTATTCAGGCCTCCATATTGCTTTATAGCACCTCCATTCTGTTTAACACTTTTATTGCAAACCAGGTCCCAGGACAGAGTTGCAACTCAGAACTAAAAGTTCATAACTTTTATTTATTTTTTTATTTAAAACGTATTTATTTATATATTTTTAAAGGTCTGTAACTTTTAAAAACAAGGTTGAAAGTCAGTATAGACTGTAGTGGGAAAAGATCTAGACAGAGGGGCAGCTAGATGGCACAGTGGATAGAATATCTGAGTTCAAATGATTCAGACACTAGTAGGAAAAGTCTGGGTGGGTCACTTAATCCTGTTTGCCTCAGTTTTCTCCTCTGTAAAATGAACTGGATAAGGAAATGGCAAACCATTCCACTATCTTTGCCAAGAAAACCCCTAATAGGGTCCCAAAGAGTCAGACATGATCAAAACAACTGAATAACAACAACTAGAAGTCAGAAGACCTGGCTTTAGAAATCTGGTTCAATCATTTATTAGCTGTGTAACTCTGGAAAAGTCATTTGACCCCATTTGAGCCCTCATTTCCCCCTATATGTAAAATGAGTATAAGAGGAGACCAGAGTTCAAGTTTCATTTCTGCTACTAACTCTTAGGATGATCTTGATGAAGTCATTTAACTTCTATGCCTTGGTTTTCTCAACTATAAAATGAAATTATTTCCAAGAGTCCCCCTACCAGTTCTAATATTCTATGATGCTGATAAATTCCTTCCCTATCAACCTCACAGGATTACTGCAACAATAAAAATAAGATGACATCATCATAAAAATACCTTGTAAATTACAAAGTGTCAAATGAATGATTCTTAAAGTTATATTTTATTTTTTTCAATGAATAAAAACCCATTTTCTCTCCCTCCCACCACCTTCATTAGTAGGGGGGAGGAAGCCTCTAATAACAAAATATGCATAGTCAAACTAAAATTCCCCAACTGGCAATGCTCAAAAAGTAAATGTCTCATTCTGTGCCCTGAGTCCAAACCCTTTCTGTCAGGAGGTGGGTAGCATTCTTTGTCATTGTTGTTGTTAGTCATTTCAGCTGTATATTTCACTTTGTGACCCCATTTGGGGTTTTCTTGGCAAAGGCACTGGAGCGGTTTGCCATTTATCTTCTATAGCTCTTTTTATAGAAGAGGAAACTGAGGCAAACAGGGTTATGTGACTTGCCCAGAGTCAACCAGCTAGTAAGTATCGGAGGTCAGATTTGAACCTAGGAAGATGATTCTTCCTGACTCCAGGCCCCACACTCTCCATGGTGCTACTTCGCTGCCCAGTCCTATCCAAATCCAAAACAAAAACATTCTTTTCAACAGTCACTTTAAACTTAAAACAAAACTCTGAGTCCGAGACCAGTTGATTAGTTGATTCCCAAAGTCCTTTCTAGCTCCAAGATGCTTTGGCACAAATAGCATGGTCTAGTGGCTCTCCAATAACCCAAGAAAATGTCAACACATCATTAAAGACATGTCACTGGATCTGGGAGGAATCAAAGACATAGATCTTCTAGGTGCTGTATTAGCCTGTCTGGGTTTCTAGGAGCTGGTCACTCCCAAGGTCCAAGCACTGAGGAGGGACAACAAGGATAGAATACCTACCTTCTTCCTCATCGGGGACTGCAAGCCACTGTATGAGGGCAAAGAGCAAGAGGATCACTAGGCAGGCCATCCCAATCCCTCTGAAAGTTGCAGCAGCACCTGTAAAAATCAGCCAGCAAGGATGCATTTTCTAATATCTTGTATCTACCAATCATACAGAGAATGTGGAAAAAGGATTCAAGGAATCAGGGTCCTAAATTCTGGGTGTAACATAGAGCTGCATGATTTGGGGCATGTCACTTCTCCTCTACTGGAATGAGTTTCCTTATTTGTAAAAAATGAGTCATGTTAGATGATTTCTGTGACTTTCTTTATCTATAAAGGGAGCTCCTCTGACAGATCCTCAAGGGGTCCCTCTTTATCATCTAGTTGAGATGGCAAGGAATAGGCTCACGGATGATGGTTCTGAGATACTCTCGGTTCCATAAACAGAGGTGAAATGGAAGGTCAATGGAAGGAGAAACTTCCATTAAATAAACTAACAATCAAGATTCCTGAAACAGCAATTTTTCCCTGTCCTGATTGATATACTCATTCATAAGTCTGAACAAAATAATATGGTACTTTAAGGTTTGTAAAGTGCTTTACAAATATTCAATTATTTTATTCTCACAACAACTCAATGAATAAATTATTAAATTATTCTCATCTTACATACGAAGAAATTGAGGCAGACAGAGATTATATGACCCATCTAGTGTCTGAGGCTAGATTTGAATTCAGGTCTTACTGACACCAGCCCTAGTTCTCTATCCATCTTCCCATCTAGCTGCCCCTCTGAAGCTGCCTAATGATGTAGATCTAACAGTGCCTGGCCACACAAAGTTCTGCCTGACAGACTGAACTGTCATGACAATAAAATTATAGTACCAGCAAGAATTAGGGTTATCTAGGCCTCTTTGACTTAAACTCTAATTGAATTGTAGTATCTTTTTTTTTCTTTCTTTACATGCTCTGAGCAGAATGTCAGGCCACCTTAACTTAAACCAAAAAAACATATTTCTCTGTTCTCTCATCTGCAGGGACATCCTCCTATCAGGAAGATATACAACTTGGCAAGCAGCTTAATATTATATGACTCATTCTCAACATGGTTAGAGAGTGGGCAGCAACTAGGCTGGAAAATTCATTTTGAATTATTTTTTGAGATTTTTTTTTTTTGAGAAATGATTTCTCATTCAAGAAGCTTTATTTTAAAGCTGCAAAACAATCTCTCTCCCCAGGCTATGAAACTGGGTTGGGTCCTCTCTTCTTATGTCTATGTCTTTTGTCTTTGTTAAGGATAACAGGGTGAAGGGCAAATCACTGGGCTGGCTTTTGTAGTAAGCAGTAGGGATACCAGCTCCCTGTTCAACCATAAACACGAACTCTCCAGGGTGATGAAATCAGCTAGCTCAGAGCCACCATTTTGGACAGGAGAGTAGTAGGTTTCTTGGCATCTTTAGGATACTTCTATGAGGGAGTTCAGATTTCTGATTCCACTTCCTGCATGCCTATTTTCCCATCATAGATGTCCAGGGGAGGGACTGGATGATGATGTCAGAAGGAATATATATTTGCTTGCAAGAAAGGAAGTGGCTCTCTTTTCTCACCCAGACTAGCTGCTTGGTTGCTTGTGCTTATGCCTCTTTCTTGGGCATGCCTCCACCTTCTACCCCACTTGAATTCTGTGGCATCTGTTCAGGCTGTGGAAGAAGCCCACTAGCTAGTTAGAAATCTCAAGTGGCTTTTTTAATAATCTAATTTAAAATTTTAATACATAAAGCCTTCAGAGAATTTCATTCATCACACTAGTAAAAGATAAACACTTTCCACATATACAACATTAGCAAAATTCTTTGAAATTATGCTAGCATGTGAACAAGTTATGATATATGACTGTAATGGAATATAATTGTGCTATAAGAAATGATGACCAAGAGGGTTTCAGAAAAACCTGGGATGATTTACACAAACTGATGCGAAGTGAAGTGAACAGAACCAGGAAAACATTGTGCAATGATCAACTGTAAAGGACTTAGCTATTCTCAGCAATTCAATGATCCAAGAAAATTCCTAAGGACTTGTGATGAAAAATGTTATCTATCCCTAGAAAAACAATTGAGTCTGAATGCAGATCAAAACAAATAATTTTTCATTTTATTTTCTTTGTTTTTTATATGAATCTTCTTCCACTACATGACAAGTATGGAAATATGTTTTGTACAACAGTTCATGTACAATCTTGATCAAATTAATTACTATCTCAGGGAGGGGAGAAAAAAAAGTGGGAGAGAATTTGGAACTCAAAATTTTAGAAAATGAATGTTAAAAAATTTTTTTACATGTGACTGGGAAAAATATAATTTTAAAATTATGCCAGCACAAAACATATCAAAAGGGTATGAAGACAAAGTTTATTGCCTGGAATATAAATGGGAAAAAAACCCTCTAATAATTCATGAAGTCCTCTTGAAATGTCTCTAAAAAGAAGTAAGCTAGTGGAAAAAACCAAGGAGAGAAGGTCACTACTTACCAAAGTAATTGACTAAAACTCCACCAATCATAGCTCCACAACCTCTTCCCAAACCCAGATGAAGTCCCTGGAGGATCCCCTGGGCTGAAGTTCTTAATTCTGGAGGTACAGCTGCACTTAGATAGGAAATGCAAGCAGCCCAAATAGCTGCATGGGTCACACCTGGAGTAAGAAAAGAAAATGAAGTGTTGTCAGACTAGGACTCCTGGGTATCCAATCAATAGAATTAAATGTCTCTCTATATATATAAATAGTATACAATGTGCAAGGCATTGAAGTAGGAACTAGAGATAGCAAAGTAAAAATGAAACCATTCTGACTCAGCATCTTCATATGTTGAGAATTTTAAAGTCTTCAATAAACTAAGAAGCTTGCTTGATTACTCCGTATGAAGAAACTGTTTCACTCCTTTTCAAGTCCAACCAATTATATGTATACCTGCCTATGTATCACTGGCAACCTAAAACTTCTAGCACTTTTCCAAATATTGATGGCCCTCTGCAAGGAGGAGCCATATATGGGAAATATACGTGACTTAAAAATAAAAAGATATTGATACAATTTTAAGAAAAAATGAGCAGCAGCTTTTGCTATCCCTCAAAAATGGATTTACGGTATAAGTGCAAAGCAATTGTCCTCTGTTGGTCAGACTGTACAAACCTAATATCTCTTGGCTGATCGAGCTTATAGGTTTAGTCACAGCTCTAATTTTTTCTTTTGAATCAAATACATATTAAACATACTTCTGCTTTTATATATATAACTATACTACTGTCAAAGGTTGAAAGTTAGAAAAATTGCCTGCTGGGTGTCTAATATGTAGGCCAAAATGCCTTACTTATGCTTTATTTTTCAGAAAAGTATCAGCCAAATTAGCCATATCTTCCTTTTATCGATTCTATCAAAACCTAATCAAATACCTTAACATTTTTATTTTGTTTTGGGAATAAAGTTGACACTGTAAATATGCTCCTGATGTTTATATTCATGACTTAGCAAAAGGGAGAATAACTCTTCATTATTCTGGATAAGTAAATGAAGAATAATCGACAAATAAGTATTCTCAATGGTATTTAAATATTGTTCCAAGGGACCACAAAGCTTTAAAAGACAACATAATTATCTTTCTACATAATCTCTGTAGGGAATGTGAGGAGGTTTTATTAATTCCATTTTGCCAGTCCTAATAGGGCAGCAACAGTGGATAGTGCTGGTTCTGAAGTCAGGAAGACTCATCTTCCTGAGTTCAAATCTGACCTCAGGCACTTACTAATTGTGTAACCCTGGCCAAGTCATTTAATCTTATTTACCTCAGTTTCCTCATCTATAAAATGAGCCAGAGAAGGAAATGGCAAACTACTCTAGTATCTTTGCCAAGGAAACCCAAATGGGGTTTCAAAGTTGGATATGATTGAAACAACTAAATACCACCACGACCAATCCTACAGCTTTCCCAAATCAAATAACTGATGAGATTTCAAAGTCAATATACTAGAAAACAATTTGCAAAAATTAACATGTTTTAGGATTATAGTTCCAGGACTAAAAAGCCTTTAAAGGTTATTTAGTTCAATGTCCTCATTTTACAGATAAGGAACCTGAGTCAAAGAGAGGTTAAATATTTTGTCCAAGGTCACAGAGGCCTTAAACATCAGAGTCAGGATTCTAATTTAAGTCTTCTTATTCCCAAGTTCAACTCTCCAAATTCAGTTTTCTTTGTGCTATCCCACATAGAGATGAGAGTCACATGAGGCTAAGAACCAGACCAAATGCTTTTGGTTGACTTTGAAAATGTCTCCAAAGAAATTAATTAATTCTAAACAAAAAATATCTAAGATATTCTTTGGCATACTTCATAAATGGAAATCAGTACGGTTTGTTTGTTTGATCAGTTGCAGGCTGGAGGACTAGACACAACATGAAAGTGAAAAAAAAAAGAAAAAGTACGGACCTATATAAAAAATAAATGTGAACTTAACATTTTTACTAATCGTCTATTCTGTGCTACCACTGGGGAGTAAAAAATGGCATAGTTCTCCATAAGGAGCTTATAATCCATAAGGAGGAAAGAGACATGTACACAAACAAATAATACAAATTGAAATGTGATTAAGTACCTAAGTGTGGTCAAACATAGTAGCCTAAGAGATTCAAAGAGGGGAGGATTGATGCCAGTTGGGTTAAGCAGTTTTCTAGGAACAGATTGCACGAATGTGCATTTCAAGGTCACAAAATTTATCAGCAGCTGGAGTCAGAATTTGCTCTTAATGGATAACTCATATTAACTGGCCATTAGTAAAGATTGTTTGCTGTTGATTTCCAGTGCTTAATGATCATATTACAGTTCTGGTTAGGTAAGTGAGGACTCTATCACTTGAAAAGAATTCTGATGTGGTAGCCTTGGATGCAACGGGTGAACTATTTCTCTTCCCAGATTGTGATTTATAAGTATAGATAATACAAAGTGAAAGGAGAAAGACTAAAGCTTTTGAAAAGAAAAATGGTCAATTATGTGGTAAGTTATTTTTCTCCAGCAGTGAGTGGAGCTGGCTGCCTATTTAGAGAGATATCTTATTCAGCATCTAGAATCCTTTTTATGCTGTAGATACATTGATTTTTCAAAAAGGTAGCTAAGTGGATTGAGAGCTAGGCTTACAAATGGAAGGTCCCAGGTTCAAATCTGACCTAAGACACTTCCTAGCTGTTCAGCAAGATACTTAACCCCTATTTGCCTAGCCCTTACTGCTCTTCTTCCTTGAAGTCGATAAATGGAAATTAAGGGTTGTGTTTTTTTTTTTTAAGTAATGTCTTATTAAAAAGTTAACATTGAACACATGATCCACTAAACTTGCTTAGGAACTATTTAACAAATTAACTATTAACAAACTAATTTCAAAAGCAGGCAGTAAGGAATAGGTGTGGTTATTCAAAGAGCCTGGTCTTGAGATCAGGAAGAAATGGGTTCAGGTTCCATTTCTAAAATATTCTAATTGTGTAACCCAAGGCAAATTACAGTCTCTTAGTGCCCCATGCACTTCTTTAAGATTATTAGTATCAGAGCAGTTGTCATTTGCATTGATAGAGAAAATAGCTTCACCCAGAGGTCTCCTATACCAATGAAATAATAATTTTGGTCTAAAAAAAAATCAACAGAAAGTGTCATAACTTTTAGTCACTCCCTAAATCCTCATTAGGATCCTTTCTTCGTTCATTTTCATTCACCTTTTTTCTCAAATAATTGAGTCATACCTTAACCAATTTATCTGTCTTTAATCCTATCAATTTAATTCTCCTTCAGCAGTTGGCCCCCACAATCATCTCCCCTCTGTAATCTTCAATTTATTAGTTCCTTCCCTGCTGCCTACTACCATGCCTGTCTCATTCTAAAAAAGCTCTCACTTGAACCTGCTGTCCCTTGGTATTCTCCTACATCTTTCCTC
>NC_058132.1:226442527-226473674 GCF_016433145.1 Gracilinanus agilis
TTCCTTCCTTCCTTCCTTCCTTCCTTCCTTCCTTCCTTCCTTCCTTCTTTCCTCTCTCTCTCTCTCTCTCTCTCTCTCTCTCTCTCATCACCAGTGAATTCTTAGTTGTCAAATCTGGATGCCTTTTCACAATTCTTATGTTTCTTGACTACTCTGCATCATTTGACACTGATGACCACCTTCTTTTCCTGGACACTCTTGTCCTTTCTGTGTTTTCATGGAACTGTTTCCTTGGTATTCCTCCTACTAACCTGATCACTTCATCTGTTTCCTTTGCTAGGTTGTCATCCATAATTGGGTACTCTGTGGGTATAAGCCACAGGTCTGTCCCCTTTTATTCACTCTCAACATCTCTCTCTTGGTGACCTCATCAGCTTTCATGGGCTTCACTAACATCTTTATGTAAATGACTGGAGATACAACTTTACCTCTTCAGCACCAATTCTATATCATCAACTGCTTAATTACAAACTGGATGACCCATAGGCATCTCAACATGCCCATAACAAAACTAATTATTTTCTCCCAAAAGCCCACTCCTCTTCTAAACCTTTCCTGTTTCTGTAGTGAGTATCCATCATCCTTCCACTCGCCCAGGTTTGCAACCTTAGAGCCATACTCAATTCCTCACTCTCCCTCATCCCGCCCCCCCCCCAGCCAGTCAGGTGCAAACTCTAGTTGATTTTATCAATATAACTTATATCATATTCATTCCCTTCACAAGGTCGCCATCTATTCAGGCCCCCTTCACTTATCACTATTCTTCAATGCTTTGCACACAGTATGCATTTAAAGAAATGCTTTCTTTTTCATTCATTCAAAACCACAAGGCCAAAATAAATGACATTTGGAACCACGTGAAAGAAAAGGAAAGTAGAAAAAGCAATGAACCTACAGACTTTAGTCCCACTTCAGTTCTCCCACTAACTCAGTGGATTATAGTAGACAAGTAATTTCCTTTCTGGGACTCAGTTTTCTCATGTGTAAAGTGAGAGATATCCAAGGTCTTTTCCAGTAACAAAATCCTTCAATTTTACTCCACATAACTGGGCTCTAATGGGGAAGATATTCCTTCCATTCATCCAGATCATTATCATTCTGTGCCCTAGTAGATTAAGTTCCTCTGGACCACAAAATTCATCACCTGGTACACAGCGTTTTTGTGATGAGCCTTTCTGAACTTGGTTAGTTTTGGTTCTTGGACACAATTCTTTAGCTGGAACCATTGAAAAAAAGCCTTCTCAAGCTTAGATGTATCTGGAATCATAACTCCTCATCAGAGCCTCACCCTGACCATCTCCCCTCCTACCAGTACCACACCTGGCACCCTCTGGGCTCTAACAGGTGAGCTGTTTGCCTTGTTTGTAGGGAACCAAACCTCCATGCCATCATTGTCACATTCCATCACAATGTCACTTCCACATTCTTTTCCAACACTGCATTATGCATTATCTTCCCCCATTAGAATATAAGGTCTTAAGGGCAGAGATGGTCTTTTTTGCTTTCATTTGAATGCCCAGCACCTAGCATAATGCCTGGCATATATTTAGTGCTCATTAAATCCTATATTTAATTTTATATCTAAGGAAACTGAGGCTCAAGGTTCTGTAGAAAGTTAGCAGCAGAGCCAGGACTCAAATCTAGGTATTATGAACTCTTTCCACTACACCAAATGACCAGAACTTACATCTCTTCTATGGGCAAAACCTTTGAGAGCCCAGTTTTGCTTTCGTGCTACTATGAGCCAATGAAATGGGATTTTATTTGAAATGATCTTGCATCATGAAAAAAATTACCTTAATGTTGCTACCGAAAAATAACTTTCATTTAGAATATGACTGGTAAAAGACACCACAGAGTAAGAAGGAAAGTGGAGGGCATTTTCTTCCTCATTATAGTAGCAGGAGGAAGTGGCAGATGATTAAATTGCATATGTTTAAATAAGGATGCTAATTTATTCAGTGACATGAGTAAAATGTGTTTACACAAGAGTTATAAAATTTAAATTTCTCAGATGGACAAACTGGAAGTCTTAAGGGACTAGAGAGGCTAAGAATATTTTAACCCTCAGCTGTCAGTTCTAATATACAACCACCAACTGACTACCTTTGAGGTAAGAACTGGGACATCCCGTTTCCTTTCTTTTGGGTGCATGGGTGGGTCACCAAAAAAAAAAAAAATCAAACTCAGTTAACTATCTTAGTTTGTTAGTCTTAAATGACAATTTTTTTTAATATTTCAGTAACACTTTTTAATTTGAAATTTTCTTTTGCTCATCAGAAGCATCTATATACATATGAAAAATAATCTTATTTATACAAAATGTTATTCTACCTATGGAATATATACTTGCCTATTTGTTATACTGATGCACACTGTATATTTTGTTGTGGCAAAATAAAGTTCAAAATGATTATTCTCGGTGCCCACATAGATTCATAAATTGCTAGAAATAGCCTGGAAGCTTCCAAGAAGTCTGCAGGCCAACAGATTAAGAAGCACTGTTCTAGATTAGGCTAGTTTCCTGAACAAACCATTAGCTGGGGAGTTCTATATTTAAAAAATGCAATATTTGTGCCTATTTTAATGTAATTTACTTTTTTTTTTAAACCCTTGTACTTCGGTGTATTGTCTCATAGGTGGAAGATTGGTAAGGGTGGGCAATGGGGGTCAAGTGACTTGCCCAGGGTCACACAGCTGGGAAGTGGCTGAGGCCAGATTTGAACCTAGGACCTCCTGTCTCTAGGCCTGGCTCTCAATCCACTGAGCTACCCAGCTGCCCCCTAATTTACTTTTTAAATCCTGAATTTAGCAAATTCCAAAGAAGATGAACATTTGCATATACATAGGAAAAAAAAAAGATTGCCCATTCACCTGCGAATCTTTCTACTCAAACATACAACAAACTTGACTGTTATTTTCAAATTGTTCCACTTATCTACATTTTTTTAAAAAATGCTTTAATAACCTTCTTTTCTTAATGTTAAAAAACGTATTAACTCCATTGCTAGCTCCTCCTCCCCCAAGCTCCCTCTACAAATTGAAAGAAAAATAAAATCCTTGTATCAAATATTCACAGTCTAGAAAAACAAATTCTAAGTTGGCCATTTTTTGAAAGAAAAAAAAGTCTTATTTTGCACTCAGATGTCATCACTTCTCTGTCAGAAAGCAAATAACACGTTTCATCACTTAAATGAACCAGGGAAGCTGAGAACCCAAATTCTGGTCTCTGAAGATTAACTTGGAGACACAACGGAAAGATAACAGACCCACATGCAGACTACCACTGTCAAGATCCTAACCATTCGATGTGTGAACAACTCTAGTTTCTGATTCATTCTGAAAAGAATAAAGCATATCATAACCAATTAAAAAAACATTCTATATAAAATGCTGAATACTTTTTTTGTTTCTACAAAAAAGATGTAGCTTGGGCTGATTGCTAATCTTTATAGAACCAACTTCTTGATATCTTAAAAATCATGAGCAAGAATCTGGCTCAACAAGGGCAGAAATAATATTCATGTCACCATCAGTTATCAACACACATTTCATTCTCCAGGTAGTTTCCCTTTACTTGCTTAGCTGTTAAAATATCACATGGGACTTATTAAGATTTTTTTATATACTGGGAAAATATTTCCTTTAATTTATATGCCAATATTGGTTCCTGATTTAGCAATACCCATCTCACAACTGTACAATCTGGGCCCATAAAGAATGCATTAAGTAGAATAAAGAAACCTGTACTCCTGAGTTGATTCCATGCTAGGATTTGGCTTTTGGGGCATTTACAACATGATGGGGAGGATTGTGGCCCTGTGGATTAGGCATTAGATTTTTTTCCCCCCTCTCAATTCTACTGCTGACTTAGAGTCACAAAATTCTAAAGTTTGAATAGATCTCAGAATATATCTAACCTTTCATTTTGCACAGAAGGAAACTAAGGCACAGGCATTCAAGTGACTTACTCAAGATTACACAGAAAATTAGTGGCAAAGCCAAGATTTGAATGAAGAACTCTTGAAAAAAAATCTGACTTCTGATTTCATCAGATCTGCGGGTGAGGAATTTCCTTTCCTAGTTTAGGTATCTTTTCTATAATTTATAGTCTTGGGAAATTGTCTCAGTGTCCAGAGATGGGTAGCTCTGTGGGACAGCAAGGGGGCACAATGGATAGAGCGTTGGGCTTGGAAACAGGAAGACTCATTTTCCTGAGTTTAAATCTGGCTTTAAACACTTATTGGCTATGCAACCCTGGGTAAGTCACTTAACCCTGTTTGCCTCATTTTCCTCATCTGTTAAATCACCTGAAAGGAAATGGTAAACCATTCCAGGAGCTTTGCCAAGAAAACCCCAAACGGGGTCATGAAAAGTCAGACACTAAAAAATGACTGAACTGAACAGAGACATTACCTGGATTCCCCAGAGTCACACAGCCAGTATAGTATGCGTCAGAGTCAGGTCTGGTGACCTTGCTACCACTGTACCAAGCTGCCTCTTGTGGCCTCTGAATATAAAGTATATAATTACTCAGTCCCTCCTACAGTCATCTCAGAATTAATTGTAATGAGTTTTATTCTAAGAGAAACCACTGACCCAATGAACAATAATTTCAAGCCTTGCAGGGCTTCCACAGAATTCGGGGGAATAAACAGCTCCTGTCAGATCCACCCAGTGTGCTGCAAGCTGTCAGACTGGTCTTTTACCAAGCTTTTATTTACAGAGGCAGACCATGAGATAAAGAGCAGATTATGAGACAAGAATGTTCAAGTCCTCACTATTAGGTTTATTTCTTAAGGTGATCAGGGAAAAAGGGAAAGAACCTCGATGTTCAAAAGTATTTATAGCAGTTTTCTTTGTGACGGCAAAGAACTGGAAATTGAGGGGATGCCTATCAACTGGGAAATGACTAAACAAGTTGTAGCATGTGACTGTGATGGAATACTACTATGCCATAAGAAATGATGAATTGATTAATTTTGGAAAAACATGGAAAGACTTGAAATTATGAAGAGTGAACCAAGAGAACCTTATATACAGCAACAGAAATATTGTTTGAAGAATGTCTTGTATATTTCCACTTCCAGAGAAAGAACTGACAAACAGAAACAAGCACAACAAAATTGTATATATACATGTATCTTTTTGTTAAATGAGACTTTCTCTAGTGTGAGTAGGTGAGGGAGGGTGGGAGATACCTGGGAATTTTAATGTAACAAACAAATAAACAAGTTAATTAAAAATTTTTTTAATCAAAGGATTAGATTTTTAACTCTGAGATTCCCTGACTTTCATATTCCACAATTATTTATGCTATTAGGTATATATATATATATAGGTATATATGAGGATGTTCCTTATCCAAATGGCTACAACCCCTTCCGATAACAATTATAGAAACAGCGACAGCAGAAATTTTCTTGGTGGATATACCATGTGGAAATGACTGCTGATTATAGGTCTGGTTTTTTTTACATACAATAAACCTCTACATAAACTATAGGTAGTACTGTCAGTAAGGAGCATCATCTGTGCCCTATAGCATAAATAATTGTAAAATATAAAATTCAGAGAATCTCAGAGTTAAAAATATAATCCTTTGATTTAAAAAAAAAAGGTAGACTTGGTAACCATCTACTTAGTATGGTTTGAGGTCAGAAAGTCTATAGATATTACAACCTAAACAAAAGTAAAAGAAGAGCTATAAAGGATTGTGGTTGTTTTGCTTTTTCAAAGGATATATTAGAGAGAAGAGGATCAAAGATGGTTGAGGATCTGTTACTAGTGTGGATAAAATGATAAAAATGGACAAAGGAGAGAAAGGAGAGTTGGTCACTTCTTATTTTACTCATTTCCTTTGCCAAGAAGAATGGCCTTTAGACTGGATACTAGAGAAGAAAAATGGATAAATAGAGACTTGAAATCCAAGAGAAAAGCAAGGAGGTAGAGAGTGCTGCAGGGTTGGAAAAGGGCAACTTTCTCCCTGATTCTTTAAAAAAAAAGGTTAGAAGATGATCTGAAAACAAGCCCTTGAACTTGACTTCTTATTGAGGACAATTCTAGAATGAATTGTGAAAGGAATGGTGACTATCTAGAAGAGAAAATGGGGATCACAGAGAACTAGCACAGCTTCATTAACAAATCATACTAAATGGGGATTAATAGAAATCTATTTTTCCTTTGATTTTAGCAAAGCACTGACAAAATATCATGTTATTTTTATAGAGAGGACAAAGATTTCTAGAGACTATATATATACACACACATAAAATACATACATGCACCCACATTTATAGAGGTTTTTAAAATAGTTCTGTTTATACTTGAGTTAATTAAAAAATGGCTGAACAGCTATTCCAAAGAGTGTCATTAGTGAATAATTCAATGGTACCTTGGAAAGAGGTTTCTAATGATATACCCCAGGAATCCATGCCTGGCCCTATAATATTTAACATTTTTATCGGTGTTTTGAATAAATATATAGTATGTTTATCACATTTCCAGATGACATAAAGTGGTCTTGACTTAAACTAAAAATCTAGCCAGGTAAAAATATTAGCCAAACTTAGTAAGACAAAATGGAATGAAAATAAATATAAAATCTTATATTTGAGTTAAAAAAATTCAACTTTGCAAGTACAATATGGGAAAGGCAGGGCTACATTGCAGTTCAATCAAGACTGAAGTGGGGTTCTTAAAGAATATAAGTTCATAAGAGTTAATTGTGTGGAGTAGCAGCAAGAAAAGCTAACATGATCTCAGGCTGCAATAAGCTGTCAGGGCTAGGGAGGTGATATCCCTGTCATTCTCTGGGGAAGAAAGGAGAGGGGACAGGAAAATCATAATGAAATGATTCCTTCAGAGAGAGCATTATGAAAAAAAAAAGTCAGATATTTCCTCTATAATTTATACTTACTCAGATCTATAATGGAATCGTATTATAGTATCTATACTATAAAGGAACTTGAAGCAGACAAGGCCAGCAATAGTCTAGGACAGGGGATCTTAACCTTTATCGTGTCACAGACACCTTTTCAGCATAATGTTTTTAAATAATTGAAGAAAATACTAAGTTTCAGTTAGTTAGTGAAAACAAGATGTAATTTTGTTTTCCCATTCAATTTCACCTACCCCATGAAATCTATCCATGGATGTTAGTTAATAACTCTTGATCAAGGAGATAGCATGATGAGTGTTCAGCAAGATACATTTTAATATTACTTTTAATGTATTCAGTGATTTTGCAGATGTTAAAACAAGAATTATATTGTCATCACTCATAAGTTCATAACTATGCTTGAAAATAAGCAATTATTTTATTCTACTACTCTATGTCTAAGCTAAAACAATTTGTTCTTTTGATACGTGAGATTGTGTTAAAAATTTCATTGTGGAGACAAAGCAATTTAAAAATTTTTCCTAGAGACTGTCCTAGCTCTTAGTTATTAATAAGTGCTGTGATCGTCTTAGAAAGGATTCAATTTGCAAATTTATTTCTCAAGTTCATGTCGTAGCTTGATGTTTTTAAAGATGCTTTTATTGTTCTTTTTAAAATGTTAAGGGGCAGATGGGTAGCTCAGATTTTGAGAGCCAGACCTAGAGATGGGAGGTCCTAGGTTCAAATCTGGCCTTAGACCCTTCCTAGCTGTGTGACCTTGGGCAAGTCACTTAACCCCCATTGCCTAGTTCTTACCACTCTTCTACCTTGTTGGAACCAATACACAGCACTGATTCTAAGATGGAAAGTAGGGTTTTTAGGGAAAAACAAAATTTAAACAATAAAAATGGTCATCCATATCAATATAGTAAAAATGTTGATGTTATCTAAGTTATCCTACAAATTTAGTGCTATCTTAAATAACTGAAGGTATTTCATTGACTTAAATAAGACAATAAAAATTATTTTTAAGAATAAAAGGTCAAGATAATCAAGGGATATATTTTTTTTTACTAAAGGTGAAAGGCATGAGGTTTTGTCCAATATTAAAACTAGCTGGCACTAGATATTAAATAGAAATGTATATTACTAAAATAGCCTAGGAAGGCAAGATTTAGAAACAAATGGGCAATGTACAAGAGTGAAAGACCAAAGAACACAAACACAAAGGTAAGAATCTTTATTCAACAAGAACTTCTGAGAGAACTGGAAAGCAATTTGTCTAAAAATAATTGAAAGTAGTTTTGTGTCAGATGTCACAATCAATTTCAAATATACAAATTACCTACATAGAAAGTCCTGCCAAAAAGGCTTGGAAAAGTAGAGAGTTACATCTGTCGTAACTATAGATAGGAGGAAAATTATAATCATAAACAGTAAGATTATATAAAATTTAAAAGCCATTGCACAAATAAAATAAATGTAGCAAGATCCAGAAAAAATGGTATGAATTGTGAAATATCCTTACAGTCAATCGTTAATAAAAATTAAATATCAAAAATACATAGGGAAGTGACACAAACCTACAAAATTAAGTCATTCCCCAAACAAATGAGAACAAATGATATAAACAAAGTTTTCAAAATATGAAATATAAACTAGTAGGAATCCTCTGAAAAATATTCAGAATTATTAAGAAACAGATAAATTAAAAGCAGCTATGAGGTATTATCTCATATCTACCAGGCAGCAAAAAAAATGGCAAAAGATGGGAAAACTCATTTTTGGAAGACCTTATAAAATGGAAGGAACTCAAATTCTCTGCTTCAAGAGCTGTGAATTGGTTAAGCTCATCTAATAAACAATTTTGAATTATGTAAGTTAGTAAACTTTTGAAGGAGAAATTCTGTTCCTGGAACTATGACCCAAGAAGGTTTATTGTGGCCAGAAAAGAGCCATGCATGGGTGCAAGAATGTACAAAAAAACTCAGCATCATTTTGTGTTAGCAAAAAACTGAAAACAAAGTGTGTGCCTGATAATTGAGGAGTGGTTGTAGTATATGAATATAGTAGAAAACTATACCACTATTAGGAAAATTACAAATATAAAAAATTCACTGACTCCTGGGAATACTTGTATAAAGTGATTCAGAATGAAGAAAACAAAGTCTAGGGGCAGCTGAGTGGCTCAGTGAATTGAGAGCCAGGGCTAGAGATGGGAGGTCCTAGGTTCAAATATGGCCTCAGACACTTCCTAGCTGTGAGACCCTGGGCAAGTCACTTGACCCCCATTGCCTAGCCCTTACCACTCTTCTGCCTTGGAACCAATACACAGTATTGACTCCAAGGTGGAAGGTGAGGGTTTAATTAAATAAAAAAGTCTAAAGAACAGTATACACAATTACTACAACAATATTAATAAAGTGAACAGCAAAAGACAACAAAACTGAAGAAATATTATAGCCAATGGTGCAACCATCATAAGAGAACCATCCACTTACAGTCAGTAAAAATCTGGGTTCAATTGTAACCTTAAACACTTTTAAAGCGTAGGTTCTAGACAAGTAGCTCAATCTCTCAGAGTCTCAGTTAACCCAGCTGTGAAATGGGAATAATAATGGCTCCCACCTCATAGGGTTGCTATGAAAATTAAATGAGAAATCTATGTCAAGCACTTCCAAATCTCAAGGTTCTATAAGTGTGAATGGCATTAGTTTGTGATTCTTGTCCTAATGTCAGTAACAGTGCCAAGCTATTGAAGTCAAAGGGTATACTCTTTCTTTCTTACTTAACAATCAAATTGATTTCAGGGAATGAACTTGTATATAAAGGAATTTTTGTGATAATTTAAAGAAAAATCAATTATGTTGACAAGTTTAAACAGCTACTAAGACAATCAACAGGTGCTTAAAGAACAGCTACTGAAGCTTAGCACTCTGGGGCTCACCTAAGTAGAGGCAGGAATCACTGCTCTCAAGAAGCTTCAAATGGGGAAACAAAATTACCATCCACAGAACATGAAAGAATAAGTAAGTCAGAAACTATGTGGTCCTGCATGTAAATGTGAGAAGAGTATAGAGAAGGGAGAGATTAGCATTGGATGGAATAACCTGGAGGAGGCCTCATAGAGGAAGTGAGGTTTAAAATGGGTCCTAAAGAATAATAATTTGTTTTTAAATTAAAAACATGATTAAAAATCATGCTTTACATTAGCTACAATAAAATATCCATTGATTAGGGTTGGCCTGCTTTTTCTGTTATGCATATTGATATTACATTATAGTGATATTGAGAAAAAATTACTTTTAAGAAAAAAAAGACGTTTACTAAGTGTTGGTTCCAAGGCAGATGAATGGTAAGGGCTAGGCGATTGGGGTTTAGTGATTCGTTCTGGCTCACACAGCTAATAAGTGTCTGAGGTCATATTTGAACCCAGAACTTCCCATGATAAAAAAAACAAAACTCTTAAAAATTGATTGCAAGAGCAAGTCTCCTTTCTTTCTGTTATTAATTGGAGGGTTCCATTTAGAGCATATACCCTTTTATGTATTAAAATGCAGGCTGCCTGCCAACAAAGCATTGAAAGAGACCTTTAGCAGCAACAGCAGCATTCAGACACTTTGCAATATGGATTGTAGCAGACATGGAGCATGGCTAGAATTTCAATTGTCAGGGATGGTGGGTTGAACAGAAATCCTCCTAAGAGCTCTCTACAACCTCCAGGATGACATAGGATGGAAAACATGACTCTTCTTGGCCTGAATAAGCATGCTAAATATGATGCATCTAATGCTTTATAAATATCAGTTGGAGCCCTCCTACTGCTAACATTAAAAAAACATATTTTATCAAAATCTTAACCCTGCTCCCACTGTTACGGAAACCTGTATCAGTAATGACACCAGTGTCTTGCAGAGAAACTGTCTTTAGTGGACGGTAATAAGAACTGGGGGCTGAGCTGGTTTTCACTCATCAATGCCCAAAGCACTAATTTAAATTATATGCAACATTCCCTTAGTTGCATCAGCCTCCTTGCTGGAAGGGGGTCTCTCTGACTCAAGCCTCCCCCACCATGAATCCATTTTAAGTAGCAAAAATCATCTTCGTTCAATGTTATTTTGATTGGGTCATCCCTGCTTGCAGGATCCTGTAGCGAATCATCACGGCTTTGAAGGTAGGAGGCCAACAGAGACTTGTTGAGTGATCAGAGCAAATGAAACTTCAATTTCTTGACTTCGGCTACAGATATTTCAGTTTTTCCTTTCTCCAGTGTCTTCCTCTGCTCCATTAGCTCATTCCTTATAGGCGAGAATTGTACTCCTTTAAGAGTGTTTGCTGGACTTTTCCAGTACATCGTTGAGTATACCCTAGGTATTTAAATTGTTAACTGTCTTCTAAAATATATGAGAATGAGTCATTGGATGTGGGAAGACAATGAGAGCAGCCTAGGTTCCCCACAACCAACATTATTATGTAATATTTATTATGCAACCGTAAATGTATACTATAAGAAAAATGAGAAATTTCATTTGAAAAACAAGACCTTGCCTGTAAGATAACAGGAACTATGAAAGTCTATTTTTAGAGTCTCTATAGATCCCTTTAATTTATTACCTGGGTAGGTATCTATTGGAAGCAGAGGCTAGGAGAGCAGGAAAATCAATTTTTCCTACATCCTCACCTACCAATTATAAGAGAAACCAACTGAGAAGAATCACTGCCCTGTAACAGTGGCACAGTAAAACAAGTGTTGGATTTAGAGACAATGGGTGGGTTTAGATAGTAGGTCTGCCACCGACATGATCTCATGGTCAGTCACTTAAAAATTCTGAGCCTCAGTTTCCTCATCTGTAAAATAAGATTAGACTGCATGGTCTTGAAAGTTCTATCCTTGCTCTAAATATATAATCTTATGAAGAAATAACAAGAGGTATCAGAAATAGGAGGTATCAGAAACACAACCAATAATGTCATTCTGAAACACAAAAAGGAAGCAAGTAGCAATTGCGGACAAAGGGCAGCTAGAATCATATTCAAAGCACCTCATAACCCAGCCCTTTTCTACTTTTCCAGTCTTCTTGCACCTTATTTTCCATCACATATGCTTCAGTTCATTGTCAGTGGTCTCCTGGCTATTGTACAAACAAGACACTCAATCTCTTGGCTCTGGATATTTTCTCTAGCTATCCCCTACTCCTGGAATGTACTCTCTCTTCATCTCCAAATCCTGGTTTCCCTGGATTCCTTTAAGCCTCAATTAAAATCCTATTATCTACAGGAAGCTTTTCCCAAACTCTCTTAAATCTAGAGCCTCCCCTCTTTTAATTACTTCCTGTCTTTTCTAGGCATAGCTTGTTGGTACGTTTCTGGTTGCTGTCTCCTCAATTAGATTGTGAGATCCTTGAAGGCAGGAACTGTCTTTTGCCTCTTTTTGTATCACCACCACCTGACACAGGGTCTGGCATATGGTAGGTAGTTAATAAATGCTCACTGACTGACAGCTCTAACATATTTTCAGTTTTCACCATTTCTGAATACCAACTCCTGGAACATTAGTTCATCAGATCAGAGAATCATAAATCCAGAGATCAAAGGACCCTAGAAATTAATATTTAGTCCAATTCCTTCCTTTTAGAGATTAGGAAACTGAGATTCTTACTACTCATAAGCAGTAGGTAGAAGAGCTAGGATTCAAACTCATATTCTATGACTCACAAACCAGTATGCTCTCATTGCAATTATTGTAGAGTTTGGATGAAGAGTGTGGATTGTGGGGAGGGTGGTAAAACTAGGATTGTTATTACCACTTTTGTTGTTGTTGTTCAGTCATTTTACAGTCTTGTCCAACTCTTCGTTGGTCCAATTTGGGGTTTTCTTGGAAAAGCTATTGGAGTGGTTTGCCATTTTCTTCTCTGGCTCATTTAACAGATGAGGAAAGTAAGGCAAACAGGGTTGAGTGACTTGACCAGGGGCACACAGCTAGTAAGCTTCTGAGGCCAGATTTGAACGCAGGAAGAGCATATTTGCTGGCTTGGGGCCCACCACTCTATTCACTGTATCACTTAGCTGCCCTGACTAACACTAGCTAATCAGTTGGAGTTTTATGCATTCATGCATATATGGGAATAAAGGTGAGGAGAAAATAATATTTGTATCTCTCACCAGTGATCCTAGGGGAATTGTCATACTATGGGCTTTCATTCCTGATAACCTCATTACTCCTTGATTAGATAACTTTTATAATATTGTAGGTCAGGATAAAAGGGGCACACCTCCAAATGGGGTAGGGATAGAGGAGTTTTCTAAAGATAAAACTTTAAAGCTCTGGAATTAGTTCATATTCTATTGCTTCTTCTGAATCCTAATGAAAACTTTAAAAAAAATATGTCAAATGACAACTTTTCTAATGTGGAGAAAGGAGAAGGGGAGAAGGGAGTTACCTAGGAATTTTAATGTAATAAACAAATTAATTGATTAATTACTTTAATTTTTTTTAAAGAAAATTAGCTGAGGCATTGCGGGGTTAAGTGATTTGGCCAGGGTCACACAGCCTTTATGTATCAGAGGCAGGGTTGGAACCCAGATTTTCAAGCTCTGAGGCAATCTGCCTCTCTATAATGCAAAATTTTATTATAGATCAACGATAACAAAAAACTTCAACAATAATAGGTCTGGAAGAAATTCAAAAGGGTATTTATGTCATGGTTGTCATGAAGGGACAATTCAGATCAACTCAGGTAAGTTCTTTATAAACGGTTAACTGTGGTCAACTACTCATGCTGTGGAGAGATGATCTACTATTTTCCATGGTGTCATCAGCAGATTAAAGGAAGTCTGAGGGTTTGGATTTGGTCTAGCCAAGCTGTTCCACCCTGAGACCTTCAGGGAATGGAACGATCTTGTCTAGTTTGAACCACAAGTGGCTTTGTTGAAAGCTGTCACAGGGAGTCCTCTGTCTGAATCAGCAGGCACTAAGGTCTGACTCTACATACTCAGGGAACCTCCTTTTAACTGCAGTGAGTCATTAAGTGGCACCAGATGAAAGGAGCAGTGACCCCCCAAAACTGTTTATGAACTGAAATCCAGAAAAAAATATTGTAGGGAAAAATATTTCTGTAGGAAACAGAATTCTGAATTCCTTTTTAAAGGTGTTTTTTTTTTCTGCTTAGTCACTGAATGAAAACTTTTCTTTGGATGCTGGGTATTCTATTGGGAATACTACGATTACAAAATGTTATCTGTGAGCAGTCTGAGATTCCCAGTAAAAATCCAAATAAAAATTAACCAAGAAGTCATAACATATTTCTTTTCCCCCTCCTTATTCTCTACTTAAATCAACTAGGTGACTTTGGGAGAGGATATTCACATTTCATGAATAATTTAAACAAGTTACGCTTTTTCATTTAATTCATTTAAAAAAAATTTTAAGGGAGGAAAGTAAGTCCTGAAGAGGAAAAAGTAAGGTCATTGCCCTCTGGGAGTTCTTCTTCAGGCTCTGTATAGGTTCTGACACTCTATGGCAAACCAATCAATAAATATATAAATGACAAGGCAACCAACAGTACTGAGCCTGGCTTCCCAGCAGTATAGTAAAAAGGGTACTGGCCTTAGAATTAGAAGTCTGAGGGATAAATCAATAAATCAATAGTGAGCAGGGTAGGTAGGTAGCTCGGTAAATTGAGAGTCAGGATATCCTGAGTTCAAGTGTGATCTCAGACACTTCCTAGCTATGTGACCCTGGACAAGTCATTTAATCCCCATTGCCTAGCCCTTACTGCTCTTCTGCCTTGGAATCCATTCACAGTATTGATTCTAAGATGGAAGGTAAGGGTTTAAAAAAGTAGTCAATAGTAAGTTGATAAATATTTATTAAGCATGTACGTGTGCCAGGCACTGAACTTATTGCTAGAGATACAAAGAAAAGCAAAAGGAAGTCTTTACTCTCAGACTTCCCAGTTGAATGAGGAAGGCAACATGCAAGTAACTTTGTGATAAAGAGTAGTGTATTGGATAAACTGGAGATAGGCAACACAGGGAAGGCACTAGAATTCAGGGGAAATGGGGGAAAGTCTCTTGCAGAAGGTGGGATCTTAGATGGGATCTGCAGGAAGCTGGGGAAGCTAAGAGGCAGAGAGGATGAGGGAGAGGATTGCTGGCATGGGTGGGGGGGCAGCCAGTGAAAATGCCTGGAGTTAGGAGATAGAATATCTGTGCCAGTTTGGAGACAACATCAAAGAAAAGAAGGCATATATGAGATATCCATTACTTTTGCTACATTGGGCAAGTTACTTTCCTCCCAAGGGCATTTGTTCTTTATTTTTAAAATGAGGCCATTGGATCCAATAGCCTCCGAGATCCCTTCCAGCTCAATATTTGTGACACTAGGATATTTTTATGGGTGAAAGGCTCTTTGAAATTTTGTTGTAGAGCACCATGGAAGAGAAAGACAGAAGAGTCTGGAGGAATCATACCTTTTGAATGGACCTTTCCAATTGCACATTACTAAGTGATATATAAGCCTGCACTTGTACTCCCTCCCATGCAAAGTACACCTTATTCTAGAGCTAGAGTTCTTAACATGGGATTCATTAACTTAAAAAAATTCTGATAACTGCATTCAAAATAATTGGTTCCCTTTTCATTTTATTTTATTGAATGCATTTAAAAGCATTATTCAGGGGGCAGCTGGGTAGCTCAGTGAATTGAGAGTCAGGCCTAGAGACGGGAGGTCGAAGGTTCAAATAACTTCCCAGCTGTGTGACCCTGGGCAAGTCACTTGACCCCCATTGCCCACCCTTACCACTCTTCCACCAAGGAGCCAATACGCAGAAGTTAAGGGTTTAAAAATAAAATAAAATAAAAGCATTATTCGGACAAAAGGCTCATAGGCTTTACCAGACTGTCAAAGGGGTCCATGAAACAATAAAAAAGTTAAGAACCCATACACTAAGAGATCTACCTTACAGGCAGAAGTTCCACATTTTTCAATCAAATTTCCCATTATGTCCTGTGTTGTTGTTCAATTGTTTTAGCTGTTACTGCCTCTGTGACTTAAATAAAAAATATTTAACCTCTCTTTGCCTCAGTTTCCTTATCAGTAAAATGAGGACACTGAGCTAGATGACCTCTAAGGACCTGTTAATTCTAGAACTATAATGCTAAGCCATGTTAATTTTTGCAAATTGATTTCCATTCTTTTCAGTCATGTCTAACTCTTGGGGACCCCATTTGGGGTTTTCTTGGCAAGGATACTGGAGTGGTTTGCCATTTCCTTCTCCAGCTCATTTTACATATGAGGAAACTGAGGCAAACAGGGTGAAGTGATTTGCTCAGGGGCACACAGTAAAGGTCTGAGGCTGGATTTGAATTGAGGTCTTCCTGACTCCTGACCCAGCACTATATCCACCATACTACCAAACTGAGGCTTACAGAAGCTAAGTGATTTCTACATGTAAATGAAAATAACTAAAATATAAAGTAAAAATAGAATAAAGTATTATATTTAAAGCATAAAAAGCTTCTAAAAGGTTGGGGGACATATGATGAGCGGCCACACAAATGTGAAACAGTGGACTGACTATCCATGTCATGGAAAAACCTTGAGTCCATTTATAGAGTTGGGAAAACTATTCGAACACAAGATAATCTGTGCAATAATGCAAAACAATGGATTTGGGCAAGGTTCTTGTTTTCTGATAAAGGGTATACTGTGAGTAAAAGAGGAAGCACAAGCCTAGTACTGTGGATTTGAGAGGCACATACTCTTACTGAACCCAGATCTTACTGACTACAAGATAGGACTGCTATATACCTTATCATGTTGCTTATCCTTATATTATAATTGTATAAGCGTAAAATTTTTATAATTTATATTTTATTTATTATTTATATATAAATATATTTATACTTTAATTATAAAATATAATGGTTATATTTTATAAATATTTGTTATAATTGAATTTGTAAACTATAATTATTATATTATACTATACATGTAAATGTAATAATACTTAATAATAATAATAATGCCTCTTGAGAATAATCTGATTAACTTGATTCTTCCTATATTCCTATCCTTGAGTCTGAGGGATAGAACTAATAGAACAGAACTACCACATTTTTACGTAATCAAAGCTCTGTTAGATGAATAATTTCAGTCCTCATACATATATAAACATATATTATATACATGCATATAAATATACATACACAGAATATTACTGCTAATTCCAACTATACCTTTTCCAAATTTCATTTGATGGTTTCCAATTGTCATTCTTGTCAAATGTTTTAGTAGAGAGACTAAGACAATATACCTCTTCACTCAAATTCAAGCATACCTTCACTCAAAATTATTATTCTAAGATCTGAAATTCAGGAATCGAAGGGACCTTAGAGGTCATCTAGTCCCAACTCTTTTACTACATGGATGAGGAAATTTGGGCTCAGGAAGGTAACAAAGTTGCTTTTGAACCTAGCACTTCGAACTCTAAATCCAGGTACCATGTGTTCTGGCCCAAGATACACAGGAAGCATATAATAGTAATAATAGCTAACCTTACTATGTGTCAGGCATTGTGTTAAGCCCTTTACAATTATTACCTCATTTGATTCTCATAACAGCTCTAGGAGGCAGGTGCATGATCTTTATTTTACAGAAGAAAATCTCTATTTTACAGAAGGAAATTTTATAGAAGCAAACAAAGGTTAAGTAATTTGCCCAGAATCACATAGCTAATAAGTGTCTGAGCCTGTTTTTTTTAACTCAGATCTTCATGATTCCAGGCACTGTGACACCTACCTACTCTGAAAATGTATTCTTTAAATGACAATAGGGTTATACCTTAATACCCTTAACTTCTGTTTACCTCAGTTTCTTCAACTATAAATTGGAGATAATACATACTAGGCCCGTAAGAAGTCAGTCCTTCCTTGCTTCCTTCCTTCCTTCCTTGCTTCCTTCTTTCCTTGCTTCCTTCCTTCCTTCCTTCCTTCCTTCCTTCCTTCCTTCCTTCCTTCCTTCCTTCCTTCTTTGCTTGCTTGCTTGCTTGCTTGCTTCCTTCCTTCCTTCCTTTCTTCCTTCCTTCCTTTCTTCCTTCCTCCTGGAGTGATAAGCCAGTATCTTCTAGATGCCAATTGGAAGTGAATCATGTCAAATCTCTTGAGAGAAAACAGTGTACTGAAGCTGAGAAGATAATTTAGGCTAGAATTTCTTTTAAAGGAAGGGAAATAAAACATTTAAATGGAACATGATTCGTTTTCTGTTTAAAACTTTAGTTATAAATCACCAGATGGGACTGAATAATACTTGAGCTTAAGATGAATAAAGTGGAGAATTATGAGGGGAGAAAAAAATGAATAAAACTTTTTCAAGCAATTGCATTTAACCATTTAAAATAATGCAAAATTCAATCCACCCTATTTGAACAGAATAAAGCTACTGGTCAGCTGCTTCAGATGAGTACATACACAGCAATCTACACCTATAGACTGGTCCATTGCCTGAGCTCCCCAGTCTTTGTTTAATCTCTAGGGTGTGGATCACATTTAGCTTTGTTTAGATCAACAAACAGAACAGTATTCAGGGCAACTGCTGAACCAGCCCCCTGACGTCAACCTTTTCCATGGCAACCACTGTACAATCATATAAAACAGTGGGTTCTTCCTGTCTTTGTCTAGTCAGATACACAGATCTACTGAACTTTTTCTCATATTCAAGGCTCAGGGAAGCAGATGAATAATTTAAGGGCTTGGCTTTTGGAATAAGACTCTTAATTCCAAATGTCTCTTACCTTGAAGGACTTCCATTGGGAGAACAGTCCAGGCATTTTCCAAATAGGAGATGTAAATATAACGAGCTGTATTGCAGGCCAGGCCAATATACAGAACCCTAAAAAAAAGGAGGCAATTTAAACTAAGATCAGGGTATGAGGCACAACATATGCAAGCATCAACTATTTTCTTTACTTCAAACACTCACCACTAACAAATTTATATCCATTCTAAATTTAGGAGCCAGAAACTCCTGGATTTAATCATGAAATCCCAAGAGGAAGAACACTGCCTCTAACATTATCTGCCCTCAACCATTTCAACATGCTTGTTATTATAAAGGGGAACATCTTCTTTCCTAAAACTTAATTAGCAGCTAAGATGATGCTTTTTTAAGGTAGCCTGGGCATTCTGCCATCATTAATGACATTATTGGCTTTCATCCAGTTGGTTGTGGGGTAAATATGCACAGAAGCATAGCCAATTCACTAGATAGTAGAAAGGGCATTATTAAAACAAGTATATATATATATATATATATTATTCACTTACATACAATTCCTAAAACAGTCATGACTTAGTGCAGTGGGAAGATTGCTTGACTTGGATCCAAAGAAGCTGAGTTCAAATCCTATCTCTGACATTGTGAGCAGTCAGTCACTTCGCTAGTCTAGATCTCAGTTTCCTTACTAATAAAATTGGGAGGTTAAAGCAGGTGATCTCTAAAGTCTCTCATCCAGCCCTAAACCTATGAATCTAATAAAACCACTGACTGAAAAGTTCAGTTAAAGAAAACTTCTTACAAACAGTGAGTTTTTATTTACCTGTGAAGAAAAATTATATTTGGAAATAACAAACTTGTTCTTTTGTCTATAATCAATAAATGTCCAGAAGTCTTAATGTATCCTATTCTGTTAAAGAGGTCTTATGCTAATTACCATTGGCTTATATAATTGGCTAAGAAAACGAACTTTTCTCCAACGCTTTTCTCCCCCTTAAGTGTTATCGCCAAGCATAGAGTTACCACCTATCCAGTTTTCAACTAGACTAGCTGGTTTGGGAACAAGTAATAGCTGGAAGGTGAGATTTAATTTCAGGAGAAAAACTCAAGTGGTTCAAACTCAATCTTGGTAAGCAAGTCTCTCTACTTAGCTCGTCTCTAATTTCTGCTGATTTTCCTAACGTATTATTTTCCTGTTTCTGCGCCTAGAGAAAGAGAAGCTGGTAGGCCTGAAGGGAAAGTGGTGACATATAAAAAATACCTGTGATTATCATTTCAGGTTCAACTGGGAATCGTATGGCAAAATCATACCTCTAAACATAATCTTCACTTTTCAGCACAAAGCCAAGGCAAGGTATGAAACAAGGCTCTTGAATGGAAAATATTTAAATAAATGCAAGAAAAAGAATGAATAAGAAGGAACACGGGACAGAATATAGCTATTTCAAAAGATATAAGCATCTTTTGTGAAGGGCTACAAGCCCTAAACAAATACCAGATCCTGTTCTTTGAACTTTTATAGTTTGGGCAGAAGATACTTCAGCCCTGCTTAACAATACGTTCAAAGAACCAATGTGTGCCAGCACACCAGAACACCTCATGACAGGAGAGCAAAAACTAAAAGATAATAAAACACTCAGTACACACATATTTCATTGTCTCCTCTTAATTTTCGGGCCAACTCTCTGGTTGACCCTTAATTAGTCTAGTTCAATCCTAGCTGCACTGGCAATAGAATTTTCTTTTAGGCCATTAGCAAAACTGGTTTTTCAACCCATTCCTCTCCCTTTTTCTCAGTGCTTTTTTTATGAGCCCACCTCAGATTCATGGTTGCCATGACTATGCAATCTGGGTTACAGTCCAAAGCTCCTGACCTAAGGTAACCTGCTTTCGTTTATGAAAGTCTACAACTTATAGGCTGTAATATCTTGGTCTATCTTATCTTTGAGTGTTTATGACCAACACACCAGGTGGCTTGGGGCCCAGCATATCCTTCACTTCTTTGTTCTCTTTCCCCATTTCTTCTTATCTGATTAACAGTATTGTAGAGTTTTGACCTTCAAACACAGACCTATTGTCCCAGAGAAGGGAGAAGCATCCAGGTACTCTTAATTTTTTTTGACCAGGTTTATAGTGGGATCCTGAGGAAAAATTGAATTCTATAATTGATTGGTGTGTATGTGTGTGTGCGTGTGTGTGTGTGTGTGTGTGTGTGTAATGGCCACTGATCTATGCCAAGAATTTTGTCCCTGGGGCAATTCGTGTCATTAAAGAGGAAAAAAAGCAAATGCACTTATACATGACAAGGCATAAAGATCTATTGAGCAATCATTGAAAATTGTTTCAGCAACCATGGGGCCATCTTTAAAAAAAATGAGTTTTATGAGTTATGACCCCCAAAATATACCTATCATTTAGCTGCCTACTTTTTGCCAACTTCTTCACCCTAAATTAAGTTGGTATTCCAACAATGGAGTGTCAGAGTCAAACCATTCCAGTTTGGGAGGTATTTGAGAGTTTACACACCATTGGCAAGAACTTTGAAGCATCAGGTCACTTCCATACCATAAGACATTATAATAGGATCTTTGTGAGTAATTATTGGTATTAATAGCTCACATCTGCAAATCACTATTGACATTTTATAAGGCACCTTCTCCACAACAGTCAGTGGAATAGGTAATATTAACATCATTACTTCATTTTATAGATGAAAAAACTAAAACTCAGAATGATTAATTGATTGGCCCATGACCACATGGCTAGAAAGCAGGAGGCTCAAATCCAAGTTTTCCAATCTCTAAAGCAAGTTCTTCTTCCACTATACCACAATTACTCCCTTTTTTGTTACTTTTTTTTTAAAGAGAAGAAACTTTCTCTGTGTTATGTTTGGTATTATCCACATTTTGGAAACTAACAAGTAATGTTAGCTACATATTAGAAGAGGATGTTTTAAGCTATTTAAAAGTTCAAGTTGTTAAGAGAGTTACATGAAAGAATGGTTTTTTGGCATAACACCAAAGGGACCATCACATATTCTCACTAAAGTGGGAAAAAGCAGTAGTCAACAAAGGTAGCATTAAGAAATATGCCAAGGCACATAAAGTCATGGCCCTGACATCCACCGTGCCACAATCCACAATCTATCATCTGGTCATTTGTGGAATATTAATATATGTTATCTGACTGTCAAACAAGAGCTATTTGTAAAACATACAAACTAGACAACACTAGTCCTGCAGATGCAATTATTATCAAACATTATTATAAATCTTTAAAAAATATGCCAAGTCTTTAAAGAGTGATGGGAGTGGGATGGGACAGCAAGGTGGCTCAATGGATTGAGAGGGAAGTAAGGTCTTGGGTTCAGATCTGGTCTCAGACACATCCAATCTGTCAGGCAAGTCACTAAATTCCCATTGCCTCGCCTTACCACTCTTCTGTCTTGGAACCAATACAAAATATTGATTCTAAGATGTAATGTAAGGGTTTTGGTTTGTTTGTTTTTTTAAGAATGATTTTTTTTGACTAATCACTGTTTTTCTAATTCTAAGAGAACATTCAGATTTTGACTTAACAGAAAATTTGTTTGAAAACCAAGTAGTTTAAATAGAGAGAGAACACTGCTGTTACAGGAAAAATAAATAATTGTGAACTATATGTATTGACAAACAGAAAGAGACCCAGAGACGTCACAAAGTGACAAAAAAGAATGAATGTATGTCTTCAGCAACTAATGACTGATGAAATAGGGTGATTGTGATATGGAGATAACAAAGAAAATACAAGTGCATTTTTGCTTAACTGGGAGTATGGTAGTCAATGGGAGACAGCATCAACAATTGTATGAAACAGTGTCTTCATACAATATGCGCAATAAGTGTTCATTGAAGGGAATGTGAACTTAATATAAATTTGTATCCCTCTTTCCTTTTAGAAAGGGAAGTTTAGAAAATCCATTTTGGTCTCAGCTCCACCCTTTGATTGGGCACATGTGTACTATGGGAGGATGTTAGAGGCATCTTGGAAGATGCTTGTCCCCAGTGACTCCTGGCTTCCGGAAGACTGGCTACTGACCTGGACTGAGGTCAAGTCTATCCAACTAGGGAGACCCAGAAAGAGTGGCATCACTGGGTTTATAAATTAAGGATGAAGGAAGGAGTAAGACTTGGTCTGAGGACTTGGCTGGTGGGGCAGTTCAGGCAGGGTTTCTTGGCTAGGAAAGAGTGGGAGTGAACAGAGACTAGAGGTGATCAGTGAACTAAGATTAGCTAGGCTATGTGATTATGTGCCTTTATACTCTCTTCACTCCGTTTTTACTATCTCATAAATAATTATACATTAATATACAGTCTCTAGAGAATTTTAATCCTTACAAGGAATAGGAGAAGGAAACAATTTAATTTAACCAGATGTACTCTTTGGTACCACTATCTTCCCTCACCAAATACATGAGAAACCATATAAAAGCTAGAATCCTAACTGAAGTTGGAATTTCCTTTTCTTACCCCACCATAACTGGAGAAACCAATAACAGAGAAAAATCCTGTTAAGGACTCCATAAAAATATCCAACTAACCATTGGTACACATTTGTGCAAT
The DNA here is from genome assembly GCF_016433145.1 of Gracilinanus agilis. Classification (NCBI taxonomy): domain Eukaryota; kingdom Metazoa; phylum Chordata; class Mammalia; order Didelphimorphia; family Didelphidae; genus Gracilinanus; species Gracilinanus agilis. The sequence continues at coordinate 226,465,782 of NC_058132.1, forward strand.
ATATTGCAAGAACTCTATTATATTATACATTTCTGTGAGTATCTTATATGGGTCTGTGAGTAAATATAGGAAATTGGCTTTTCAATTTACCTATTTATGTTTTAGTATCCATTTAATAAACCATTTTTACTTTAACGGTTTATTCTGTAAAAAGGATTAAAGGGAAATCTAAACCATTAATGCTGATCTTAACAAATTTCTTCTTTTATTCTCCTGAGAGCTTTTCCTCTAAGCCTTTACAAATTAAAAAGTGGTTGACAATCTGGTCATCAATAATAATAATAATAAGAGAGTCACAACAAGCCTTCTATAACTTCTATAACCATAACTCACATTTTAACCACTTTTCTAATAACAATTCTATTAAGTTAGGCTCATTATCCCTATTTTTCTATCCAAATCCCCATCTTTTTATTGAGTTCCCCCGCTGAGAAAAAACAAAACAGGAATTATCCATCAATTTCAAGTCTTAGGAATTTGCTTAGAGGGAAGGTCACACAATCAGTAGTGGCAAAGATTTAAACCAGAGTCTTCCTGACTGAAGCCATTTCTCTATCCTCCAGGTATGCTGCCTCTTCATTTTTACTTTGTAGATAAGGAACTTGAGACCAGGGAGGTTAAATTACTTGCTCATCTATGGTGACATTGCTAATAAGTGTTATTATAGTCAAGATAGAGCTCTTTCTATCATCCCACAAAGCCATACCTATAGCCTGTTTGATATCAGAAAATTTAAAATCAGGGAAATAAAGTTGTATACTACATCTTGATCACAACTCCTTTTTGGTAATTTGCAACAGTCTTTTATGTCCATCGTTTTGGGCATCCACAATTTTTTTATTTAGAGAGAGTAGTTATGATTCATTAACGTATAGAATCATCAAATGAACATATATTTTTAAAAAATGGGTCTTTGGTTTGAGGAGCAGTTTGGGATTGTTGAAATACCATAAGATTTATCAAAGGTAATCCAGTATGCTCTTTTCTTCTTATTTGATTCTGGGACCAGTTGATTGTCTAAGACACATGGCTAAAATTTAAATTTTCAACAATATTTCGCTAGGAAGTTACTATAGGTGCCATTACTTCTCAAAGTGATATTAATATGGAAATGAAAACTATATAAATATCATATACACACACAATGTACATATTTATGTTTCCATTGGATTGGTGAGGTTATTATCAAAGACATCTTCTTTGATAAATATTTCTATATGATTTTTACTCATCCTTTATGATTGTTTCTCTAATGTAGGGTGAACTGGCAGTTTAACTTTAGGGAATAAAGATGGAGATGAAGATGGAAGGAAATGGCAGTAGTTAGCTAGGCTAGAGAAAGGAGTGACATAAAAGATTGTGAAACCCAATATAATGAAAGGTGTGAGTTTGTGCATAAGCCACCTACATGCTATGTAATTATTCAAGAAAATCAACAAACCAGGACTACAATGGAAAACAGATGTCACTTTTCACAAACAAATGGAAGATCAGTGTATTGCCCATTTTCAAAAAATTGCTTCAGAACACCAAGAAGTACTTTATTCAGCCAAAGAAACACTTTTTAGGAGAAAAGTTTTTGCAGACGATTTGCAAAATTAAATTAAACTCTGCATGAAGGAAAATTTAATATTCACTTCCCAATTTTGTCAGCCTAGTAAGTGTAGTGTTGGAGCAACATGGCGGGATGGAAGGCACTTTATTTGAAGCAGAGGCCCTGGCTTCATAATCCATCTCTGCCATTTATTATCTGTTTCTTCTTAGGCAAGTTACTTTAAATTGTTGAGCCCTCAGTTCCTTTAGCTATAAAAATAAAGGAGGTAAACCAGATACCCAAGCTCCCTTCCAACTCTAAACCAGAGATACTTTTCTTAGAAAAGCAGTAAGGACTAGACAATTGGGATTAAGTGATTTGTCCAGGGTCAAACAGATAGGAAGAGCCTGAGACCAGATTTGAACCCGGGTCCTCCCAACTCCTGGCCTGGCACTTTATCCACTGTGTTTCCCAACTTCCCATGAGATTCTTTTCTTAACAGAGGTCTCAAACCCTATAAGCCTTAGTAAACATTCTTGGTTGAGTTGCTGTGGCTAAAAAATTCAGCAAATTATGACCAATCAAATTATGACCACGATAATAGGCCTATCTGAATATAAATCGGGCTGCTCCTCAGACAACAGACATACAGTCCATGCTGGGCCCATGCTAAACTCTGAAAACTATGAACAAAAATCACATCGCGATAAATTGCATTATAACCAAAAGCCCAAGACGTGACTTCCAAACTCTCCAAGGGCAACATTTATTTCATGCCAGATGTTCTTGACCTTTTTAAAGAGAAGGAGCTACCACTACCAACAAAAATTTCCTTTCAAAAGGTGGGAGTAGAGTGGGAGCAAGGATATTGACACTAAAAATAGTGTGATAAAGGGAAAGGGCACTAGATTGGAGACACTGTAAGTCTGAAAGACTTAAGTTCAAATTTGACCTCAGAAATTTACTAGCTGGGCAAGTCATTTCACCTGTGCCTGTCTCAGTTTCTTCATCTGTGAAAAGAGAATCATAATGGCAACTACCTCTCTGAGTTGTTATGAGGACCAAATCAGATAATGTTTATAAAAAGTGGTTAGCATAGTGTCTGGCACATAGAAGGAGCCATATAAATGCTAATTCCCTTCTCTCTCTTTCCCTCAGATTAGCAATGAGAAGTTCTAGAGTTTGAATCTCAGATCTGCAACTTGGTATTATGACCTCCAAAAGGACTGGGGAAGGAAAGTCATCTGAACTTTTTTAGTTTAATAAAGCTTTCCTAGGTTAGTTTGTTTTCCTTTTTAAATGCATCTAATCTTTTGAGCGAAAAGTCAAAATTGAAATTAAGCCTGGGAAATGAAATCATGTAAATCTTCCTGTTCCACAGACGATGATTCTTTTCCTAATTTGAAGCCATCTTTGAAATCGTAGTCCAGGACGAATAGCCCTGCCCTCTCCATTACCTGGCTTGCTTCTCAACAAGCTGCCATCTGCAATCCAAAACACTGAACATCCAACAAAAAATACTTGACACTTCCTTTTTTTATCTCCCTCTTAGGCTCCTATTATAGATACAATGGAATATTCATTAATGATTCATCAAAAATGTAAGTATTGGTGCACACACACACACGCACATGCACACGCACATGCACACGCACACGCACCCTCCTTAGGCTGCTGGCCAACTGTTATTTAGTTGAATACCTAATTAGGTAATGTCCTATATTCTACTTTAGAAAAATGTGTCTTCCATGGGAAAACTATGCTATGGGCCATAGAATCTATTTTTTTTTAATTGTTTTACCAATGGTGTTTATGAGTAGGCACAGGGCTGTCCATGTCTTCCTCCAATTCACTCCTAAGCCACTAGCATGCATTTACGAAGCCTCATTATCTCTGTGTTATGTAGAAGATGGCAGCATGGAATCCCACATTAACCCCCAGAAACAACTGACCAAACCCTTCTCAACTGTCCCCTCACCCAACGTTCTCCAGGGGGGGTCCCCTGGAATTCTGGGTGAGGCTGACCCTTTATTTTGCAGGGATTCCATGCTGCCATCCTCTACATAACATCTGCTATAATCAACTTGTGCCAGCTGGCCCTGACTCCATTGGAGTCAATACTGTGTATTGGCTCCAAGGCAGAAGAGTGGTAAGGGCTAGGCAATGGGGGTCAAGTGACTTGCCCAGGGTCACACAGCTAGGAAGTGGCTGAGGCCAGATTTGAACCTAGGACCTTCTGTCTCTAGGCCTGACTCTCAATCCACTAAGCTACCCAGCTGCCCCCACCCTGACTCCATTTTTAAATGGCCAAACCACTCTGCTGGAAGTATTTGTATTTTCTATGATAAAAGAAAAGACGTATTTGCATAACGCTCTTATTGTTGCTCAGTCTTTTCTTATTCTTGAATAAAACCTCATTGGGGTTTTCTTTGCAAAGATACTGCGGTGGTTTGCCATTCCTTTCTCTCTAGCTCATTTTATAGATGAGGAAACTGAGGCAAACAGAGTTAAGTGACTTGCCCAGAGTCACACAGCTAAGTATCTGAGGCCAGATTTGAACTCAAGAAGATGAATCTTCCTGACTCTAGGTGTGGTATTTTGTCCACTGTGTCCTGGAATAGCACTCTACAATTTTTTGCTGCCCTTTCATAGCACAGAACTCCACAGTTTTGCAAAGGGCTTTCGGGCTTTCACACACATTTATTTAGTCCTCTCTAACAACAACAACAACAACAACAACAACAACAACAACAACAACAACAACAACAACAACAACAACAACAACAACAACAACAACAACAACAACAACAACAACTTCTTGGTAAAGCGGATTCAGGAAAGGCAAGATGTCACTTCTTTTTTTGTAGAGGATGCACATGTTCAAAAAAGTTAGTGGACAGGCTCCAAATAACCAATCTAGTTGGGGGTTTGGGGTGGGGAGTGAAACCAGGACTAGAATTCACATTTTCTGATTCTCATGAAATAGGATGGTGCTGATTACATTATAATAAATGTTATGAATTTGATATTTCTGGAAATGAAAATCTTTTAATGAACATAATTTTCATAGTTTGGTAGGTGGACTCTTCCTATATATAAAAAAGGTTTTTTGTTGAGATGGCAATTTCCTCTTCCTATAGATCACGACCTCTCTATAACATGGTAATTAAATAAGACACAGTGAGTCTTTGAGAAGGTAAATGATTTGCCCTGGTTTAACAGATAGCATCCATCAGACTAAGACTCAGTCTCCCTGAACCCACATTTTTTTCCTTCCTTCTGCTACTTCTTGGTCACAATTCTTTGTTCAAAATCTGCTCTGGTCTATTTCAGCCCATCATTGTTGCTTCACCAATTGCTTTTTTTTCTTTAGCAAGTGTAGTTTTCTATGATTCCTATACACATAGACACGCAAGCCTCTAGTTCAGTAGCCACTGAACCAAACAGCCTTTCATGTTGATGATCCTCTTCATTGTTTCTGCCTGATGACTCTGCATTGAGTGTCAGTATCTCCTCTCCTCTACCTCTGGCTCTGAGGTAGTTGTTGTGTTTTTTTTAATAGTAGCTCCTTAGTTTTAAAAAAGTCAGGGGCCCAAAGTCATGGAATAAGTGGACTCTTAGCAGTCCAGCTTAAGTTCAGAGGGGCTCACGATCATGGCCAGGTTGGCCTCAGATTAGTGAAATTTTCAACCATAGGAACATAATAGCTCAGCCTTAAGCCATGAAAAGGAACAAGACTTCAGAATTGACAGGAGGCTTGAAGGTCATCTGGTCCTACTCCCTCATTTTACTCATTAGGAAACCGAGGCACTAGGAGGGGAAATGACTTGTCCAAGAATCCAGAGGCTGCAAGGAGAGACAGGATTTAAAGGCAGTTTCAGATTCCAAGTTCAAGGATGTTCTTTCCGAGATATCTTACTTCGGTAGGACCCACACAAACCAAATCATATGCCCCTGAAATAAAATGTCACGGCAACTTCCCTTTGATGATGAAAACAACAATATTATTCTTTTCTCATTTATTAGAACGATACGATCAGTTCATTAGCTTTCTGACTCTATAGCAATTGGGACACTAAAAATGAAAAGAATGAATTTTCTGGGAGGGTCATTTTCATAGAATCACAGGTTTATACCTGGAAGGAATCTAAGGCATTACCTAGACTAAGGCAATACTACTAATGAGGAAACCCAGGGTTCTAGCACTTAAGTAACTTGTTCTGAGCCACATAGGCAATGAATAATTCGGCCAGTATTTGAATACAGGACTTCTGATTCCAAATTCAGTGTTTTCTATGATTACTATGAGGCACGATAACATGTCTCAAAAGATCTGTTTTATGTAGCAGTCAAATTTAGGGAACTAAACACTAAATTTCCCTTTAGTCAGAGTTTAATTTAACATTGGCAAGTCACCAGGAAGAATTTTTCTAAAGAGTTCCCCTGGCGGGATAACATATATTTGGGTGTTAATGAGGCAATTCTTTTAAAAAAGAACTGTAGCTCGATCATTTGGAAAAAATAACTCATCTGGTTTCAACTGTTATCACCGGTCTGTTTGTCTCCTTTCTCAGTCGATACAGAGTAGCTCTTATTAGATGAGTTTTTAGCCATACAAAATAACTACTTCATTTGGTTGCCTCAGACATCACTTTCTTCACAACAAATCTTTTTCCAGGTCCACACAGATACCTTTAACGACTGCCTTCTATCTACATCTCTTCTCCATCCCCCTAAGGTCAAAGGCTATTCACTGCAGGTTAGAGATGAATAAAAAATCAAGAATGAATATTTATCAAATATGTCATTTTTACTGTGTATTGGTTCCATGGCAGAAGAGTGGTAAGGGCTAGGCAATGCGGGTTAAATGACTTGCCCAACGTCACACAGCTACCTCCTGTCTCTAGGCTTGGCTCTCAATCAACTGAGCCACCTAGTTGCCCCCCCCCCCGCCTACTTTTTGAGACTAGGTTTCCCCTTCTTATCCAGGCTAGAAGTGTAGCAGCCACTCACAGGCCCAATCTCACTTCTGTCTGTGGCTTTTTCTCTGTTTCATTTCCAAACTGGACTCACTGATCCTTTTTTAAGCATCCTAGTGAAGTGCCACTTGTTCCCAGGGGGCTTACCACATTGGTTCTAGAGTTAGTGTTGTACCTATAATAGGCTTTTAGTTCTAATGCAGTTCAGAACTCCTGAACTCAAGCAATCTACCAACATCAGCCTCTTCAAAAGAGAGACATGTGTACATCCCCATATTCGGTATCCTAATCCTATGGAATGAATCCTTCATTAATAGTTCAGGTTGTGCATTATAAATACCCTTTACTGTTCATCCTTAGTATAAATTAGTATAATCAGATTGCTTTCTTCCTAACATCTTGCTGAGATGAGAAACTCTAAAGGAATCTGATTTTTGATGGAGGCAGAAAGGGACAGAAAGGTAATGTGGGGGTATTGGATTGTGGGGACTTCAGGCAGGATAGGGTGAAATAGACAAGGCTTTGGTTATCAGATAAAATAGGGCACTGAATTCCTAGAAGGCCAAGAAAAAGATAAATCAGGGTAGAGGACATGAGAATGCAAAAGAAGTAGGAACTGAATCACTTCATAATTCACCCTAAATTCTGTGCCTATGGAGCATATCACAATGGCTTTTTGATACCTACCATGAATTGGATTTGGGCTTTTAACCTACTTCCAAGTTCTGAGACTAGTTTGGAAAAGGCTGAATTTACTGATAAGTCTGATACCTAGGTGAGGCATTTTTGTACTAAATCAATTCTATATGAATCATAAGTTTATAACCCGAGAAAAAGGAAAACTCATGACATTGGATCAAAGAAAAAAGCTCAAGGAAGGCAAGGATGAAGTGAATTGCTATTTCTCAAAAAGGTCTAAAGCTTATTCCACTGGTTACATTTTTTTTAATGTAAAGTTAAGGAGGAAAAAGGAATGTGCCAAGAAAATGTCTAGTTGCCCAGCACTCTTACTGAGGACAGACAATCAGTGGGATCAATGCCAGGGAAATAAAGGAGAGATCTTCTTGCTTCTTTAACTCTCTCAAATCAAACAAAACAAATTATCAGAAATAACTGACAGGGGGGCAGTTGGGTGGCTCAGTGGATTGAGAGCCAGGCCTAGAGATGGGAGGTCCTACATTCAAATCTGACCTCAGACACTTCCCAGCTGTGTGACCCTGGGCAAGTCACTTAAACCCCATTTGCCCACCCTTACCACTCTTCTGTCTTGGAACCAATACTAAGATGAAAGGTAAGGGTTTTAAAAAGGAAGGAAGGAAGGAAGGAAGGAAGGAAGGAAGGAAGGAAGGAAGGAAGGAAGGAAGGAAGGAAGGAAGGAAG
>NC_058132.1:226827200-226851805 GCF_016433145.1 Gracilinanus agilis
GAGAGAGAGAGAGAGAGAGAGAGAGAGAGAGAGAGAGAGAGAGAGAGAGAGAGAGAGAGATGGAGGGAGTAAGAGAGGGAAAGAGAAAGATTTAAAGTTTTGTAAAGCACTTTACAATCCTGTGATGTAGCTTCCTCAGTTATTATTACCATTTTAAACATGAAAAAATTGAGGCTAACTGACGCAAATGTCTAGATTTAAATCAAGGTCTTCCTGATTTTAAATTTAACACTGCTGTATCCTTACCTTCCATCTTAGAATCAATAGTGTGTATTGGTTCCAATACAGAAGAGTGGTAAGGACTAGGGAACTGGGGTTAAGTGACTTGTCCAGGGCCACCCAGCTAGGAAGTATCTGAGGTCAAATTTGAACCCAGGACCTCCCAGCTGTAGACATGAACATCACTTCTTATGTAAAGGGAGGCTTGCACTTTAGATTCTTCCTCCTATCTTCTCCTCTCCTCTCTCTTAGAACTTCTTGAGTCCATAGTGGGCAGTCTATAGTCTCCTTCCTTTCCCATCCTGTGAAGCCATGATGGGGCAATGGTAAGTACTTTGAATTTGAAGCCAGAGGACCTGGATTACAATTTTACTTTCCTTATCTGTAAAATTAGGGGGTTGGATGCTCATTTCACCACTATTGTTCAATATTATGCTAGAAATGCCAGCTATAGCAATAAGAGAGGAAAAAATTGGAGGAATTAGAATAGGCAATGAGGAAATAAAGCTATCACTCTTTGCGGACAATATAGTAGTATACTTAGAGAATACTAAAGAATCAAAAAAATGGATCAAAACAATTAACAACTTTAGCAAAATTGCAGGTCATAAAATAAACATATATAAATCATGAGCATTTTTTATACTACCAATAAAGTCTGATAGCCAGAGATTGAAAGACATATCTCATTCAAAAAACTATAGACATTATAAGATACCTGGGAATCTACCTGCTAAAACAAACTCAGGAACTATATGAACACAATTACAAAATACTTTTCACACAAATATCAGATCTAAACAATTGGAAAACCATTAACTGCTCATGGATAGACCAAACTCATAAAATAAAATGACAATTCTACTTAACTTAATTTTCCTATTCAGTGCCATAGCAAACAAACTACCCAAAAATGTTTCATAGAGCTAGAAAAAAATGATAAAATTTATTGGGAATAGCAAAAGACCAAGAACATTAGGGGAATACCAAAAACCTTTTGAAGGAAGGTGGCCTCAAACTGTATTGTAAAGTGGCAATCATGAAAACAATCTGGTATTGGCTAAGAAATAGAGTAGTAGACCAATGGGAGTAGACACTCAACTCAACTCACAGTAGTAAATGACTATAGTAACCTCGATTTTGACAAACCCAAAGATCCAAGCTTTTGGAAGAAGAACTCACTATTTAACAAAAAACTATTACGAAAACTGGAAAACAGTATGCTAGAAACTAGACAGCTCATGCCATATACCAAGATAAAGCTTATCTTTTATTTTATTTAAAAATTTTTTAAAAAATTTTTTGATTTTTACATGATACAGTTTCTTTTCCTCCCCCCTTCCCACCTCCTCCCTCCCAGAGCTGACAAGCAATTCCATTGGGTTGTACAAATGTTATCACTTGATACCTGTTTCCATATTATTCATTTTTGCAATAGAGCAATCTTTTGAAACCAAAATCCCAAATCATGTACCTATATAAACAAGTGATAAGTTATATGTTTTTCTTCTGTGTTTCCACTCCCACAGTTCTTTCTCTTGATGTGAATAGCGTTCTTTCTCATAAGTCCCTCAGGATTGCCCTGCATTGGTGCTAGTATTAAAGTCCATTACATTGGATAGTTCCACAATGTTTCACTTTCTGTATACAATGTTCTCTTGGTTCTGCTCATTTCACTCTGCATGAGTTCGTGGAGGTTCTTCCAATCAAGATAAAGTTTAAATGGATACATGATTTAGAAATAAAGGGTGATACCATAAGCAAATTAAGGGAGCACAAATAGTTTACTTGTCAGACCTCCAGAGAAGGGGAGAATTTATGACCAAAGAAGACACAGAGAACATCACAGCAGCATTTTTTGTGGTGGTAAAGAACTGGAGAGTAAAAGGATAGCAGTCAGTTGGGGAATGACTGAATAGATTGTGGTATAAGATTGTAATGGAATTCTATTATGCCATAAGAAGGATGATAAACAGGATGATAATAAAAAACCTGGAATGACTTATAGAAAGTGATGCAAATTGAAGTGAGAACGAGGAGAATTTTACACACAGTAACAAGCAATAATGCACCATGATCAAATGTGAATGACTTAACTGTCATCAGCGATTCAAGGATCCAAGTCAACTTCAAGAGACTTAGGCTGAAAAAAGCTACCCACCACCACAGAAGGAACTGATGGAGCCCAAATACAGACCGAAGCATACCCATTTTTCACATTATCTCTTTCATGAGTTTTTTCTTGTACAAGCAACATTTGTCTTCTTTCACATGAAAACATGGAAATATGTGTTGCATGATAACACATGTATAACCTATGTCATGTTACCTGCTGTTTTGGGGACGGGGGAGGCAAGAGAGGGAGGGAACATGGATCAAAAATGTCAGAGAAAGATTGTTAAAAATTGTATTGATGTAATCTGAAAAATACATCATAAAAAGGTGAAGGGATTGGACATAGTGGTATCAAACTCAAATAGAAACAGAGGACATAGACCTGTACATAAGGATCCTTGTGAATAGCATATTGGTTTTAAGATCTAATGTTTTTTATATTACTTATAAAATAATTGTTATAGTATGCATGTTGTTATATTATTTATTCTATAACATTAATATATTATATATTCCTTGATTATATTTTTTGAATTTAAAGTTTTAAAATTTTGTTTTTACATTAAAATACCCAATTAACTCCATCCCTCCCTCTCTTCCATTAGAGAAGGCATCATTTAACAAAAATTATATATATTTATAAAACTATGTCTTATTTATTTCTATTTATCAGTTGGAGCAGTCCCCAGTTACATTTTGACCTGGTTCGGGCCCCACTTGGTAGTGTTGTGGGCCTGCCCTTGTATGACACCTCTGGATTAGAGGATCTCTTTGGTCTCTTCTGAACTCTAACTCTGTGATTCCATAATCCTTATCTAAAGCTCTGATTTAGCTGGAATTCAAGAACCAGTTTTAAGCAGTTTATTCCAAATTGTTTTTCATTCAAATATCTTCATAGTTTGGGTATTTTTATATAGATATTTTAATGAACAATAAAACTATTAAATACTAGTGAGAGATATTTGCCATATTTGCTCACTAGAGAATAAGAGAATTTCTTCATGAAAAGCCTGAACTGTTATATTTCCTTCAGGATGTATTTAGAACACTGAGACAAAATGGTTTCTTGCTCAAAAGAAGTCTGTCATACAATTTCCTTAGGTGTGAGGAAAATGAAGCATTTAAGGATGATTCTTCTATTTCTAGGTGATTAGAACAATATCCATTTAGTCCTTTTAAATAATAATTTCATTTGAATTCTAATATTTCTTATATTTACTTATCATTTACTTAATCTGTTATGGAGAATGTTGTTCCTATACTTTTTTTTAAACACTTACCTTCTGTCTTAGAATTGATTCTAAGTATTGGTTCAAAGGCAGGAAAGTGGTAAGTACTAGGCAATTGGGGTTAAGTGACTTGCCCAGGGTCACATGACTAGGAAGTATTTGAAGCCAGATTTGAACCCAAGATCTCCAGTCCCTAGGTCTAGCTCTCAGTCCACTGAGTCTCCCAGCTGCCCCTGTTCCTATACTTTTAAACTATATAATGATACTTCACTTTTTTTCATAGTTGAAACAAAAAAAATTGCTTCAGACAATTCTTGATAGAGGTCAACGGTTTGGGTTTACATACTACTGACTGTATCTTAACTGACAATAAACAAGTTGCTGACCAATCATCAGAATCCACTCTCTGTATGTAATATAATCAAACTAATAACTAGGAAGAGCAAAGCTTATAAAACAAACCCCAAACTGTATAATCAGTCAACGACTCAATTATTTATTAAGGAATTACTATTATGTGCTAAGCACTGTATTAGTCGCTGGGATGCAAAGATAAAAATTAAATATTCTTTGCTTGCAAGGACTTTCTATCCTATTTGGAAATGGGGGGAGAGGGAGGATGGGGAATCACAGAAGTAAAAAGACATGGCATACAATTACAGGAACTTCAATCTGACCTTTTTCAAATAAGCTACCAAGGGTGGTAAATGAGAAATGGAAAAAGTCACAGATGTTTACCTTGGCCTTCACTATTTCCTGCAGAAATTTAATTGATATAAAGTAATCACCATGAAGTAGAGGAAAAAGAGACCAGAAACCCCCACATTCAGCATCCGTACACACTTGATCTCCTTGCTAAGAGGTGAGACACAGCAACCAACGACCAATGGCAGATTGGTTTAGACTAAATTTCATTTGTAAATTACTAAGAAGGAAGAAAATCATATTGCGAAACAATAAAAAGCAGAGGAGCTAGAAGAAAGGCTATAAATGATCAAATTTAGCCCAGAGAAGAGATGAGAAAACATACCTCTCTTGTTTCTTGCAGAATTGGGAGACTAAGACTAAGCAAAATGCTGTATAATTTATTAGACATATATGATGTGTTTGTTTACTTTTATGGTCTTAAAAATTAATTTTGAGAGATAGCTCATCAGATGGAAAATGGGGAAGGAAAATATTTAGAAGTGAAGCTAAAATACCAGTGGAAAAAATGAAATGAACTTAGGAATACCAGTTAAAAAAGTCTCTAGAAAACAGCGTAAGACTTAATTAAGCCATGTCATCCCAAGAATATTTATAGATAAAATTATCTGGAAAATAAAACAGTAGAAAGAAAGTCTTGTTCAGTCATTTCATTCAGGTCTAACTCTTTGTGGCTCCATTTGGGATTTTCTTATCAAAGATACTAGACTAGTATTTTATACCATTTCCTTCTTAAGCTCATTTTAAAGATGAAGAAACTGAGGCAAACAGTCTTAAGGGAGTTGCCCAGGATCACAGAGCTAATAAACATCTGGGGCCAGATTTGAATTCAGGAAGATGAGTCTTCCTGACTCCGGACCCAGCACTCTATCCATTGCATCACTTAGGTGTTCTTGAAGGGAAATAGACTTTTTTTTTTTCTGTACTAGACATGTTTCTTGACAGTAACATCTACAAGAAAATATCTGGAAATTAAACTGTTGTGAAGACCTCTCACCAAGGAACCAAGAAGAATTATCTCACATGACTAAATCATAACACAAAGATAAGAAAAATGATTTGTTACAAAAAAGATTAGTGATGAGTGTAAACACTGACACTGATTCATTTGCAATGGGTAATCTACATAGGAGTTTGTACTAGCAAAAGAATTCAGATGAAAATCTCACTTCATCTGTGGGTTTGCCTCACATCAAAAAAATGCCCTCCAAAATGGTCATTTAGTTTACTTTTTAGGAAGAAAAAATACACCAAATATAAATCAATAGATCATAGTTGTGAGGTGGATGGAATTTATAAGTATTGAATTATACATTGTGAAATGGGTATGAATAATGGATAATATATGGCTGATCTGAAAATGGAACAACTATTAAAAGCAAACAAATTATAGAGTTTATGGACTGTCCTTTGTGCTTTTTGTGGCATTCTATGGAAAGATTTCTTCTAATAATGACGTCATCATATATCTTAGATGCATTGCTTACAATAATACTTGAGAATCAAAATCTCTGATATTAAAATTAATCAGTTTCACAGAATGACTTAATCCCCATGATATTAATTTGATGGTAAGTGATGATATCTCAGTGGAAAAATATGAAGAATTTATGTTTAAATGTTTGCTTGTCATAGACCATGACTAGGTGAGGCCCAGCTCTAGACTTCAGGCTATAAAATGCTGTTGGGATTTTTTTCCTATTAATAACATAAAACTTTTCCTGTGGATTAAATAAAAATTTTCTGAATAATATGACTTTACCAAGAAAATGTAGAAAAGCAGAAACTCTAAACATACCACTTATAATTCAAAATTCCATAAAAATATATTCAATAAAGAATCCTTTAAGAACGATCTAAAAAGTAATTGGGGACCATGTAACATAATTCTAAAGAACTTTTGGATAAAAGAGCAACTCATTGAAACAATAGGATATTGTATTAAAAATGACAATACTGAGACAATATAAAGAAACTTAATAGATCCAGCCAAATATTCCATTAGGTGAAAATTTGATTTTAAGCAAAGAGAAAGAGCAAATCAATGAATTGAGCACACAGTCTAAAAAAATGAACAAGTTAAAAATCCTCAACTAACTAACAAAGTAGAAATTTTGAAAATTAAAGAACAATAAAACTAAAAGCAAAAAAATCATTGAATTGTCAAATAAAATTAGGAGCTGGTTTTCTGCACAAAACAAAACAAATATATAATTAATATGATTTTTAAAGCAAGAAGAAAACTAAATTGTTTATATAAAATGAAAAAGAATAATATTGAAAAGAAAATAAAGGAAGTTATCAGAAGAGTTCATAACTTAACCAGTAACAGTATCATGAAATATATAATAGGCAATTTTGATTGCAAAAATTCTTTTAAAATTTGCACAAACAATTAAAATGTAGTTAAAATGAAAAGGAAAATAGGTAACTGTGTGGGGCAGGGATCTTAGCAACAAATTTCATTGATAAAGGTTCAAGATGCAAGCTATATAAGGGACTGATTCAAGTTTGTAAGATTAAAAGCAATTCCTTATTAGATAAAATACCAAAGGATATCAACAGATAGTTTTCATGAGAAGAAATCCAAGTTATCAACAACCATATGAAAAATTTCTCTAAATAAGTAATGATTACAGAAATGCAAATTAAAGTAAATTTAAAGTTATACACCTAATCCACAAAACTGGAAAAGATGACAAGAGGAAAATAACAATCATTGGAGGCGTTACCAGAAAATACCTATACTAATGTAGATTGAGTTATGAATTGGTCTAACTACTCTGGAAGCAATTTTGAACTGTTTCCTAAATTACTAAACTGCATGTACTCTTTGACCTAGTAATGCCATTAACTGGCCTGTATCCCAAAGAAATCAAATAAAAAAGAAAAAAGGATCTATGGGTACAAAAATATTTATCTTTTCATACTAGTCACAATTTGGAAACAAAGGGCATGTCCTCCTTTTGGGGAACAACTAAATAAATTGTGGCATATAAATATAATGGAATATTATTGTGCCATAAGAAATGACAAGACAGAGAATTCAGAGGAAATTGGAAAGATCTCTATGAACCAATATAGAACAAAGTTAGCCAAACTAGGAAATTACTTTATACAAGATGACAACATTATCAAGAAAAACCAATTTGAAAGACTTTAGAATTCTGATCACTGCAATGATAAACCATGAGTCCAAAAGAATGAAAGTGCAATATGCTACTCACTTCTTGCCAAAAGAGAAAATAAACTTAAAACGCAGAAAGAGATATACATTTTTGGGCTCTGTCAATATGGGAATTTGCTTTGCTGCAATATGCATGTTTATGAAAGTGGAATTTTTTGGAGGAAGGAAATTATTGTTCAATTTGGGGAAAGGAGAGTAAGAAATAGAGTATAAATAACTGTAAAAATTAATAAGCATATTCAAATCATAGAATGAAAGAAATGAAACTATAGTGATGATTTTGTTCAGGACTTTTTTTGGTTATTAAGATCAACCAAGGCATAAAACAGGTAGAGATACATGACTACACAAATAAATCAGCCTAAAAATCCACAAAGGAAAAAGCAAAAAATGAAAAATCCTTATTGACTATGATATGTTACATTGAGAAGGCTAGTCCATTTATATATTATCACATTAAGTTAGACCCTCTAGATGTGTAATGAGCTGGACTCAAAACTGAATTGGAAGATAAGAGAAGACTAGATTTTATTTAGGAAATTATACAGTATTTCAACAATTATCTGCTCTTCCCCAACATAAAACCCCATCTTTTTAGCAACCATTTTTTCTTGATGATGCAGCAGGGTTGTAACTCACTACACTCAATTAAGAATCAAAATGCAGGTGATTCAAACTATGTTGCTATATATTTGTAGATGGTCTATATATTAGATATTGTCTAAGAAATGTATAATTTAAAATCAAGGTGAATTAGCCATATAGAGAAAGAAGAGATTAAAAAAACCTTACAAGGAGGGCTACATGATGTTGGGTAGAGGTTTCAACATGGCAAATAGAACCTCTGTGGAGGATAAAGGAAAACTTGAATAAGAATCACATAGGATGGGAAGGTTCAGATGGGCTTACAACATTTATTAATAGGAGTTCTCACACTGAGAATATGAATCCCATAAAATGTTCAAGAAATGGCACTGTAAAATTCCAAATGAAACCACATTTTTCAATATTTCATTATTATTAGCATTATTATTTTTATAATATTGAACTGATAAGAAGTTGTGGGGTTAGACTTGGAAAATGTCATTATTTGAAAATCTAATATATTGAGTAACTCATAAATTTATTTCCAAAGTTGTAGAAAAGGGAACCTATTTGTGATCAGTGATCTCATGACCTGGGATATCTTCCTTGATGATTCATTCCCCATCTGCTTTCTATACCCCATGCCACTAGCCATACTGACTGAGGGCGGGCAAAAGGCTATAGTTTTCTTGTGAACCCATGGGAAAAGATTTTGTTTCCATGTATTTTTCCCAGAAATATTAATTTCTGTCATATATCAGCCATTGACATCTGTTGTGTGATGGGCTTCCCGTCAAACTTTATAAATTGCTTTTCAACAGGGATGAAGTACAGGTCTTGTTTGTTCTGAACAACCTGGGATAGGAGGTGACCTAACATAAAAGGTGAGGAGAGACATGAAGGAAAGAGTATCTTGTAAGGGAGTATGATATAAAGAGCAGTCTTTGGAGAGGGTGTTAAGAGGTATTGTGTTTTTAGTTGAGGAGAGGTCCATGAATTAAAAGGAATGTGAGAAGGAATCTAAGATGAAGATAAGTTTATTAACAATAGATGAAGGATCCAGAAGTGCAGTGGGAAAGGAGAGTGGAGGAAGATAGGGAAAAGATAAGCCTAAAATGGAAAGAGCTATGTTGGGAGAAACAATAGAGAACCAAAGAAAGGGACTTTAAAAGCAAAGGTAAATGGCTCCTAAACACTTTTTCCAGAGTACAATACTGGCAGGAGAAGAGGAAATTTGTTCTCTCTGTCTTCCAACTTTGACAACTGGTAACTTCTCCCTTTCCTTCTTCCGAGGTTGCCTTTGTCCATAATTCATCCCATGGGGATTGTGAGGAGGAAGTGAAGTCTAAAGCAAAGCCTTTTTTGCTCACCCTAGTTTTGATTCTGGTTGTGCCAAGTTTCAAAGTTGTTCAGGAGGAACAAAATAGAGCTTCTTGGAACAGGCATAAGGAAAAGAAAAGGTGACCCTGAAACAGGATGATCTGGGGATATCAGAGCTGGGTGAAAGAGCCCTTGATAAAGACCAAAATTTGAATACTTGCCCACCTCCAGAACTATGAGAATGTTCATTTCTTATCTATTATGTATAGAACAAAGTAAGCCTCAAGTTGAAATGAAAGGGAAGACTATTGTGGGGACGATACTTTGACATTTGGCAATCGGGAATGGAGTGGAAGTGGAATAAATTCCACTCAGGAAGTAGACTTTGGAAGGAGGCAGAGCAAGAGTAATATTCTACCAAATCCTAAACAGGTGTTCTAGCTTGGTGAAAGGATGTTCAGGAAAAACTGAGGCCCAGGGAAAGAATCTGTCCCAAAAAGGGATTACGTTTGTTTATAGGGACCCAAGAGTGGCATACCCACAAAAACATCCCATCTTCCCCCAACTTGGCTCTGGGAAGCAGATACAAAGTGCAAATGTAGGGGATTAAGAAATTTTCTGAGAATGTACTCAGTAAGTATTAAAATTCAGAATGTGGTCAGAGGCCAGAAAATCCCAAGAGATCATAGTTTAGAAAAAATAACTCTCTCCTTATCCTAATCACAGGGATTATAAAGAGCCAGAAATTTTTAGCTGCATACAGGATTTCTAAACTATCTTTACTGGAGAAAGAAGGGCCATGACCAACAAATAGGCACACTTCACAGCCTGTCTTAAAAGTGGAATACAAACATTGAAAAATATTTTATATTAAAAAATGAAATGTTACAAATATTAATCAAGGGCTTTTTGGTACTAAAAACCAGTATTTTAAGGGTAAATGAAATCTTGAGTTAATTTTTAATCATATGCATCATAAAAATTGACAGAAGTGTGGGCAACTGAGAGAATAAGTCAACTAGTTGAGAAAATCAGATTAAGGAAAACAATGATTAGAAAGTTTGAGGAATACTATACATATAGCTATTAGTTTAAAGTGAGTGATATGAATAATATGGAAATGGGTATCAAGTGACAACATTTGTACAACTCAGTGGAATTGCTTATCAGATCAGGGAGGGGGGAGGGAAAAGGGGAGGAAGAGAACATACATCTTGTCCATGGAAAAAAAAACATTTTTTAAAATTGTATTTATTTATTTATAAAATAGTTTTCCATGGTTACTATTCATATTCTTTCCCTCCCCTCTTCTTTGCCCCTCCCAGAGCCAACAAGCAATTCCATTGAGTTGTACAATGTTGTCCCTTGATAGCTATTTCCACATTATTCATTTTTAGTTTAGACCAATTTTTTAAGGCCCAAACCCCAAATCACATACCCATATATACATGTGATAGATGTTGTCATATTTTTTTGCTTTTGCATTTAGACTCCCATAGTTCTTTCTCTCAATGTGGTTAGCATTCTTTATCATAAGTCCTTCAGGAGTGTCCTGGCTTGTTGCATTGCTATTAGTAGCAAAGTCCATTACATCGGATTTTTCTACAATGTTTTACTTTCTGTGTACAATGTTCTTCTGGTTCTGCTTATTTCACTCTGCATCAGTTCATTGAGGTTCTCCCAGTTCATATAGAAAGCTTCCAGATCATCAATCCTCACAGCACAATAGTATTCCATCACCATCATATACAACAGTGGTTCCCAAACTTTTTTGGCCTACCGCCCCCTTTCCAGAAAAAATATTACTTAGCACCCCCTGTCACATACTATCACTGTCCCCTTACAGTTATTCACCTCCCCCAAATACACCTGTGGCCATCACAGGTCCCCTGGATCACTGCAGCACCCACCAAAGGGCAGTGGCGCCCACTTTGGGAATCACTGATATACAACAATTTGTTCAGCTGTTCCTCAATCAAGGGACATCTCTTCATTTTTCATTGTGATTACTATGCTAGTATTTTAGATAAAAGACAACTAGAAGGCAACTATGTGGCTCAGTGGATTGAGAGCCAGGCCCAGAGATGGGAGGTTCTAGGTTCAAATTTGACCTCAGATGCTTCCTAGCTGTGTGACCCTGGGTAAGTCACTTAACCCCCATTGCCTAACTCTTACCACTCTTCTGTCTTAGAACCAATACACAGTATTGATTCAAAGACAGAAGGTAAGGGTTTAATAAAAAAGACAATTAGAGATACTTAGGACATATATGCCAATAAAAAAAAGCATTTTATATTATTAAACATGACAGTAAGAATACAAAAGAGTAATGTGAGAATGGTTATCATTAGTACAATAACATAAATATCTACAATGACTCAAGTTTTATGTCAGACTAGAAAAACCAGATTTATCTTCTTGAATAAATGTCAAAGGTAGAGAGGAAGGGTACACATCTAAGCATGGCATTTGGGGAAATGTTCTATCAAAAATATGTTCAGAAAAGGGTACAGTTTGATCTGAGTAGAACTGGTAGTGCCACGTAAAAATAAGCAAAAGACTGCTTCAAATTGGCAATGATAAAATCAGAGAAAGTCAGCTAGGGGACAACAAACCTAGGTCATGCCTTTGTTTTTAAAGTTTTTTTAAATGGAGAAAGCACTTTGAAATGTAGGAAAACAAAATTATGTTAATTAAGGAATGATTGCTAGGCTCAGGGGACTGATGCATTCAACAAAATCTCTCTCTCTCTCTGTCTGTCTCTCTTTCTCTCTCTGAGTGATCCTTCTGCTCTGAACCCCATACATGTAGTCAATACTAAGTGCGGAATCCCATGGGAACCTGACTTTTAATAGTAATGGAGGTAGGTCCCCTTTCTCAAGTTCTTATTTATTAAAGACAAATCACGAGTCATAAGGACAAATTATTTAGAGATTAGGTTTTGGCTCATATCTAGGTTTACCCATGTAGAAATGGAAAGATACTCAGGGTACAATGTAAATCAGGTACGGGAGTGGTTTTTAGTTGCTAAAGTCAAAAGAAATGTGAATAGACACAAAATAACAGTGCCCAATGATGAGACAATTTGAAACAGATTCATTACAATTTGTAACAACATTATACTCACTCAGGAGGCTGATATTCAGACCTTATGAGAAAATATAGCAATTTTCAGGACTATCAGTTAGACATTTTATGGTTATATTTTACCTCTGCCCTGTACAATTCAAACAACTCTTGGTCCATGTCATCTAGTAAAACAGGCTTGGTTTGGTACAACCCTCTTGAAAGTGGTAATCATCTCCAATTGTTGGGTACCTTCAGACCAAAGCTGATGGGACCCAGAACCTCTAGACTTCTTGAACTCACAAGGTCACCTCCAAAACTGGACACACAATCTCAAGATATAGTTGTCTAACAACAGGAAAAATAAACACAAAAAAGGCCGTCCAAATCCAGGCTTAGATTTCCTTCTCCTCCTGTCCTCACGATGGTCAGGGTGGAGAATAAAGCAAGCTTCTATTCCCTCAGTTCCTTGAAGGAAGCGGCTCAAAATTGTCTTGGCAGTCTCTAAAGCCAAAAGAGGAGAACCTGAAGGTGAGGACAGTTTTTTAAATTGCTATTAAATCATCAGCCCTTTCTTTTCAGTGACTAGTCAGGAAACCTTTTGTTATATCAAAGCAAGAGCCCTTTCACAATGAGTTAGGCATGGTTGTATCAAAGCTCCCAAATGGCTGACTGGAAGCAGGTAGAGAAGTTCTGTATTTGTTTTGTGGAAGTGAGCCCAATGTTCTCCCTCCCTATTCCCACCCATATACAGATAAATCAGAAAAATGCAGATAAAAACAATAACCCTAAAAAGTTTGCAACTCTGTCTTTATATATACCACACCTCCCACCCCACATACACCGTAGCCTGACATTCTTCTGGTCAATTTTTTTCCCAGAAAAAAAGCAAGATCTCTCTTTTTTAAATTCATGATCACTTTAAGTGAAGAGAAACTATAAAAATTTAGAATGTATAAATTATATAATAAAATAAAAATAAATTTATAGTAATCTATATTATGTAATATGTAAATTATATATAGAAATTATAAAATTTTAAAAAATAAACCAGACACCTGAAACCTTTTGAAAACTTTCCCATCATTTACACTAACTATAAAGTTGTAACATTGGCTTAGTCTCCTGTTAATATGCAAGGGCTTTCAAGCTCCTCTTTGGACAGAGTCCAGAACATTTATTCATTGACCATTGAATGATTAAACTGCATTGCCCAAAGTAGAGTAAAAGCCAAGTGTTTTAAGGATGAAATTTGTGCAAGGGAGATGGGACAAAAGGAATCAGAGAAGGAGTTGCTGACAGTTGGTGACAGTTGAGACAAGGGAGAATTCTGGGAAATTCTCCAGAGAAAGGAAGAGGAGGAAAAGGGTTCCAGCAGAGGACATCCCAGCTCAGATCCAGTCCTGAGGGCTTCCTGAGGATCTTTCAGGATCTTTTGACCTGATTCCCTGGTCAAAGATTCCATCGCATCTCACCCAGCAAGACTTCAACCATCAAGTCAGCTAAGTTTGGACTCTATTTTGGGAGTGATATCTTAGTCTCTTTTACCCATTCCCAACCTTGCTGAGAGATCCCCTTTCAGTCAAATCTTGCAATTATAGAAACAAAAAACTAGAAGTAGAAACAGAATGAGAAGGGGTAGGGGAAGAAGCTTGGGAGAGGGAACAGACTCCATATAATTAGAGAAAAGAGCACCCCCAAATCCCTCTGCCCTTCACCCCTTTTCCTAACCCCTGAATTGCAAATAATAAAAGCCATTCATTAGTCAGATAGCTTTCCAGAGTGCCTGTGAGACAACAAGGGAGAGGAGAACCACAGCTTGGTGTGGCTGCCTCCATCTTGGAGCCAGACCACCTGCTGTGAAGTTGACTGACCTTGGGGGAGGCTTGTGTGAACCCCGCCCTTATTTGGAATCAGATTGGGGTACCCCATACCTCATATTATAGGGAAGCCTTGCCCCCAACTCCTGTGGGGTGGCATGACCATCCAGGTCACCCAGTTTGGGGTGACACCCCCTCGAAGTCTCCCAGTGTATATTTGGCCCTGTGGGGAGAGCTAGAAGAGAGTCTCACCTACATAGACTCTCTCTATCTCCCCCACTACATATAACATTGGTTACTTGGCTCTCATTATTATTACAGTTTTGGCAGAAAATCCCTTTCATATTAAAGTGTTAACTTTGTTGTATAAGCTATATTCCACAAAAGCTTTCCAAATTACCAAAATACATGGGACATGATGCTCCCTCCAGTGCCTATCTTTTAGGTTGAGTTGTTTATTCTGCCTCCCTTAGATCCAATTCACACCAGAGATGCTAGTCCCTCCTGCACATCCCAAACATGTCCATACATCACAATCTAATAAGATATATCCATTTCATCAGAGAATGATGAAAAGAAATAGCATTGAAAGAATTGAAATAATAAAATAAAACTTTTAATACTTAATGAATTGAAGTTATAAGAGGAGAATAATGCAGTGGCAAGGTTGTCTCAATGATCAGTTAGAGATCATGGGAATAGGTAATAATAGTCATGAGTAAGCCTTTCTAGGGCTTCTCCTTCACCTGTGGTGACTCCTTGTCACCTAACTCCCACCTATGACTCCAAGAAGCTATAGCATGTGCAGAGGTCCCACCATCCAGGCAGTCTAAACCAGATTGACAGTAACCAACAAGTCTCAAAACTGTTTGTGAGTTAAAGAGATGTCTCCCTAACATGTGAAGAATCCCCCCAGTGATTTTTACTGGGATAGAGCCACTACACATATTATATACTTGGAGCCACACATTTATTATTTTTAAATTTTTATTTTTAAAAATTTTCCATGGATATATAATTTCATGTTGTTTCCATCCCCTCTTCCCTCCCCTGTCCCAGAGTTGACAAGTAATTCCAATGGGTTATACATATATTATCACTCAATACCCATTTCCATATTATTCATGGAGCCACATATTTATAAAAATAAATGTTCTAAAATATATATGATATGGGGAAATTAGTTATAAATATAGCTATCTGAATTACCTTCTTTGCCTTGCATGGTTTAATGAATCCATGTTTTTGTTCATCCTTCATTTCGAAGAGGACTGAGGACATCATAGGTGATGTATGTCTTGATGGTTTTACCAGGCTGAGGGTAACTGACAGACTTCAGACTCATAGAAGGATGTCTACCCAGAGCATGTGAAGACTTCCCCCAGTGGAATGGGTGGATAAGAACAATTTGTTCCAATAGTCATAAAAGTGGCTGAAGCAGGTGCTATGGAGTGCTTAGAGCTTGGTTAGATGTCAAAGATACCAAAGCCATCCACTGTATTCCAGGCCATTGCCAGTCATCTTGACTTGTTTCGCCACTGGACTTTCATGGCTCTGGAAGAGAGAATGAAGCTGATGACTTTATGCAATACCCCTGCCTCACTTAAATCTGATTTGGTGCAAGTGAAAATATCACTTGTGATGACATTGGTCCCCTTTGAAACAAATGATGAACAACAGCATGGACATAATTGTTATTCATTATGCTATGTAGGCCTGAGAAGGTAATCTGGATGTCTGTATTTAGAATGAATTTCCCCATATTACATATGTGTAAAAATAAGTGTTCTAAAATATTATCTATAATTTTCATGGCCATTAAATCAGGCTTTATCTCATTACAAAATATATACTCTTAAGGAATTGGGGCTGAAAGATACCTTTGAAGTCATTTCGTCTCATCCTTGTATCCCCATTGCTTAGCAGAGACTCAGTAAGTGTTTAATAAAAGTTTGTTGACTTGTTTTTGCAAGTAGGATCCTGAATAGGGGCTGGAAGCTTCCTCTCCAGACAACGAATGATAGGTTATAGGAGCTATGGGAAATAATTTATTTCAGGAATTGTTGCTGTAAATATTTGATTTTTTGAAAAAATTCCTTTTCTGTTTGATTACATTTTGTAGATTTTTATATTTTTGGCTAGTCAAGGTTTCTATTCTGGTAATAAATGAATATTTAGATCTATACTTTCTAGTCTTTAGAGGTTTACTGTTTTAAACTGGGTTGGGAGCTTAAGTCATATTTCTCAGAAATCATCCCTCAGGGGTCAGCTGGGTGGCTAGGTAGATTGAAAGCCAGGCTTAGAGATGGGAGATCCTGGGTTCAAAGCTGACCTTAGACACTTCCTAGCTGTGTGACTTTGGACAAATCACTCAATCCTGTTGTATTTGGGAAGCACTATAAGATGACAGAGGTCAGTAGCAATGTAGTCTTCTTAATCCTTTGGTCTATGGAGGGACACACACATAAGCAGGCTTGACTGAAAGGGAGGAACAGGATCTTGTGATAGTGCTCCTTCACTTCCCCCCTCCCACTAGACAGTTGGAAAGTCAGTTACAATCTTGTGATGGTAAACAAACAGACTTGTTAACTCCTGAGCCAAGACAGTAAGTTAGGAAAAGCTAAACTCCTAAAGATGATAACTTTCTCTAAATTATTTCCCTACAGGATTGTATTGGAGAAGCTTGATGTCTTAGAAGCTCACAGGCACAGAGGTTAGGATTTACTTCTGGGCTACAAATAGGAGGAACTTGGCTTGAGGAGGTTGTGAGTATATCCCCAAAATGTATATCTAAGCATTGCTCCCAGTAGATAAAAGGTTTAATGATAGGTGGGAATGGGAAGGATGGGAGATGGATAAGGATTGATAAGGTCAGGGAAACCCTCAAACAGTTATGACAAAGTAGCCCCACCCCCAAAGGGGGTAAGGTATTTTGAATGGCTGATCTGCTCTCTAACCCTATAAATATTCTTCTTCTATATCAAGATAACTTAAACTAAGGTAGACTGTGATGTTGTTGAATGTCTAACCAAAGTAAAGCAGCTTGGCAGTTTGGAACTAAATGGCTCTGCTCAGATTCAAGACCCAAGACTCAAGACCAATCCAGGACTCCAGACCAGCAAGCCCGGTGACCTGCCTTATTATCCCAGGGCTCCAACTGCCTTTAACTGCCCCCTCTCTTAGAGTTCTGGAAGGCTCTTTGGAATTCTGTGCTGTAAGCAGAACCCCTCTCTGCAGCTTGAACCCCTCTCTGCAATATGAATCTCACAATCCCCATTGCTTAGCCCTTACCTCTTTTGGAACTAATACACAGTATTGATTCTAAGACAAAAGGTAAAGATTTTCTAAAAGAAAAAAAATCCCTCACAAACATGAATCCAAATATATGAGGGGATTGTTCTGGCTGGTCCATGAGTGACATGTAAAGTAGGAATAACAATAATACTTGCATTCTCTACTTCATAGTATTCTAGATGAGAGCAAAGTACTTTGTAAACCTAAAAGTGTCCTATAAATGTTAGTTTCATTTGTATGATGTGCAAAGTACTGTATAAGGTAGCTTCATGGAATACCAAGAAATATCATAATCCTTGCCCTTAATATGCTTACAAGAAAATTTAAGAGACAGGTTATACAAGGGTGGGTAAAAAATTAAAAATTAAAAATTAAAAAATGAAAAATAAAATAACACCACAAGATGATAATATTGAAAATGTCACAAAATAGCATGCAATTAAGTGTCCTTTATGTAGTAAGGTAGTAAGGGGAAGAGGAGATAACTGAATTAAAGAGTGAGACTCAAAAGATGGACCTTGAAAAGGAGAGTGATTTTGGTCAGGAAGAGAGACATAGGGGACAGACAGTTAGTCAGGAAAAATCATTAGTAGGACAAAGGCATAGAGGGTATGAGACAAGAAGTGTTTAGAAGATAATGAAGGTTCTTCTGAGTGTAATAAAGAGCTCACATAGGGGTATAGTGAAAGATGAGCCTGGAGCTGGAGCCTGATTATGAAGGCTGATTATGGAGGAGGATCAATACTAGAAGTTTATCTCATAAGCTTCGGGGAGCCAGTGAAGGGTTTTGATAAGAGCAGTGACATAATGAAGTTGGAATTTTTGGGAAATTTATCTCAGGAACAGTCCCAGTTAAGAAAAGGAAGGAGAGCTATGGAAAGAGAAATTTAGTAGTAGAAGAACTAGAAAAGAATTGTATGAAAGTCAAGGAGTTTTAAGAAGTGATTTGTAAGTAG
The DNA here is from genome assembly GCF_016433145.1 of Gracilinanus agilis. NCBI lineage: Eukaryota > Metazoa > Chordata > Mammalia > Didelphimorphia > Didelphidae > Gracilinanus > Gracilinanus agilis. Next base: position 226,845,697 of record NC_058132.1, read on the forward strand.
TGTCATATGTTGAAGAGATATCAGAGGAGTATGACATCCAGAAATTATCTCAATTCAGATTTTTCATTTGTCCTCACAAGATAATTTTATAAAATTATTAGTAGATACATTTTAATCATAAGAAACTGGTATATTTATTTTTTTAATTTGGAATATTTATTCCATGGTTCCATAATTCATGTTCTTTTCCTCCTCCCTTCCCACCCCGCTCCCATAGCTAACAAGCAATTCCACTGGATTTTACATGTGTCATCGATCAAGACCTATTTCCATATTATTAATGCAAATGCATTAGGGTGATTTCTTAGTCTACATCCCCAATCATCTCCATTGACCCATGTGATCAAGCAGAAACTGTTATATTTTTAACTAATGACCTAAGTACTTCATAACAGAATGGTTCAAAGATAAGATTTTTAAAGCACATTAATCAAGCAAATGGTATTCTTCACAGCAATTAATAACAAGCAGGAAAAAGGAAAGGAAAGAACTGACTGGTGGTGGGGAAGAACTAAGAATATTTATTTCCCAAGTGACTCATCAGAATCTGCAATGCAACAAAGAGTTATATAAAAGGGACAGTAAGTACCTGAAAGAAAATTATTAGGCTCAATGATTAGAAAGTGATCATAAACCTGTGTCTTATTTTTATGAACTTCCTTTGTTTGATTGAATATTAGATTTTTGGTCTATGTTGGTTATAAGAATTCCAGTTAATTCATTTTTCTTATTTGTCATTGGCAAGCAGTGGAATCTTAAAACAAATGCCTTCTTCATTAACAAGTGACCACTGCATTAAAAAAATGAAATTTATGATGAAATCTTTGCAGATCAAATATAGTACTTTTTCTTGACAATCATAGAATCATACCTTCAGAAACATAATCTGAAGCTAAGAATTCCTCATAAGAAAAGGCTACCTAGGGGCATCTAGGTGCCTCAGTGGATAGAGAGTCAGGTCTGGAAAAAGGAGGTTCTAGGTTCAAATCTGGCCTCAGATACTTCCTAGCTGTGTGACCCATGGCAAGTCACTTGACACCAATTGACTACTCTTTACCACTCTTCTGCCTTTGGGCCAATATTTAGTCTCAATTTTAAAACAGAAGGTTTAGGAAAGAAAAGAAAAGAAAAGAAAAGAAAAGAAAAGAAAAGAAAAGAAAAGGAAAGAGGGAAGGGAAGAGAAAAGGGAAAAGAAGAGGGAAAGAAAGGGAAGGGAAGGAAAGGGAAGGGAAGGAAAGGGAAGGGAAGAGAAGAGAAGGCTAACTGGAAGCAAAATGTTAAATTATAAGCTATTTGGTCAGTTTATTCTTTGAAACCAGAGACAATTTCCAGGACTCCTGCATTTTCCTAATGAAAGCAGAAATATAAATAATGTTTGGGTATGAATGGGGAAAATTTAAATCTGGCTACAAATTTTGTTATTTTTGGTAGTGATTTTTATTTTGATTCTCACTGGTTTGACATCCTATCTATAAATAGATGATATCAAATGACTCTCCCATGAGTCATTTCTTTTTCCCCTTAAAATGAAATACAGGCATACTTTGTTTCATTGTGCTTCAAATTGTTGCACTTTGCAGATATTGAATTTTTTATAAATTGAAGGTTTATGGCAATCCCACCTGAAGCAAGTCTATCAGGACCATTTTTTCTCCAATTGTATACACTCACATTATATGTCTGTGTCACATTTTGATAATTCTTCTAATATTTCAAACTTTATCATTATCATTTTATCTGTGATCAGTGATCTTTGATGTTACTAAGGATGGTCTCCACTCTGCTACCATCATTACAGAAGAAGAATGGACTGCATGCCACTTTGTATTTTTTGTTTCTCCAGTTTCCACTGATAAATAATTTAGCATTTTTGAGCTGACCTGCTGGTTTGTCACTCTATTCTTGGCTGGGCTTGTCCTTGAATGGTAGGCACAGTCAGTCACCAGGGTAGTCATCAGTATCTTTTCAGTTTGGTAGAGGTTTTCCTCTTCATTGCCTTCAAGGATCCAGGGCTACCTCCATGTTCTGATGAGAGTTCAGAGTAGGACTTATACTTGACTTCAAAGTTCTATATCTGAGTTTTTATAAAATAAACAGTACAAGAAGAGGAGTAAGTGTGGCTACACAGTAGTTTCTGTGAACAAAAACATTTGGGATTTTTAGGGATTGTGATATGAGTAAAAAAGCAATTAATATCCTTCAAGGCACAAGTAATAGAAGCATTGTATACAAAACAAAGGAGATTGTCCTATTGTGCTTGAAATCTGGGTTATTGCCCTCAGTTTTGCTGCATTTTAGGAAGGACGTTGATGACATGGCATACAGTATCGAGAAGAGTGACCCAGTTGTTGAATGACCTCAAAACCCATGCTATATGAAGATCAGTGTACTGCACTGGGGATTTTGGTCTTCACATTTTAGCTTCCTAAAGAGCTGTCATATGCAAGATGCTTGGTCCCAGAAGGCAAAACTATAAGCCAAAGACGGAATAGCCTACATGTAATTTTTAAAAAGCAATTCGAGTTATTAAAAAACTAAATAAAAATCTTTAGGAGAGGGGGCCTTCAAGTGAATCCTGAATGACTACATTTAAAGGATTCTGCTCATGTTTGGGTAAGGATAAATGTCCTTTTGAGGCATTTCTGACTTTCAGATTCTGGAATTCTGCTCTTCCAGTAGCCACAATTATTTGCCCTTGCTGCAAAATTCAAGACAACTCAGTCTGATAAGCATTAATTGCCTACTTTGCATAGGGCCCTGTGCTGCTGATAAAAGATTCCCAAATCATGATCCCTTGACTTCTAAGTGATTCCATTTGGGTGAGGAACAAAGACATGTATATAGATAATTATTGTATAATTTAGAAAGCAAGTATAAAAGAGACATCCATATAGCATTTTGAATTAGAATGAATGCTTTCTAATTGCCTAACACCATGGTAAAAAGAATCCTTAAGGAGCATTGGAAGCCATATATACATTTTTCCAATCTTACCTCCTACCATTGATTTTTGTTAATCAAATACCTGGGATAAAATGGAAAGCATCTGGTCCATGGTATGCTTCATATTTCCAATTTCCACCTTTTGGCAGACCTGTAATTAAAAGAAAAACTAATTATAATTCTCCTCAGAAAATGCTGCCACCTACTGACTCATTTCAGAAGTTCTGAGAACTTAGTGAAAGTGTTAATAAAATCAACCTCAGATTTTTTCCTATTAAAATTAATACTGAATCTTTTGGGGGTTGAGACTAGTCTCTGACTCTAGCAATAGTTAGGTTAATTTAAGATATGTAGTCAAGTCAGTTAAACAGAAGAATCTGAATTGTTACTTATTTTGTAATTCTTTGACATTAATATCTCCTCAGCTTCATTAAATTCTTAGGTGATATTTTCACCACCTCTCTTTGAATTGTGCCTAGAGCTCTAAAGAATCTGGGAGAAGGCTGAGTCCTTAAGATGTTCTTTTCCGTGATAATATCCTGAGCAGAAAAGAAAACCAGGAGCAACCTGAGCTGGTGTAATTCAAATAAAGAGTGCTATATTGGACTGGATATTATGTAATCATTGTTTTTTTCTGAACCAGCCTGCCTCATGTTTGTGGCCTTATTAACCAAAAGATGTACAATACTGTCTGATACCAACTATTATCAGTGATACAAGGTTCCAAAATAACCCCAAAGGACTCATGATGAAAAATGCTATCTATTGCCAAAAAAGGAACTGTCGGACACGATTGCATATCAAGGAATGCCTATGACTATCAACACAACCACAACACAAGGAGAAAATATTCTTAGTGACTTTGTGAGGCCTCAGTGACTTTGCCACCACCACTGAATCTCCCTTAGCCTCTCTTGCTCCTTTACTGCACTCACTCTGATTTCTCATACTTGTAATATACTGATCCCATATGCCTACTCCACCACACGCAAAGGTCTCTCAAAACTGCATTATGGACAAGGTTGATTTTTTTTTAAACCATCAATCAATCAATAAAATGTATTAAGTGCCTATTGGGGCAGTTAGCTGGCACAGTGAATAGAGTGATATAGTCTGATATAGGTCATCCCAGTGCTGCTATGCAAAACATTTCCATATTCCTCCTGATGTGAAAGTAGATACATAACAACCATACAATAAAAAAAAATGAGGAAAATAAAGTGAAAAATGGCAGGTTTTGACATGTTTTATAAGGAATTTATTTAATGTTCGCTCTTTCTCCTTAGGAGCGGAGTTTCTAGGTTAGAGGAAGTTATTTAATGTTTGTTCTGTCTCATTAAGAACAGAAATTTTATCAATATCACACTGTCTCCTTTAAGAGACAGAGCACACAGATCGTGCTGCCGGTTCTTTAAGAAGTCTAAGATAAAAGAGAATTCTGTGAGCTCTGGATCCTGTCTCTCTGACTTCCTTGGGAGCATGTTGCTGGATCATTCTCTCAGACAAGAAGCTCTGCTAGTTATTTGAGAGAACTACCATTGAGAAGTTTGATTAACACAAACGAAGCTGAGGTAGAGTGTGTTTGACTCAGAGCTTGTCTCCTGAAAGGGGAAGGAGCTATCAGAGGGCCTCTGTCCATGCTCTCTGACTTGGGAGTAAGGCCTGCATCTGAGTTTCTTTCTGTACTAAGAGATTCTGACAGTTGGCTGGTAGCACTTGGAGTTGAAAAGAACTGATACTTTAAGGAAGTTAAAGAAGATTGTATTAATTAGAACAATTTAGTTTGAAAAATATTATTTAAGATAGTTGAGAGTAAGTTTAAGTTAGGTCTGCTCTGCATACAAGAAGAAGCTGCAAAGGAAGCAATTAGTTTTTAGGATTTTTTAAAATTTTCTATTTATTTATTTAGAATATTTTTCTACATTATTCATGGTTTTTCCCACCCCTCTTCCCTCCCCCACTCCCAGAGCAGACAAACAATTCCACTGGTTTATACATGTATCATTGTTCAAAACCTATTTCCATGTTATTCATATTTGCAATAGAGTGATCTTTTAATGCCCAAACCCCAATCATATCCCCATAGAACTACATGATTGATCATCTGTTTTTCTTCTGCATTTCTACTCCCACAGTTCTTTATCTGGATGTGGATAGCATTCTTTCTTATAAGTTCCTCTGGGTTGTCCTGGATCATTGCATTACTGCTAGTAGAAACGTCTATTATATTCAATTGTGCCACAGTGTATCAGTCTCTGTGTACAATGTTCTCTTGGTTCTGCTCCTTTCGCTCTGCATCAATTCTTTTTTTTTTAAACATTTATTAATATTCATTTTTAACCTGTTTACATGCTTCATGCCCCTACTTTCCCCTTCACCCCCCGCATTCCCCCTACCCATGGCTGACGCACATTTCCACTGGTGGTAACTTGTATCCTTGTTCAGGGCCTATTTCTATATTGTTGTTAGTTGCATTGGTGTGGTCGTTTCGAGTCTACATTCTCAATCATGTCCGCCTCAGTCCATGCATTCAAGCAATTGATTATCTTCTATGTTTCCTCTCCTGCAGATCTTCCTCTGAATGTGGGTAGCGTTCTTTACCATAAATCCCTCAGAATTGTCCTGGGTCATTGCATTGTTGCTGGTACAGAAGTCCATTACATTTGATTTTACCATAGTATATCAGTCTCTGTGTACAATGTTCTTCTGGCTCTGCTCCTTTCACTCTGCATCAGTTCCTGGAGGTCTTTCCAGTTCACCTGGAACTCCTCCAGTTTATTATTCCTTTGAGCACAATAGTATTCCATCACCAGCATATACCACAATTTGTTCGCCCATTCCCCAATTGAAGGACATACCCTCATTTTCCAGTACTTTGCCACCATGAAAAGCGCAGCTATAAATATTTTCATACAAGTCTGCTTATCTATGATCTCTTTGGGGTACAAACCCAACAATGGTATGGCTGGATCAAAGGGCAGGCAGTCTTTTATAGCCCTTTGCGCATGGTTCCAAATTGCCATCCAGAATGGTTGGATCAGTTCACAACTCCACCAGCAATGCATTAATGTCCCAATTTTGCCACATCCCCTCCAACATTCATTAGTCTTCCTTGTTTTCATTTTAGCCAATCTGCTAGGTGTGAGGTGATACCTCAGAGTTGTTT